>NW_027612053.1:0-359000 GCF_964261635.1 Lissotriton helveticus | reverse complement strand
TTCGTTGTCTTTGTGTCTCCTTTCGTTCTCTTTTTCTTTTATGTTCTCCTTTTCTTTTAGCCTTTTCTAGGCCCTCCTTGTCCTCTTCTCTTGTGTCTCTTTTTCCTTCCTTTTCTTCTGTTATTCTCCTTTTCTTTTAGCCTTTTCTAGGCTCTCCTTGTCCTTTTCTCTTGTGTCTCTTTTTCGTTGTCTTTGTGTCTCCTTTCGTCCTCTTTTTCTTTTTCCTCTTTCTTTGGTCTCTTCTTTCCTCGTTATTTTACTCCGTTATTTTACTCCTCTTTCTTCTTCCTTCTTTTCTTTATTGCCTTGTAACTTCTCCTTTGCTCTTTCTTTTTGTCCTCATGTGATCTTTGTCCTTTTATTTCTCTTTGTTGTTCTGCTTTCTTTCCTTTTCTTTTCCTTTCTTTTCTTTGTTGTGTCTCTTTTCTGTCTTTTATTTAGCCTTCTCTTACTTTTTCCACTCTCTTGTTCTTCTTTCTTTGTATGTGTATATATTCTTTCTTTCTTTCTCTTTCTCTATTTGTCCTTTTGTTATTCTCTGGTAATCTCTTTTCTATTGCACCATCATCTTCCTTTGCCTTATTGCTCTTTTTCCACTTGTGCGCTCTTTTGTCCGTTATTTATCCTTTATTCTTCAATCACGACCTTTATTTCCTTTGTCTCCCTTTTCCGACCTTTTCCGTGCTTATTTTCCTTTTCTTCTTTATCGTCTTTTTTTTTTTTTTTCCTACCTTTTCTTTTTGCTCGCGTTCTCCTTTATTCACCTTCTCCTATATTCTTCTTCTTCTTTGCCCTTTTCCTAGCTTTGAAATTGCTGCTCTCCTTTTTTTTTTTTACCTTTTCTTGAATGTCCCCTTCAAGATCTTACTTTTGTCGTCTTTGTCCTTTCTTGTCCTTGATGTGCCCCTTTATTCTCCTTATTTCTGCCTTCCTTTTATTTATTTCAACTTCTTTTCTTTTTTCTTCCTTCTTCGATGTTATTTGGCCTTAAAATTGCCACTCCATTATTGTCCATCTTTCTTTCCTTATCTAAGATGGCCGCCGCTTTTTCCACGCAATTTCGCCGTCCCAATCGCTTTGCCTGTTCTTAAAATGGCCGCCGCCGCTGTTCTCACTGCCCATTGGCTCAGCTCGCCTCCTTCTAACATGGCCGCCGAGACTCTCCAACGCTCTCGCGGGATCTCGCGCCTTCTTTCAAAGGCCCGCGCTTATTTTTAGCGCTTACCGCAATCTGCTGCAGCTTTTTACAGTCGCTGTCTCGTGGGCTCCCGCGTCGCGCTTCCCTTCTACCATGTCACTTGCGGCGCTTCCAGGCCGGACACACGTCGATCCACGCGTCGATCCGTTTCTCCTCGTCGCCAGTTGTCGTGTTGTTGTCATGCGCCGGGAGGTACACCACACACAGGACTCAGGTTGGTCTCACATTTCTTTATTTGCATCGCTTGTTAGTACGAGTTAGCACCCATTGTAGCTGACGGTCAGCACGTCCGTCTCCGTCCGTCTCATGGTCATCATCTGTCCCCTTTCCTGTGTCGTCACCGGATCTGGTGTCCGGTGACCTGGTCACTCTGCCTGAGGACCCACAGGGTCCTAGCGCCCTACTGTCCATCGCCCACACTGTCAGGTCACGACATCATATTCGGAGATTTTAACTTTCACTTGGAAACACTCCCTGACCCCGATAAATGTAACCTACTAGACTTGATGAGCAATGCTCGTCTAAAGCAGCTGGTGACGGGCGCTACACACAAGGCCGGTCATACACTAGACAACTTCTTTTCAAGCGAAGCACAACTACATTTTAATGGCACTCTGCCAGTCACCTGGTCAGACCATGTGGCAGTACTATATGAAATTAGCACGCCCAGCCGTCACTCATGAATACCTGAGAAAAAACAACTGGTTAGTAGAGCATGGTATAAAATAAATGCCGAGGAATTGCACGAGACGTTAACTGCGACAGCTCCCTCCTTCCCCACAAATCTGGACGAGGTGGCAAAAGCATATACCAAACGGTTAAAAGTAGCTGGAGACAAGCTTGCCCCCCAAAAAATTCTCTACCCAAATAGGGCAAGGCCATCCTCTCCGTGGTACTCTCAAGAACTCAGAGACAAAAACTGAGCTGCAAACATCTTGAGAGAAACTGGAGGAAGGAATACAATGATAGTGATAGAATAATATACAAACTTAGCTTAGCTCAGTACAAACAGCTAGTATTTAAAACAAAACAAGAGTTCTTTACCAAACGTATAAATCTTGT
This sequence comes from Lissotriton helveticus, assembly GCF_964261635.1. Taxonomy (NCBI): domain Eukaryota; kingdom Metazoa; phylum Chordata; class Amphibia; order Caudata; family Salamandridae; genus Lissotriton; species Lissotriton helveticus. The sequence goes on along the minus strand of NW_027612053.1, from coordinate 356,740 downwards.
GAAAAACTCGACCAAAGAACTAATCAAAATGATCACATCTCTAGCCCTCCCAGCTACTCCTACTGTCACCTCTAGTCAGGAACTATGTGATAAAATTGCACAAGTCTTCCTGGGCAAAGTGGAATCCATCTTCTCCACTTTCACCAAGGCCACAGGCAAAAGCATTCCCTCCCAGACTAACGCAAATCAATTAAAAATAAACGACAGGGAATCGCTTGAGAAATTCTCTCAGGTAATATCTACAGAAATCCTAAACCTTATCAAGACAACGAAATCAGTCTCGCCTAATGACCCCTGTCCTTTCTCTCCAACAGAATGCAAACTGTCACTGTTGGGGAATTTTCTTCAATTCCTTTCTGCCTGCCATGTGGAGTGCCCCAGGGCTCCTCGCTGAGCCCAACGCTGTTTAATACCTATGTCTCATCACTGGCCCCACTTATTCAATCCTTTGGTTTCTCTTTAACCTCCTATGCCGACGACACCCAAATTGGGGTGTCAGTATTGCCAGGGTCGTTGATGGAAACAGCAACACGTCATAAAGAATGCATGTCAGCGGTAGGCGGTTGGATGGCACAGAACTGTCTTAAGCTTAATTCCGGAAAAACTGAAGTGGTTTTATTCGATAACGACCCCAGCTTCTGGACTCCAGACTGGTGGCCTGATTCTCTGGGTTCCCTTCCTTCCCTGAGGAACAAAGCAAAAAAACTGGGGGTTTGGATTGATAATAAACTCAATTTTAAAGACAAGGTGAATGTGGTTATTTTCACCACCGCCTACACTCTCAGTGCATGTAGGAAAAAAATACCTTTTCTACCCAAAGATAGTATACAAACAGTAATCACCTCACTATCTTTGTCTAGGTTAGGCTATTGCAACGGGCTCTACCTTTCAAGGCAGGAGGGGCTCCTGCGCAAGCTGCAACTTCTGCAAAATGCAGTGGCCAGATTGCTCACTGGTACATCAGAATTTGCTTCGATCTCGGCGCAGATTAAAAACCTCCATTGGTTGCCGATTAGAAAGAGGATACAGTTTAAGGCCCTCTGCCTGGTTCACAAAGCCCTACAGGGAACTGGCCCGGAGTTCCTGAAAAAGAAATTCCAATGCTATATACCAAAAAGAGTACTACGGTCACCTGAAGCAAAGCCAATATCAGTACCCAGAGTGCGTAAAGCCTGTTGGGGAGGTAGACGTTTTGTAACATGTGCAGCGAAGGCCTGGAACAAGCTGCCACTGCAGCTTAGGTCTATGAGTAATCTTCTCTCCTTTAGAAAGGCTTTAAAACCTGGCTTTTCTCCTCCTAAATCTCTGTGTTCAATCCTTTCCTCTTTAGCCTCAAAAGGACTTCACAGTGCCAGGACACTCATGGGTAACAGTGCGCTCTACAAATAGCAATAAAATAACATTACATAACATAGTCCAATCATACTCCAATCCGGTGTAACTGTATGACGTCCCTTCCTGTTCTTTTTCACTGGAGGAAGTTAACCTTGAACGCTTGTCCCATTAAAATTTCTGAGCATTCTCTACCACAAAGAGGTAACTCACTTTATCCAATTCTTTACAATATTATAAGATTATTTATTCACAAATATGGTTTTAACACCTACAGTTCTTTAAATGTTTAACCACAGTTTAGCCACGCCCCTAGAGGTGGGCTACAAATCATGGCAGCTACATAGCCGCGCCAAAGGTAAGCCCGTCTGCGTGCGTCCCCGCCTGGATGGCGCCAGGGACAACGAACCCTGCCCGTTACTCTAGGGGAGCAGTTTCTTACTCTTCCTCTGAGATTTTAACTTTCAGAGGAGGAGTAGATAAGTAATGCATTCATTCCATAGAAGTAGGTACTGGCGCTAATGGCTGGGGGACATGCATTTCTCGTTTAATACTGCAGCAAAGGGGGGGAAGATCACGAGGGTCCTAGAACCCGTAAATTATTCTTTAATTGCCTGCTTTTAAACTGTAGGGGGCATATTATCAAGCCCATTATCGACACTTTAGCAGCCGTTATCGGCCAAAAAGCGGCAATAATTTTATCGCAGTATTATCAAGGACAGGCTAACAGGCTTTAGCGCGTGTTTCCTTGTGCTAGCACCCATTTTACTAACGCCTTGCTTTGCATCGCTAATGAGATGCAAAGTAGGCGTTCCTCACATAACTTCAAGGGAATACATTGCTAATGCAGCTTCGCGATATTTACAACGATGTCCCGGACCCGTGTAGCGACAATTAAAATCACGCTAAGCCCCCATTAACACTGTAATCTAACGTCTGAGACATTCCTGACTTAGCTATATTATCCTTTGGGAGGTGGATTGTCAGGCTAAGTGCACAATGTCGTATTATCAAGGATTCACCTATCGCTGAGTTTTTATTGCTGGATTTCAGGCGATTTTCCCGCATTTCCCCACTATCGCTGGATTTATTATCGCCTTGGAGATAAGCGTTGATAATAACGTGCTATCTCGGTGATAAAATCCAGCGATAGCCGACAATTAGAAAAACCACGCTAAATGCGCTTAGCAATAATCATCGCTGTTGGTTGATAATATGTCCCTAGGTCTCTAAGCAAACATAGTCAGGGAAGTCTGTGAGCTATTAGCGGATCAGGAGCCAGTACAGCTGTTTTTAGTTGAAACCTGGTTGCATGGATAGTCAGCGCCAGACATTCTGGAGGCATTATCGGAGGGCTATGCCATTTTGAGAATAGCTAGACATGAGCAGAAGGGTGGGGGCTAGCAGTGATTTTTAAAAAAAGACTACCAGGTGAAAATAACTAAAATGCAGATTTCGCTGTGTGAAGTGGCATTTTTAGGTCTCGGGCCTAGCGTACACTGCGCAGCAGTGTCGCGCAGTCAGAGTCCTTTTCTCGGGGTTTTGAAAATGGACCTATGAATTCCACGCAGCTCGTGCGTGTTCTTTACTAGGTCCATTTTCATTGGCCTTTGCGTGCGTGTACTTTTAAATCAGAACACGCAATAGGCCATGGGCGGATACGTAGCTCCGCCCATGGCCTATTGGTGTCTGTTACGCGCACCAAAGGCCATGGGCCCGATTGACAGAATGAACTTAAGACTCAATCCTAAACTTACTACTATTTTGGTATTCACAGAATGCACTTACTACTTTTGGCATTCACAGAATGAACTTACTACTTTTGGTATTCACAGAAGTTAGGATTTTGTCTTAAGTCTGTCTTAAGTTTGTCTTAAGTTTGTGATAAGACAAACTGAAGACAAAATCCTAACTTCTGTGAATACCAAAAGTAGAAAGTTCATTCTGTGAATGCTAAAAGTAGTAAGTGCATTCTGTGAATACCAAAATAGTAGTAAGTTTAGGATTGAGTCTTAAGTTCATTCTGTCAATCGGGCCCATGGCCTTTGGTGCGCGTAACAGACACCAATAGGCCATGGGCGGAGCTACGTATCCGCCCATGGCCTATTGCGCCCGGCGAGAGCGTTTATTAATGATTTGGTAGAAATATTGCCTCCTTATGCTATGCGTTATTCAAACTTTGCAATTTTTGGGGACCTGAATTTACATTTTGATAACAAGGGTAGTCAAGGAATTTGTGAGCTTACAACTGGTTTAAAGGCCTTAGTTCTAGAGCAGTTAGTTCATGCCCCTACGCACATTCTCTAATAGTGCTCACATGGAAGCTTTGCCACCTGTGCCTGTGGTATGGCCAGACCATTTGATTCTTTCATTTAAGATCAAGAATCCTAGGAAAGTCTCTCGCCAATTAAAACAGCCTTTGGAGTCAAAATTGACCCTGCAATGGTCCCTACTAACCCCTGACTCTTTATTTTTTTTTTATTGGACAGTGCAAATCAACATGATAAGAATGTCTTGTATTAACACCAACATCACATCTGTCCTGTTTTCTTATTTTCACCCCTTGTCCATCTCCCCCCACCCCGAAGCTCAGACCAGACCTAGATACAAAATATCTTCGGGCTATACATTACATTTCAGGTAAATATATCATCAAAGAGCAAAATATTAACATGGTTATATAATAAATAAAAAACTCACACCCCTTTTATATACGAATATATTTCTAGGCCCAAATGTTCTGTATTTGTAGCCACTGTAATATAGGAATTCATATTGCCATCCCCTTTTTGCGTTTACTAATGCCTTTTCTTTTGTAGATAGTTACTTCCAAACTGCAAGTGGCCAGCAATCTAGATCTCCATTGTTGAAAGGCTGGAGCATTTGCATCGAGCCAAGCTGACGCCACATATAATCTAAAAACCGCCATTGCAACAAATATCAGGCCACACATACCTTGCGGTCGTGGGAGATTAGCTATTCTTAGCATAATCTCCTCAGTGGAGATTATTACCCTTGTGTTAAGTAATTCTGACAAGTAGTCTGAGATATCATTGACAACTTTCCTAAGTACCGGGCAAGAGGCAAACATATGAATACTATCTGCTTCAGTGGAAGCACATCTCGGACATGTAGTTCCCTTCACGGTACCCCATTTAGCTATTTTATTTGGTGTATAGTACAAACGGAAAAAAGTCTTAAAATATTGAGCCTGTAATTTAGTGGACATTAAACTAGATTGATATCAAGTAAAAGAATAGTTAACGGCTTCAGCCGGGACTCCAAGTTTAGTCTGCCATGTACTCGTATGATTATCCAGATCATCTGGGAGACAGCAGATCAATTGTTCATATATAGTCCCAATTTTGAAATTTTTCTTTTTAATAATGCTTTCCATTAACTCAACTGTTTGAAATCGTTTCCCTCCCCCTCCTTTCTTCAAGAGATAATCACGAATTTGTAGGTATTTAAAAAATTCATGTTGATCAAGATAATGTTCCATTTGTATTTCCCCAAAAGATTTTAAAGTCGATTTAAAATAAAAACAGGTGTGTTATCCCTTTGTGTATCCATTTCTTCATGCACAAATCGTCGAAAATCTCGGGGAGATTACTATTCTTATAAATTGGAGTGTAGTATGATAGTCATCCTAAGCCGGCTAATTTCCGTATATAGTTCCATGCCTTGTAGATGCCTAGTAGTGACTTGAATCTAACTTTTTTGAAATAGTTATCATATATGTGGCACCATAACACACCTCTCGATTCTTTACCTAAAATAAGTTCTTGCGGTGATGGGATCTCACCTTCCTTATTTGCATTTGTATCAAGTAAGGTAGTACATTATTTCAATATGGCTGCCCAATAATATAATTTAAGGCTAGGTACTCCCAATCCACCCCTATCCTTAGGTAGTGTAATTGCTCTGAATGCTCTTTGGGGTTTCTTATATCCCCATAGGAAGCTAGAGAACATGTGGTCTATGTCTTTGAACAGCTGTGGTGGAAATTCTAAACAAATTGACCTAAAAAAATATAAGAATCTAGGTAGATAGAGCATTTTAATCAGGTTAGATCTGACCCAGGTTGAGAGATATAGATTATTAAGATGATTCATATCTTTTTTGGTACGTTGCATTAAAGGGGCAATATTATCATTAACAAGATTCTCTATTTTGGCGGTTATACTCACACCGAGGTATATTGCTTTTTCTACAACCCGTGGATCTATCATCTCTGTCTTTTTATTAAGAATAATTTGTGTTTTATTTTGATTTAATTTATACCCTGAGATCTGGCCAAACATATCGGCTTCTTCTTCAACCACACCAATTGCATTCGCTGGGTCACTGGTGACTAATGCAATATCATCAGCATATGCTATCGTTTTTGTATCCTGATCTCTGATACGTATCGGTTGAATCTCTGGATTGTTTTCTAATCTTCGTATGTATATATATAGCAAATGAAAGGGACAAACATGGACAGCCCTGTCTTGTCCCTCGTTTAATTGGAAAAAATGCTGATATTAGTCCATTCACCATAACAGCACCTGAGGGGTCCTGATATAGATTTTGAACTGCTCTAATACATAATGCCCCAATCCCTACTTTGGCCATTACTGCCCAGAGATAGTTCCAGGAGACCCTATCAAAAGCCTTTTCGGCGTCTAGCAGTATAAGGGCCATAGGGTCTCCTCAAACCTCTGTCCAGTCAAATAATGCGATGACTCTCTGTATGTGATCAGTTGTGTCCCTTTCAGGTATAAACCTGTGCTGTCTAGTTGATACTGCTTTATTAATATTAGGGGCTAATCGTATAGCGAGTAGCTTAGAATATATTTTTGAATCACATGTTATTAAGGTTATCAGGCGGTATGATCCCAGCTCGGTAGGGTCCTTATGTTTTTTAGGAAACACTATAATTTTAGCCTTAGCCCATGATCTTGGTGGTCTAGCCCCTTGGAATAAGTTTATGAATAATGCTAGTAATATCTCTTTTACTTGGGTGGCGAATTTGATGTAAAATTCCGTTGGGATCTCGTCTAACCCTGCTGCTTCACCAGCTGCCAAGCCATTTAGTGCGAGAACAATTTCTTCCCAGTTTGGGATAGCATCCATAGGATGTGCCTTGTCACTCTCTAATCTAGTGTAGTTATTTTGATCAATATACTCGTTAATAGAGTCTTGTGAGCAGTTGGCATCATTATATAACGTCTGATAGTATTTTGTGAATGATGTTTTGATTGCCTCTGGATCCTGAATAGGCCTTATATTGTTGCCAATGCTTCTCTCACGGGTCCGGACCGCAAGCTGATGTCCGACTTGTTCATTTAGTTCATATACCTTTTCCTTATATGAAGTTGCCTTATCAATTGCCTTTGCTATTAAAATATTTATAATATGATTCTTAGCAATAGTTATATTACTCAAATCTTCTTCCAGTGCTCTACCTTCTATAATAGATTGAATTAAACTTTAGTCTGCCTTGATTACATTGTTTTGAAAGACCTTCATCTCTTCTTTTGGCTTTTTATTAGCATTTAAAGAAAAACTCAGTGTCTCACCTCTAATACCTGCTTTTAGAGCATCCCAAACTGACTCGAAAGATGTGCTCCCTAAATTCTCGTCTAGGAATCTAGGAATCCATTGTCGCATGGAGTCACAATACTGCTCATTAGTTAATAGTGCCCTTTCAAATGTCCAAGATTTCACGATTCCTGTGGAAGATTTGATTTCAAGGGTTAGCAGGAGAAGGTTATGGTCGGAGAGTACCCGGGGTAATTTGTCAATACTACACTTGTCTTTTAACGTGTTGGATACCAATAAATAATCTAATCTTGCGTGACAGATATGTGGATGTGAATAATGCGTATAACCAGGGTCATTTGGGTGTATTGCTTGCCATATATCAGTGAGACCATGAGTTTGCCATAGGGTTTTAAGGGCTGAAAAACTCTTGGCTTCCGGCCTTTATATTTAAATCCAGACCCCTCTGATCATACACGAGGTAGATTCAGATTAAAGTCCCCACAAATTATAATTGGTAGTGGCCAGTGAACGAGTTTGTTAGATATATGATTTAAAACTTCAGGATCATCAGTTATGTTACTGTATATTGTACACAAAGTCAGCTTTGTTCCCGTGTTCATTTGGCCCTCTGTTATCGCCCATCGACCAAATTTATCTGACAAGGGTCGACTAAATTGCATTATTATTATTATTATTACTGCACTTATAACGCGCAGCAGCTACCCGTAAAGGGTTTCCCGGCGCGAATTAGTGGAGTTGTGTAAGCAGTTGTGTAAGTAAGTATCCCGCTTTGTTTCTCCAGAATTGCCACTCCCTTTGTTTTGACCCTTTGAGATGTTGCAGTGACCATCTTAAAACCCAATCTATTCAGAAAATATGTTTCACCGCCCACGATGTGAGTTTCTTGTATACATATAATATTGGGACTAATTGTTTGGAGCCCACTAGCTACTCTTTGCCTTTTTTTCTCATCATTCAGACCACATATGTTAATTGACAAAATTTTCAGCCTAGTTCCCATAGATATTTGTACGAAACCTTAAATTTAGCGCTCCCCCGTTGCTAAGTACTGCCTTCAAAACTGTCTATCCCTTTCTGGAGTTGTGAATGTGTATATTGGACAGTTAACCCTGGTCTGAGCTGTCTACCCCTCTCCCCACCCCCATTCCCTCCCTGTTCACCTGTCCCCCCCTCCAATGCCCTGACCCCCCTCCTCTAGAACCCCACCACCACCCTCCACCACCCATTGAGGCTACCTGGTTCAGGGAGAACCAGGATGAGGGTATTCGGTTAGTCAGTGAACCACGTCCGGTTCGGTGACCCGATCCCCGTATCCGCAATCAGCATTAACAAAAAAACAAAAAAAAGAAACCCCATCGTGGATAGCCCTTGTCTTAGATTTTCAAATATGGTTTAGATTCATGTAGTTTCAATGTTTTTAATGTTCAATCTTTGTCATCTGTCCATATTACTGAAAACTTAGAGAAGTTGTGTAGATATGCTTCCTAATTACTCTTCTTATTTTTTAGTTTTGTTTTTCCCAGAGTCTGAGATTTACCTTAAATATGCTTGTGCTTGAATTTCACTTGTAAAGCTTCGGGTTGCTCCCTTAAAGATTATCTTTAAACGTGCTGGGTTCTGTAGAAATACGGTTGCACCAATTTGTTCAACGGGAGTGAAAAGTTGTCGCATCCTCCACCTTCGTTCCACGGTAGCGTGAGCATAGTCAGGTCGACTAAAAAACATGAAGCCTTTGTATTCCCTCTTACTTGTGGGTCGTGCGAGATCAAAAACTGCTTGGCATAATAAAAAGTTCCCGAAATATACCAGCATTACTCTGGGATATTGTGCCGGTGTTTGAGGGCATTTGGGGAGAGTTAAGGGAAAGCGGTGAACACGTTGAACTTCTCTGTCCCATTCCCAAGATTGAAGGCTCGGAAATGTTTCTTTAAGAACGGACATCATGTAGCTCCTTGGGTCACTTCCCTCTGCCCTGTCAGGAATTCCAAGGAAGCGTAAATTGTTCCGTCTGGCTCTATTTTCTCGGTCCTCAATCTTCTGCATCAAGTCTTTTACTATTCCCTCATGTCAAACTGTCTTTTAGCACTCAAGAACTGGTGTCCTCCACCCAGATAGCTGGCAAAAAATCTCTTCTTGGATTAAGGAGGCTATGAATGAATGAATTAATATTTTTTGTTTGGTTACTCAAAACCATTACATTAAAACTAGGGTACACAAATTACAAAAGTTAAAAAACAGGGGAGTCATCTTCTTTAAGGCAAGTCTGTGTGATTAAAGTCTGTGTACTTGTGGGTTGAGAGGAATAATGTCCAAAGTCTTGCAAGCCAACATACCTCAGCCAAGTCTCTAGTCGTTTTAGCTCGGGGTGGCCATCAGCTTAGTGCGAGTCTGATGAATAAATTTGGCAAATGTGGCCATCTGTTTTACAGAGTTCAATGTGTATAATTGATGAACCGCCTCCTTTGCGGTGCGAGTCCCCAGCTGTAAGATGATAGGCCTAAGGTAAAGGCTGCGAGCTGTAGAGGCAGTTGACTCCTTAACCCCCCTGAAACTATGTATTAGCTTCTGCTTGGATTCTTCAGCGGAATGGTTTTCAGAGGAGTTAGCAATGCTTAAAAAGGAATGTAAATGTCTTAAACGTTGCTGGAGGAGGAATTATCTGCCAGAAGTTGAAATATCTTGCAGCGCTAAAACACTACCATAAACAGATCAGGAGAACACGTCAGGAGTTTTATAACCATAAAATGTAATCTGTTAAGAGGCCCCCAAAGACATCTTTTGTATTGTCAAATACCTTACCTCCTTGGAGCGAGTTACAGCAGTTATGTCGGCATCAGTGGAGTATTGTAATAAGTTCGTAGCTAATTTCTTTTTGGAAAAAATAGAGAAGACTTTGCCACCTTTCCAACAACAAGTAGGAATTTTACTTATGCTGCCCCAAAGAGTGAAACATCTCATGAGGGAATGTACACTTTCCAACCACCAGCCAAAAGAGATATACTACAGCTTATGTCAGTAGTAAAATCGGGCACTCCCATGGATATTATCCCTCCAAACATTCTGCTATGAGGGAAGGAAGCTATTGCACTGGTGCTTACAAGCCTGCTGAATTTATCTTTCAGCTCGAGCCAAGTCCCTATTAATTGGAAACATGCGATGCTGGTTCCTCTATTGGAGAAACTGTCCTTGGACCCTGCGCTCCCATAAAATTTGAGACCATTATCATTGCTACCTTTTTTGCTAAAATGGCAGAGAAATTTCTCAACTACCAACTAACCAAGTTTATGGAAGAAAACCTGGTACTTTACAAAACTCAGTCTGCTTTCGGGGCCTTATACAGCAAAGGATTGGATCTACTGCTTGTCTCCAAATCATTAAAAATAGCAGCGGATGAAGGTAGGACAGCAGCATTGATCCTGCTGGATTTTAGTGCAGTTTTTGATACGGTTTCCCAAGGCCCTCTTTGGAATGGTTGTGGCTAGCAAGGGGATGTGGTCAATGGTGTGCGGAGGCTCTATTGTGTTGCTGTTGGGGCTGTCTGGGTGTTGAAGCTGTTGTGGATATCTGCTATCTTGCGGGGGAGGTATGTGGCGAGGGAGTTGCACAGGGCTTGCGATGGCGGGATGTCGTTGGTGTTGGAGCTGGGGTTGGAGAGTTCCTTCACGATGTTGAAGAGCTCCTTGCTGTCATGTGCGTTGTTGCCGAGGCGGTCTTTGAAGGAGGTCTTCTTGGCAGCCCTGATGAGGTGGTGGTGGTTGCGGACGGCGTCCTTGTGTGCTGTGTGGCTGTCCGAGTTTGTTCACTGTGCCATTTCTTCTCTAGTTTCCGGCAGGCTTGCTTGAAATCTAGGAGTTCTGGGGTGAACCAGCTAGCCCTCCCGCTGGTGTCTCTGTGGGGGGGTTTCTTCAGTGGGGCGAGGGTGTTGGCGAAGTCCTCGATCCAGGGTGTGAGGTTGTGGGCAGCGACATCGGTGTTGGAAGGTTCGGTGGGTGGGCTGAGAGGCGAGGGTTACATGTAGTTGGTCTTTGGTGATTTCACTCCAGCGGTGACCGGGGATCTGTTGGGTGTGGTGGTGTGTGGTGGGTTTCTGGAAGGTGAAGTGGATGCAGCGGTGGTCGGTACAGAGGAGTTTGGTGGTGTGCATGGGGGCCTTTAGGGGTTTTAGTGCCAGTCTTGGCTGGGGATGCAGACTGCCTACCCCTACTCTTCAATGGGGGGGAGGGGGAGGCTGGAATCCAACCTTTCTGTGAAGTATATCCAGAGAGGTGCTGCTTCAGGGGCTCAATGGCCCTCTCTAGGGCTTTGTTCACGGACTACTACACTCCAGCGTCAAGCGCGTCCACCAAGTCCTGCTCCAAAAGCTCCAAGGGTCATCCTAGTAATAGTCCTCCATGTCATCATCATAATATTGTGCCATCTTGACTGATTGTCCAGTTGAAATTCAGTCGCCTCATGAGGTAAAATTAGGATCAAGTGCAGTGGAGGATAAAGGCCAACCTACTCATAGGGGCAATCAGGGGGAAGTAAATAGAACCTGAAGGCAGGTCAGGCTTTTCCACAAGCAGTGGAACTAAAAATACAATTAAAGTGTGGAGGGAGGACCTGCAAATCACTCTAGGCAGGGCCTATGCCTTTATTTCCAACACTGGGGAAGAAAACTAATCCACAAGGACGTAAATAGGGAGATTTATCGAAGGGCTGAGGCAGAGACCAAAACACGCGTCTCCAGCATCCAAAAACTAGAGCCCACAAGTGCCGGATCGGCAAAGAGGACTGCAACAAATGGTTGTGTGTCCTCGCTCCCCTTCTCTCTCTAGACAGAAGAAAGCTGGGATGGCCATTCGCCCTGAGGGGAGGATGAAAGCTCTCTAGAGTCTGTACAGCTCGTGAACACGGAAAAGGTGAAACAATTAAGGTGATTTAAGCATGGTGAAGAACCGCTATGTAAGGCAAGAACGCAATATCAGGAAGCAATGTAAATTCACCAATAACAATATAAAGAGGCAATGTGAAAGCACAAATAACAATAATGGACATTAATGAAATTGAGAGCAATACGCAATTACTGCAGACTATGATAAAGTAGTGTACTTAACCTGCTGCAAAGCAGCAAAGAAAGAGGAAGCTGTTTGGCTGTGAGAAGGTTATATAGAGGCTGGGGCTCTATGGTTAGTCATGTGACCGTATGTGGTCACGTGTATGGTATTGCTTTAATAAAGTTTTACTTGATTGGCTGCTGGGACTAAAGCGTAAAGAATGAGAAGCATAATCGGAGCCTCCAGGCCTGTATTAGAATTATGTGCAGAAATGGAAGTAGTGAATTCCAGATTCTGGTTCTGTTTTTCGCTGGTAGTGAAGGAAAGAAGTTAAGCGCAACCAGAATTGGGAATTTACTGCCTGGAAACTAGAATTGCTTGCTGGGAAGGCTCTATAAATAAATGGGTCCCATTCAGGGTTTTACGGAGACGCTTCCTGAGTTGCACAATTAAAACATTTCTAGCTAACGAGAAGGAAAGTTTCAATTCTATTAAAGAGAAGGAGGTGAAGCCTATGCATTACTTTCTTCACTTTATTAAATCAGCAGCCTTTAAAGAACATATTGAATAAAAAACAACACAGACTATATATCCCATGAACCATAGGGGGATGAGTCTCCATTGAAACAGTAAACGGCAGTCTAGCTGCATTTTTACCTGACATTTGCGATTTTGCACACACTCTTTCTTTCACTCCCAGGCCCCGTTGTCTAAACGAGGAGGCGCCATCTTGTGAGGAGTCAGGTCAGTCGGCTAGTCGTTCTGCCCCTGACTGCATAAATACTGAGGCTAACGCGAGAGCGCTAGTCAGAGTCCTCCTGAGGCTTGAGCTGGGAGTACACACTTTTTCAAAAGGTACTAATGTGATTGCCTGTGTTATTAATTGTTTTTAACTGCTTTTATTGTTGAAACTTTTGAAACAGTAAACGGTGATTTAGCTGCATTTTTACCTGACATTTTCAATTTTGCACATGCTCTTTCCATCACTCCGGGGCCCCACTGTCTAAACGCGGAGGCACCATCTTGGAAGGAGGCAGGTCAGTTGGCTAGTCATTTCGCCCCTGACTGCATAAATACTGAGGCTAACGAGAGTGTGCTAGTCAGAGTCCTCCTGAGGCTTGAGCCGGGAGTAGATACTTTTTCAAAAGGTACTAATGTGATTGCCTGTTTTATTAATTGTTTTTAACTGCTTTTATTGTTGAAACTTTTGAAACAGTAAACGGTAATTTAGCTGCATTTTTACCTGACATTTGCGATTTTGCACACGCTCTTTCAATTACTCCCGGGCCCCGCAGTCTAAATGCGGAGGCGCCATCTTGAGAGGAGGCTACAATACAAATAATGAGGCTGACGCAGGCGCGCCGCTGTCGCGCCTAAGGCAAGCCCGTCTGCGCCCGTCCGCGCTCGGCCCGCGTTCAGCACCAGCCCCCCTGCATATTTTGGCTCAGGCAAGATAAACACTATAACCTACTCAAGTGGGACGTTACACAGCCTCAATTTTAATAAACCCTCCAGCTGCCTATGTTTTAAGATGTGAAATCGCCCTTCATACTCTCAGTTGCTATGCCAGGGGTGTGGAATCAAACTACCCGATTTGGTATTTGAACCGATTAAACCCAGGCCCAATCTCAGCAGCAAGGAGAAAAATATCTTGCCCAATCAGGTTTGGGAATGTGTGCTTATTAATGCTCGTTCATTGGTCAAACACAGCTTCGAATGTGAAGGTTTAATTATGGATGAGGGAATAAGTATCGGCTTTATAACCGAAGCCTGGACGGATGAGGCCTCTGGTCCAGACTTGATGAAAGCCACCCCGCCTGACTATCTGTGTTTTACACTAAATAGACCCAATAGGAAAGGGGGTAGCCTTGTGGTTATTTATCATAAACCAATCAGGGCATCCTTTAACCCACTGATCAACCTTGGATTCGAAACTCTTGATTTCTGCTTTTACCTATCACACCATTTTACTTTCAGAGGCACTCTATTACATAGAGCGCCTGGACCTAGAAACGTATTTCTCAGGCAAGCTGACAGCATAATGGAAAGTGTATTAAGTGCAAACGCCCACACCATATGCCGTGTTGTTGTCATGCGCCGGGAGGTACACCACACACAGGACTTAAGTTGTTTTCACATTTCGTTATTTGCATCGCTTGTTAGTACGAGTTAGCACCCATTGTAGCTGACGGTCAGCACGTCCGTCTCCGTCCGTCTCATGGTCATCATCTGTCCCCTTTCCTGTGTCGTCACCGGATCTGGTGTCCGGTGACCTGGTCACTCTGCCTGAGGACCCACAGGGTCCTAGCGCCCTACTGTCCATCGCCCACACTGTCAGGTCACGACATCTCCCCCCTTGTTGCAAACAAATGTTCGTGACACGTTTACCATAGTCCTCATTCACAGTTACATTGATGGATGTGAAACGAAAGAGAGAGAGAGAGAGAGAGAGAGAGAGAGTGAGAGAGAGAGAGAGAGAGTACTTGTTATTCTACATTTCTTCAATTAGTCTCTGTTGTTTACTGCATGTCCTTCGTGAATCTACTGTCTCCATCGCTTCCTTGTCCTCTGTCTTCTACCTTGCATGCGGCTGCACGTGTCGCTGCCATTTCTTCCTTTTTCGCCCTCCCTGTCCTTGAAATGCTATCTGTTGCTTTTTCCGTTGTTGGTCGTAGGCAGCCATTATCATCGATCCTTTCACTTTCGTCACCGCCAGTCTTTGGAGAGCTTGTTGTCTTCTTGTCAATATTCTTTCTGTCTCAACACTTTTAGTCTTGGCCCTGCGGTGCCTCTTGCCTTTATTTCCTTGGTGGCGCTTGTCCGCTCTGCTCATTGCATGTCTTTGTCCTTTCTCTTTGCTGCTCTTTCTCCTGCCGTATGTCTTTTCGTGTTGCTCCTTTTTACCCATTTTCTTTCTAGGCTCTCCTTGTCCTTTTCTCTTGTGTCCCTTTTGTGTTCTTTTTCCTTCCTTTTCTTCTGTTATTCTCCTTTTCTTTTAGCCTTTTCTAGGCTCTCCTTGTCCTTTTCTCTTGTGTCTCTTTTTCGTTGTCTTTGTGTCTCCTTTCGTTCTCTTTTTCTTTTATGTTCTCCTTTTCTTTTAGCCTTTTCTAGGCCCTCCTTGTCCTCTTCTCTTGTGTCTCTTTTTCCTTCCTTTTCTTCTGTTATTCTCCTTTTCTTTTAGCCTTTTCTAGGCTCTCCTTGTCCTTTTCTCTTGTGTCTCTTTTTCGTTGTCTTTGTGTCTCCTTTCGTTCTCTTTTTCTTTTATGTTCTCCTTTTCTTTTAGCCTTTTCTAGGCTCTCCTTGTCCTTTTCTCTTGTGTCCCTTTTGTGTCCTTTTTCCTTCTTCTTCTTCTGTTATTTTCCTTTTCTTTTAGCCTTTTCTAGGCTCTCCTTGTCCTTTTCTCTTGTGTCTCTTTCTCGTTGTCTTTGTGTCTCCTTTCGTTCTCTTTTTCTTTTATGTTCTCCTTTTCTTTTAGCCTTTTCTAGGCCCTCCTTGTCCTCTTCTCTTGTGTCTCTTTTTCCTTCCTTTTCTTCTGTTATTCTCCTTTTCTTTTAGCCTTTTCTAGGCTCTCCTTGTCCTTTTCTCTTGTGTCTCTTTTTCGTTGTCTTTGTGTCTCCTTTCGTCCTCTTTTTCTTTTTCCTCTTTCTTTGGTCTCTTCTTTCCTCGTTATTTTACTCCGTTATTTTACTCCTCTTTCTTCTTCCTTCTTTTCTTTATTGCCTTGTAACTTCTCCTTTGCTCTTTCTTTTTGTCCTCATGTGATCTTTGTCCTTTTATTTCTCTTTGTTGTTCTGCTTTCTTTCCTTTTCTTTTCCTTTCTTTTCTTTGTTGTGTCTCTTTTCTGTCTTTTATTTAGCCTTCTCTTACTTTTTCCACTCTCTTGTTCTTCTTTCTTTGTATGTGTATATATTCTTTCTTTCTTTCTCTTTCTCTATTTGTCCTTTTGTTATTCTCTGGTAATCTCTTTTCTATTGCACCATCATCTTCCTTTGCCTTATTGCTCTTTTTCCACTTGTGCGCTCTTTTGTCCGTTATTTATCCTTTATTCTTCAATCACGACCTTTATTTCCTTTGTCTCCCTTTTCCGACCTTTTCCGTGCTTATTTTCCTTTTCTTCTTTATCGTCTTTTTTTTTTTTTTTTTTTCCTACCTTTTCTTTTTGCTCGCGTTCTCCTTTATTCACCTTCTCTTATATTCTTCTTCTTCTTTGCCCTTTTCCTAGCTTTGAAATTGCTGCTCTCCTTTTTTTTTTTTGACCTTTTCTTGAATGTCCCCTTCAAGATCTTACTTTTGTCGTCTTTGTCCTTTCTTGTCCTTGATGTGCCCCTTTATTCTCCTTATTTCTGCCTTCCTTTTATTTATTTCAACTTCTTTTCTTTTTTCTTCCTTCTTCGATGTTATTTGGCCTTAAAATTGCCACTCCATTATTGTCCATCTTTCTTTCCTTATCTAAGATGGCCGCCGCTTTTTCCACGCAATTTCGCCGTCCCAATCGCCTTGCCTGTTCTTAAAATGGCCGCCGCCGCTGTTCTCACTGCCCATTGGCTCAGCTCGCCTCCTTCTAACATGGCCGCCGAGACTCTCCAACGCTCTCGCGGGATCTCGCGCCTTCTTTCAAAGGCCCGCGCTTATTTTTAGCGCTTACCGCAATCTGCTGCAGCTTTTTACAGTCGCTGTCTCGTGGGCTCCCGCGTCGCGCTTCCCTTCTACCATGTCACTTGCGGCGCTTCCAGGCCGGACACACGTCGATCCACGCGTCGATCCGTTTCTCCTCGTCGCCAGTTGTCGTGTTGTTGTCATGCGCCGGGAGGTACACCACACACAGGACTCAGGTTGGTCTCACATTTCTTTATTTGCATCGCTTGTTAGTACGAGTTAGCACCCATTGTAGCTGACGGTCAGCACGTCCGTCTCCGTCCGTCTCATGGTCATCATCTGTCCCCTTTCCTGTGTCGTCACCGGATCTGGTGTCCGGTGACCTGGTCACTCTGCCTGAGGACCCACAGGGTCCTAGCGCCCTACTGTCCATCGCCCACACTGTCAGGTCACGACATCATATTCGGAGATTTTAACTTTCACTTGGAAACACTCCCTGACCCCGATAAATGTAACCTACTAGACTTGATGAGCAATGCTCGTCTAAAGCAGCTGGTGACGGGCGCTACACACAAGGCCGGTCATACACTAGACGACTTCTTTTCAAGCGAAGCACAACTACATTTTAATGGCACTCTGCCAGTCACCTGGTCAGACCATGTGGCAGTACTATATGAAATTAGCACGCCCAGCCGTCACTCATGAATACCTGAGAAAAAACCACTGGTTAGTAGAGCATGGTATAAAATAAATGCCGAGGAATTGCACGAGACGTTAACTGCGACAGCTCCCTCCTTCCCCACAAATCTGGACGAGGTGGCAAAAGCATATACCAAACGGTTAAAAGTAGCTGGAGACAAGCTTGCCCCCCAAAAAATTCTCTACCCAAATAGGGCAAGGCCATCCTCTCCGTGGTACTCTCAAGAACTCAGAGACAAAAACTGAGCTGCAAACATCTTGAGAGAAACTGGAGGAAGGAATACAATGATAGTGATAGAATAATATACAAACTTAGCTTAGCTCAGTACAAACAGCTAGTATTTAAAACAAAACAAGAGTTCTTTACCAAACGTATAAATCTTGTGAAAAACTCGACCAAAGAACTAATCAAAATGATCACATCTCTAGCCCTCCCAGCTACTCCTACTGTCACCTCTAGTCAGGAACTATGTGATAAAATTGCACAAGTCTTCCTGGGCAAAGTGGAATCCATCTTCTCCACTTTCACCAAGGCCACAGACAAAAGCATTCCCTCCCAGACTAACGCAAATCAATTAAAAATAAACGACAGGGAATCGCTTGAGAAATTCTCTCAGGTAATATCTACAGAAATCCTAAACCTTATCAAGACAACGAAATCAGTCTCGCCTAATGACCCCTGTCCTTTCTCTCCAACAGAATGCAAACTGTCACTGTTGGGGAATTTTCTTCAATTCCTTTCTGCCTGCCATGTGGAGTGCCCCAGGGCTCCTCGCTGAGCCCAACGCTCTTTAATACCTATGTCTCATCACTGGCCCCACTTATTCAATCCTTTGGTTTCTCTTTAACCTCCTACGCCGACGACACCCAAATTGGGGTGTCAGTATTGCCAGGGTCGTTGATGGAAACAGCAACACGTCATAAAGAATGCATGTCAGCGGTAGGCGGTTGGATGGCACAGAACTGTCTTAAGCTTAATTCCGGAAAAACTGAAGTGGTTTTATTCGATAACGACCCCAGCTTCTGGACTCCAGACTGGTGGCCTGATTCTCTGGGTTCCCTTCCTTCCCTGAGGAACAAAGCAAAAAAACTGGGGGTTTGGATTGATAATAAACTCAATTTTAAAGACAAGGTGAATGTGGTTATTTTCACCACCGCCTACACTCTCAGTGCATGTAGGAAAAAAATACCTTTTCTACCCAAAGATAGTATACAAACAGTAATCACCTCACTATCTTTGTCTAGGTTAGGCTATTGCAACGGGCTATACCTTTCAAGGCAGGAGGGGCTCCTGCGCAAGCTGCAACTTCTGCAAAATGCAGTGGCCAGATTGCTCACTGGTACATCAGAATTTGCTTCGATCTCGGCGCAGATTAAAAACCTCCATTGGTTGCCGATTAGAAAGAGGATACAGTTTAAGGCCCTCTGCCTGGTTCACAAAGCCCTACAGGGAACTGGCCCGGAGTTCCTGAAAAAGAAATTCCAATGGTATATACCAAAAAGAGTACTACGGTCACCTGAAGCAAAGCCAATATCAGTACCCAGAGTGCGTAAAGCCTGTTGGGGAGGTAGACGTTTTGTAACATGTGCAGCGAAGGCCTGGAACAAGCTGCCACTGCAGCTTAGGTCTATGAGTAATCTTCTCTCCTTTAGAAAGGCTTTAAAACCTGGCTTTTCTCCTCCTAAATCTCTGTGTTCAATCCTTTCCTCTTTAGCCTCAAAAGGACTTCACAGTGCCAGGACACTCATGGGTAACAGTGCGCTCTACAAATAGCAATAAAATAACATTACATAACATAGTCCAATCATACTCCAATCCGGTGTAACTGTATGACGTCCCTTCCTGTTCTTCTTCACTGGAGGAAGTTAACCTTGAACGCTTGTCCCATTAAAATTTCTGAGCATTCTCTACCACAAAGAGGTAACTCACCTTATCCAATTCTTTACAATATTATAAGATTATTTATTCACAAATATGGTTTTAACACCTACAGTTCTTTAAATGTTTAACCACAGTTTAGCCACGCCCCTAGAGGTGGGCTACAAATCATGGCAGCTACATAGCCGCGCCAAAGGTAAGCCCGTCTGCGTGCGTCCCCGCCTGGATGGCGCCAGGGACAACGAACCCTGCCCGTTACTCTAGGGGAGCAGTTTCTTACTCTTCCTCTGAGATTTTAACTTTCAGAGGAGGAGTAGATAAGTAATGCATTCATTCCATAGAAGTAGGTACTGGCGCTAATGGCTGGGGGACATGCATTTCTCGTTTAATACTGCAGCAAAGGGGGGGAAGATCACGAGGGTCCTAGAACCCGTAAATTATTCTTTAATTGCCTGCTTTTAAACTGTAGGGGGCATATTATCAAGCCCATTATCGACACTTTAGCAGCCGTTATCGGCCAAAAAGCGGCAATAATTTTATCGCAGTATTATCAAGGACAGGCTAACAGGCTTTAGCGCGTGTTTCCTTGTGCTAGCACCCATTTTACTAACGCCTTGCTTTGCATCGCTAATGAGATGCAAAGTAGGCGTTCCTCACATAACTTCAAGGGAATACATTGCTAATGCAGCTTCGCGATATTTACAACGATGTCCCGGACCCGTGTAGCGACAATTAAAATAAAGCTAAGCCCCCATTAACACTGTAATCTAACGTCTGAGACATTCCTGACTTAGCTATATTATCCTTTGGGAGGTGGATTGTCAGGCTAAGTGCACAATGTCGTATTATCAAGGATTCACCTATCGCTGAGTTTTTATTGCTGGATTTCAGGCGATTTTCCCGCATTTCCCCACTATCGCTGGATTTATTATCGCCTTGGAGATAAGCGTTGATAATAACGTGCTATCTCGGTGATAAAATCCAGCGATAGCCGACAATTAGAAAAACCACGCTAAATGCGCTTAGCAATAATCATCGCTGTTGGTTGATAATATGTCCCTAGGTCTCTAAGCAAACATAGTCAGGGAAGTCTGTGAGCTATTAGCGGATCAGGAGCCAGTACAGCTGTTTTTAGTTGAAACCTGGTTGCATGGATAGTCAGCGCCAGACATTCTGGAGGCATTATCGGAGGGCTATGCCATTTTGAGAATAGCTAGACATGAGCAGAAGGGTGGGGGCTAGCAGTGATTTTTAAAAAAAGACTACCAGGTGAAAATAACTAAAATGCAGATTTCGCTGTGTGAAGTGGCATTTTTAGGTCTCGGGCCTAGCGTACACTGCGCAGCAGTGTCGCGCAGTCAGAGTCCTTTTCTCGGGGTTTTGAAAATGGACCTATGAATTCCACGCAACTCATGCGTGTTCTTTACTAGGTCCATTTTCATTGGCCTTTGCGTGCGTGTACTTTTAAATCAGAACACGCAATAGGCCATGGGCGGATACGTAGCTCCGCCCATGGCCTATTGGTGTCTGTTACGCGCACCAAAGGCCATGGGCCCGATTGACAGAATGAACTTAAGACTCAATCCTAAACTTACTACTATTTTGGTATTCACAGAATGCACTTACTACTTTTGGCATTCACAGAATGAACTTACTACTTTTGGTATTCACAGAAGTTAGGATTTTGTCTTAAGTCTGTCTTAAGTTTGTCTTAAGTTTGTGATAAGACAAACTGAAGACAAAATCCTAACTTCTGTGAATACCAAAAGTAGAAAGTTCATTCTGTGAATGCTAAAAGTAGTAAGTGCATTCTGTGAATACCAAAATAGTAGTAATTTTAGGATTGAGTCTTAAGTTAATTCTGTAAATCGGGCCCTATATGTCTTCAATTATCACGGCCGAACGAGACCGCGATAATTAAAGACATATGCTTGCAGTGGTGCGCGTGCGAGCACCACTTCCGGGTGCTTTTTTCTTTTTACAATTGATCGCTTTCGCGATCGCTTGTTTGTCTAGTCGTTACACTTTGACTCTTCCTCCTCTCCCGCTCCTCCCAGTGCTGTCATCGGTGCAGAGCCATCAGGCTGGGGGCGGCCCCACGCCGATGACAACACCTCCAGCCTGGCATCTCTAGGTGATGCTGCAGCCAAGATGGCGACCGTCTGACTGGCGGAGCAGGCCAGCGGGGGAGACTATGGGCACTGCGTCTGAAGGGGGCAGCACGGCTCCCCGACGGATATGACACGGATCCCGCCGCTGCCTAAACTGATTCTTCCCGGACCGCCCTTCTGCAACAGGCAGACCCACCATGGCTGGCATAATCAAGAAGCAGATTCTGAAACATCTTTCCAGGTCAGTGTGGTCGCTCGGAGGGCACATACGAGGCACTGCCCACCCTCCAAGTGTCTGTGTGCGAGGTGCGGCAGCGCTATTCTCTGGGGGCAAAGAGATCAGGGATATCCGTTACAAATAAGCATAACACAATGGGAGCACGGAGCCCCAGTACTTGTGAACGTCGTTCATTTCTGCTTTCTAAGAACATCACTTGTTTGTATACAAATATTTTTAATGTATCACCATGTACTGAGCGTTAACATGTTTGTAAGTGCTTTCCAGTTAGTGGACCTAAGAGAAAAGAGACCATAAGAAGATATGTACAAGATCACACATCGTTGCCCTTGTGTGATGCTGTGGCCAGAACTCTGTTGGTTTGGTGGTTACCTAGCCTATGTTTTGGACCCAATAACCCCCAACTACAGCTATATTTATTACAATTACTAGAACTGGAGCGCTCCTTGAGCTGCGTATATAACTGCTATCTTCTAAGCCCCACTGTGTAATGTTACAAGTTAATAAGATTGTTTGCCGGTGGTGACTGGTGGTGTCACCTGGCAGTGGACTATGCCCAGCTGATGGGGGGTGGCTACGCAACAGCCCTGTCCTTTAACAGAAGTGTTCGAGCTGGAAGTGGGACAGGCACACTGGCCACAGGCATGTACTGCAATGCAGATCGTAATGGGAGGTTAATGATTTTACATTGTGGGGCTAATGCAATTCTCTCGGAGGCCAGCAGTGTGTAAGTGTGCAGGGTGAGCAGTGTGTGGGTGTCCACGGCTAGCAGTGTGTAAGTGTGCAGGGTGAGCAGTGTGTGAGTGTGCAGGGCTAGCAGTGTGTAAGTGTGCAAGGTGTGGAGTGCTCTGATGCTGGTGAGTGTGTAGGTTGAGCAGTGTGTGAGTGTGCAGGGTGAGCAGTGTGTGAGCGTGCAGGGTGAACATTGTGTGAGCGTGTAGGGTGAGCAGTGTGTGAGCGTGTAGGGTTAGCAGTGTGTGAGTGTGTATGGTGAGCAGTGTGTGAGTGTGCAGGGCTAGCAGTGTGTAAGTGTACAGGGTGAGCAGTGTGTAGGTGTCCAGGGCTAGCAGTGTGTAAGTGTGCATGGTGTGGAGTGCTTTGATGCTGGTGAGTGTGTAGGGCGAGCAGTGTGTGAGTGTGCAGGGTGAGCAGTGTGTTAGCGTGCAGGGTGAACATTGTGTGAGCGTGTAGAGTGAACAGTGTGTGAGTGTGTAGGGTTAGCAGTGTGTGAGTGTGTAGGGTGAGCAGTGTGTGAGTGTGCAGGGCTAGCAGTGTGTTAGTGTGCAGGGTGAGCAGTGTGTGGGTGTCCAGTGCTAGCAGTGTGTAAGTGTGCAGGGTGAGCAGTGTGTGAGTGTGCAGGGTGAACATTGTGTGAGTGTGCAGGGTGAACATTGTGTGAGTGTGTAGGGTGAACAGTGTGTGAGTGTGCAGGGTGAGCAGTGTGTGAGTGTGCAGGGTGAGCATTGTGTGAGTGTGCAGGGTGAGCATTGTGTGAGTTTGCAGGGTGAACATTGTGTGAGTGTGCAGGGTGAGCAGTGTGTGAGTGTGCAGGGTGAGCAGTGTGTGAGTGTGCAGGGTGAGCAGTTTGTGAGTGTGCAGGGTGAACATTGTGTGAATGTGTATGGTGAGCAGTCTGTGAGTGTGTAGGGGCAGTGTGTGAGTGTGCAGGGTACGAAAACTCGAACTAAGTCCACCACATACACACACACACATAACACGACACACATAACACCACACACATAAGACCACACACATAAGACCACACACACAACACCACACACACACCACACATACAACACCACACACACAACACCACACACACAACACCACACACACACACACACCACCACACACATACCACCACACACACACCACACACACACACACACACACACACTCACCACCACACACTCACCACCACACACTCATCACCACACACGCAACCACACACACAACCACACCATCAGTGCACACTTTCAACAGACAGCATAAGTCGTCAGTGCATGCTTTCACCGGGCACAAACACCACCAGACATCAGTGCATGCTTTCACCAAACACACACACACACCACCAACCATCAGTGCACACTTTCACCAGGCACACACACCACCAGACGTCAGTGCACGCTTTCACCAGGCACACACACCACCAGCCTACTGTGCATGCTTTCACCAGGCACACACACTACCAGCCGTCAATGCACGCTTCCACCAGGCACACCCACCTCCAGCCGGCAGTGCACGCTTCCACCAGACACGCACACCACCAGCCATCAGTGCACAATTTCTACAGGCACACACACCACCAGCCATCAGTGCACACATCAATTGTTAACGCATCCACAATTAACTATTGTAGCAATCGCAGTATGGTGCACTTTACTTTTAAACATATTCATCAAAAGTGCAGCATGCCACCATTGCTACAATTCCAATCCAACCGACATAATTCCACTACACACCACACCACTACACACCACATGCATACACTCCATAACACATGGCTAAAAGACATTGCCATTTACATTAGCTCTAGCTCAAATAAATCCGAGACCTATTGCATTTCCAATGCTTGTTTACCATGTCACTAAACAGCGATTGGACAATAGCTGGACTCCTAATCTATAGGCGCCCGGCGAGAGCGTTTATTAATGATTTGGCAGAAATATTGCCTCCTTATGCTATGCGTTATTCAAACTTTGCAATTTTTGGGGACCTGAATTTACATTTTGATAACAAGGGTAGTCAAGGAATTTGTGAGCTTACAACTGGTTTAAAGGCCTTAGTTCTAGAGCAGTTAGTTCATGCCCCTAAGCACATTCTCTAATAGTGCTCACATGGAAGCTTTGCCACCTGTGCCTGTGGTATGGCCAGACCATTTGATTCTTTCATTTAAGATCAAGAATCCTAGGAAAGTCTCTCGCCAATTAAAACAGCCTTTGGAGTCAAAATTGACCCTGCAATGGTCCCTACTAACCCCTGACTCTTTATTTTTTTTTTATTGGACAGTGCAAATCAACATGATAAGAATGTCTTGTATTAACACCAACATCACATCTGTCCTGTTTTCTTATTTTCACCCCTTGTCCATCTCCCCCCACCCCGAAGCTCAGACCAGACCTAGATACAAAATATCTTCGGGCTATACATTACATTTCAGGTAAATATATCATCAAAGAGCAAAATATTAACATGGTTATATAATAAATAAAAAACTCACACCACTTTTATATACGAATATATTTCTAGGCCCAAATGTTCTGTATTTGTAGCCACTGTAATATAGGAATTCATATTGCCATCCCCTTTTTGCGTTTACTAATGCCTTTTCTTTTGTAGATAGTTACTTCCAAACTGCAAGTGGCCAGCAATCTAGATCTCCATTGTTGAAAGGCTGGAGCATTTGCATCGAGCCAAGCTGACGCCACACATAATCTAAAAACCGCCATTGCAACAAATATCAGGCCACACATACCTTGCGGTCGTGGGAGATTAGCTATTCTTAGCATAATCTCCTCAGTGGAGATTATTACCCTTGTGTTAAGTAATTCTGACAAGTAGTCTGAGATATCATTGACAACTTTCCTAAGTACCGGGCAAGAGGCAAACATATGAATACTATCTGCTTCAGTGGAAGCACATCTCGGACATGTAGTTCCCTTCACGGTACCCCATTTAGCTATTTTATTTGGTGTATAGTACAAACGGAAAAAAGTCTTAAAATATTGAGCCTGTAATTTAGTGGACATTAAACTAGATTGATATCAAGTAAAAGAATAGTTAACGGCTTCAGCCGGGACTCCAAGTTTAGTCTGCCATGTACTCGTATGATTATCCAGATCATCTGGGAGACAGCAGATCAATTGTTCATATATAGTCCCAATTTTGAAATGTTTCTTTTTAATAATGCTTTCCATTAACTCAACTGTTTGAAATCGTTTCCCTCCCCCTCCTTTCTTCAAGAGATAATCACGAATTTGTAGGTATTTAAAAAATTCATGTTGATCAAGATAATGTTCCATTTGTATTTCCCCAAAAGATTTTAAAGTCGATTTAAAATAAAAACAGGTGTGTTATCCCTTTGTGTATCCATTTCTTCATGCACAAATCGTCGAAAATCTCGGGGAGATTACTATTCTTATAAATTGGAGTGTAGTATGATAGTCATCCTAAGCCGGCTAATTTCCGTATATAGTTCCATGCCTTGTAGATGCCTAGTAGTGACTTGAATCTAACTTTTTTGAAATAGTTATCATATATGTGGCACCATAACACACCTCTCGATTCTTTACCTAAAATAAGTTCTTGCGGTGATGGGATCTCACCTTCCTTATTTGCATTTGTATCAAGTAAGGTAGTACATTATTTCAATATATCTGCCCAATAATATAATTTAAGGCTAGGTACTCCCAATCCACCCCTATCCTTAGGTAGTGTAATTGCTCTGAATGCTCTTTGGGGTTTCTTATATCCCCATAGGAAGCTAGAGAACATGTGGTCTATGTCTTTGAACAGCTGTGGTGGAAATTCTAAACAAATTGACCTAAAAAAATATAAGAATCTAGGTAGATAGAGCATTTTAATCAGGTTAGATCTGACCCAGGTTGAGAGATATAGATTATTAAGATGATTCATATCTTTTTTGGTACGTTGCATTAAAGGGGCAATATTATCATTAACAAGATTCTCTATTTTGGCGGTTATACTCACACCGAGGTATATTGCTTTTTCTACAACCTGTGGATCTATCATCTCCGTCTTTTTATTAAGAATAATTTGTGTTTTATTTTGATTTAATTTATACCCTGAGATCTGGCCAAACATATCGGCTTCTTCTTCAACCACACCAATTGCATTCGCTGGGTCACTGGTGACTAATGCAATATCATCAGCATATGCTAGCGTTTTTGTATCCTGGTCTCTGATACGTATCGGTTGAATCTCTGGATTGTTTTCTAATCTTCGTATGTATATATATATAGCAAATGAAAGGGACAAACATGGACAGCCCTGTCTTGTCCCTCGTTTAATTGGAAAAAATGCTGATATTAGTCCATTCACCATAACAGCACCTGAGGGGTCCTGATATAGATTTTGAACTGCTCTAATACATAATGCCCCAATCCCTACTTTGGCCATTACTGCCCAGAGATAGTTCCAGGAGACCCTATCAAAAGCCTTTTCGGCGTCTAGCAGTATAAGGGCCATAGGGTCTCCTCAAACCTCTGTCCAGTCAAATAATGCGATGACTCTCTGTATGTGATCAGTTGTGTCCCTTTCAGGTATAAACCTGTGCTGTCTAGTTGATACTGCTTTATTAATATTAGGGGCTAATCGTATAGCGAGTAGCTTAGAATATATTTTTGAATCACATGTTATTAAGGTTATCGGGCGGTATGATCCCAGCTCGGTAGGGTCCTTATGTTTTTTAGGAAACACTATAATTTTAGCCTTAGCCCATGATCTTGGTGGTCTAGCCCCTTGGAATAAGTTTATGAATAATGCTAGTAATATCTCTTTTACTTGGGTGGCGAATTTGATGTAAAATTCCGTTGGGATCTCGTCTAACCCTGCTGCTTCACCAGCTGCCAAGCCATTTAGTGCGAGAACAATTTCTTCCCAGTTTGGGATAGCATCCATAGGATGTGCCTTGTCACTCTCTAATCTAGTGTAGTTATTTTGATCAATATACTCGTTAATAGAGTCTTGTGAGCAGTTGGCATCATTATATAACGTCTGATAGTATTTTGTGAATGATGTTTTGATTGCCTCTGGATCCTGAATAGGCCTTATATTGTTGCCAATGCTTCTCTCACGGGTCCGGACCGCAAGCTGATGTCCGACTTGTTCATTTAGTTCATATACCTTTTCCTTATATGAAGTTGCCTTATCAATTGCCTTTGCTATTAAAATATTTATAATATGATTCTTAGCAATAGTTATATTACTCAAATCTTCTTCCAGTGCTCTACCTTCTATAATAGATTTAATTAAACTTTCGTCTGCCTTGATTACATTGTTTTGAAAGACCTTCATCTCTTCTTTTGGCTTTTTATTAGCATTTAAAGAAAAACTCAGTGTCTCACCTCTAATACCTGCTTTTAGAGCATCCCAAACTGACTCGATAGATGTGCTCCCTAAATTCTCGTCTAGGAATCTAGGAATCCATTGTCGCATGGAGTCACAATACTGCTCATTAGTTAATAGTGCCCTTTCAAATGTCCAAGATTTCACGATTCCTGTGGAAGATTTGATTTCAAGGGTTAGCAGGAGAAGGTTATGGTCGGAGAGTACCCGGGGTAATTTGTCAATACTACACTTGTCTTTTAACGTGTTGGATACCAATAAATAATCTAATCTTGCGTGACAGATATGTGGATGTGAATAATGCGTATAACCAGGGTCATTTGGGTGTATTGCTTGCCATATATCAGTGAGACCATGAGTTTGCCATAGGGTTTTAAGGGCTGAAAAACTCTTGGCTTCCGGCCTTTATATTTAAATCCAGACCCCTCTGATCATACACGAGGTAGATTCAGATTAAAGTCCCCACAAATTATAATTGGTAGTGGCCAGTGAACGAGTTTGTTAGATATATGATTTAAAACTTCAGGATCATCAGTTATGTTACTGTATATTGTACACAAAGTCAGCTTTGTTCCCGTGTTCATTTGGCCCTCTGTTATCGCCCATCGACCAAATTTATCTGACAAGGGTCGACTAAATTGCATTATTATTATTATTATTACTGCACTTATAACGCGCAGCAGCTACCCGTAAAGGGTTTCCCGGCGCGAATTAGTGGAGTTGTGTAAGCAGTTGTGTAAGTAAGTATCCCGCTTTGTTTCTCCAGAATTGCCACTCCCTTTGTTTTGACCCTTTGAGATGTTGCAGTGACCATCTTAAAACCCAATCTATTCAGAAAATATGTTTCACCGCCCACGATGTGAGTTTCTTGTATACATATAATATTGGGACTAATTGTTTGGAGCCCACTAGCTACTCTTTGCCTTTTTTTCTCATCATTCAGACCACATATGTTAATTGACAAAATTGTCAGCCTAGTTCCCATAGATATTTGTACGAAACCTTAAATTTAGCGCTCCCCCGTTGCTAAGTACTGCCTTCAAAACTGTCTATCCCTTTCTGGAGTTGTGAATGTGTATATTGGACAGTTAACCCTGGTCTGAGCTGTCTACCCCTCTCCCCACCCCCATTCCCTCCCTGTTCACCTGTCCCCCCCTCCAATGCCCTGACCCCCCTCCTCTAGAACCCCACCACCACCCTCCACCACCCATTGAGGCTACCTGGTTCAGGGAGAACCAGGATGAGGGTATTCGGTTAGTCAGTGAACCACGTCCGGTTCGGTGACCCGATCCCCGTATCCGCAATCAGCATTAACAAAAAAACAAAAAAAAGAAACCCCATCGTGGATAGCCCTTGTCTTAGATTTTCAAATATGGTTTAGATTCATGTAGTTTCAATGTTTTTAATGTTCAATCTTTGTCATCTGTCCATATTACTGAAAACTTAGAGAAGTTGTGTAGATATGCTTCCTAATTACTCTTCTTATTTTTTAGTTTTGTTTTTCCCAGAGTCTGAGATTTACCTTAAATATGCTTGTGCTTGAATTTCACTTGTAAAGCTTCGGGTTGCTCCCTTAAAGATTATCTTTAAACGTGCTGGGTTCTGTAGAAATACGGTTGCACCAATTTGTTCAACGGGAGTGAAAAGTTGTCGCATCCTCCACCTTCGTTCCACGGTAGCGTGAGCATAGTCAGGTCGACTAAAAAACATGAAGCCTTTGTATTCCCTCTTACTTGTGGGTCGTGCGAGATCAAAAACTGCTTGGCATAATAAAAAGTTCCCGAAATATACCAGCATTACTCTGGGATATTGTGCCGGTGTTTGAGGGCATTTGGGGAGAAAAAGGGAAAGCGGTGAACACGTTGAACTTCTCTGTCCCATTCCCAAGATTGAAGGCTCGGAAATGTTTCTTTAAGAACGGACATCATGTAGCTCCTTGGGTCACTTCCCTCTGCCCTGTCAGGAATTCCAAGGAAGCGTAAATTGTTCCGTCTGGCTCTATTTTCTCGGTCCTCAATCTTCTGCATCAAGTCTTTTACTATTCCCTCATGTCAAACTGTCTTTTAGCACTCAAGAACTGGTGTCCTCCACCCAGATAGCTGGCAAAAAATCTCTTCTTGGATTAAGGAGGCTATGAATGAATGAATTAATATTTATTGTTTGGTTACTCAAAACCATTACATTAAAACTAGGGTACAAAAATTACAAAAGTTAAAAAACAGGGGAGTCATCTTCTTTAAGGCAAGTCTGTGTGATTAAAGTCTGTGTACTTGTGGGTTGAGAGGAATAATGTCCAAAGTCTTGCAAGCCAACATACCTCAGCCAAGTCTCTAGTCGTTTTAGCTCGGGGTGGCCATCAGCTTAGTGCGAGTCTGATGAATAAATTTGGCAAATGTGGCCATCTGTTTTACAGAGTTCAATGTGTATAATTGATGAACCGCCTCCTTTGCGGTGCGAGTCCCCAGCTGTAAGATGATAGGCCTAAGGTAAAGGCTGCGAGCTGTAGAGGCAGTTGACTCCTTAACCCCCCTGAAACTATGTATTAGCTTCTGCTTGGATTCTTCAGCGGAATGGTTTTCAGAGGAGTTAGCAATGCTTAAAAAGGAATGTAAATGTCTTAAACGTTGCTGGAGGAGGAATTATCTGCCAGAAGTTGAAATATCTTGCAGCGCTAAAACACTACCATAAACAGATCAGGAGAACACGTCAGGAGTTTTATAACCATAAAATGTAATCTGTTAAGAGTGCCCCCAAAGACATCTTTTGTATTGTCAAATACCTTACCTCCTTGGAGCGAGTTACAGCAGTTATGTCGGCATCAGTGGAGTATTGTAATAAGTTCGTAGCTAATTTCTTTTTGGAAAAAATAGAGAAGACTTTGCCACCTTTCCAACAACAAGTAGGAATTTTACTTATGCTGCCCCAAAGAGTGAAACATCTCATGAGGGAATGTACACTTTCCAACCACCAGCCAAAAGAGATATACTACAGCTTATGTCAGTAGTAAAATCGGGCACTCCCATGGATATTATCCCTCCAAACATTCTGCTATGAGGGAAGGAAGCTATTGCACTGGTGCTTACAAGCCTGCTGAATTTATCTTTCAGCTCGAGCCAAGTCCCTATTAATTGGAAACATGCGATGCTGGTTCCTCTATTGGAGAAACTGTCCTTGGACCCTGCGCTCCCATAAAATTTGAGACCATTATCATTGCTACCTTTTTTGCTAAAATGGCAGAGAAATTTCTCAACTACCAACTAACCAAGTTTATGGAAGAAAACCTGGTACTTTACAAAACTCAGTCTGCTTTCGGGGCCTTATACAGCAAAGGATTGGATCTACTGCTTGTCTCCAAATCATTAAAAATAGCAGCGGATGAAGGTAGGACAGCAGCATTGATCCTGCTGGATTTGAGTGCAGTTTTTGATACGGTATCCCAAGGCCCTCTTTTGGAATGGTTGTGGGATGCTGGGATCAGAGGCCGCAAATGGGAATGGATTAAACATTTCCTACAAGACAGATCCGTTCACGTCCAGTCACGGTCCTTTAAATCTGAAATCTGTCCCCTGTTGCAAGGGGTGCCACAGAACTCTGCCCTGAGTCCAACGTTATTTAACGTTTATATGCGTCCATTAGCAGACATAGTCGTAAACATGGGATGAGACTGGTGTCTTATGCTGATGACACACAGCTGATCATCACGTCAGAACATAAGGATGTAGGGGTTGCGCCTAAATTTAAAGTTTGCTTAATTGACTTGGCTAACTGGATGAATCTCAGTTGCCTGCAATTAAATGCAGGCAAGACTGACATCATGGTAGTTAGTAAACAGCCTTCGATCTGGTCTCATATCGGATGGCCGAAAGAATGAGGGCCGACCCCGTTTCCTAAATCTAAGATCAAAATATTGGGAGTATGGTGTGATAACACCCTTTTGTTCACGGAACAGATATCAGCTCTGTCCGGCATCGGTTTTGCTCTTTTAAGGATGATTCGGAAAATCTTACACCATCTACCTTGGGAGCAAAAAAGACCATTATTCAGGCGTTGATTTGATCTTGATTAGATTACTGCAACATTCTCTACTTAGAGGTCACCAAAAGCAATATGAGAATGCTGCAGAAAGTTCAAAATGCTACAGCCCGGATATTATTGAATATCCCAGGATTAGCCCTTGTGGGAGTGCCCCTAAGGGAACTACGCTGGTTACCAGTGCAGGACAGAGTAACTTTTAAAGCTTTGTGCTTTTGCCATAGGATTCTGAACGAGAAGGGGCCTAGATATCTTCGGCCCCTACTCACCCCCTACAGACCTATTTGGATTATTAGGTCTGTGGGTACTGCAAAGCTGACACTGCCAAAAATTCAAAAGGCACGCTTAGGCGGCAGATCCTTTAGCATTTTAGCAGCAAAAGCTAGGAACCAAGGGCCCGATTCACAGAACTAACTTAAGACAAAATCCTAAACTTACTACCATTTTGGTATTCACAGAAGGCACTTGCTCATTTTGGTATTCACAGAAGTTAGTAGTCGTAACTTTATGACTCCTAAATGCCTTCTGTGAATACCAAAAGTCTTAAAATTAGGATTTTTCTCAATTTAGAAGTAGTAAAGTTAGGACTCCTAACTTTAAACAAGCATTTGCAATGCAATAGGTCTCGCATTAGGAAAGTTTGAGCTATTGGTATTGTAAATGACACATTTTTTATTTATGTTTTGTTTTTGAAAATAGCTAAATTAATAGGTTTGTCATTTACAATGCCAATAGTTATAACTTTCGCAAATGTGACACCTATAGCATTTGTAATGCAAAATGTGTTGTATTTACGTGACTTACATGTATTGATATTTCAAATAACAATGGTTTTTAATTTTTTTCCAATAATTAATACTAAAATAAAAGTTATTGTAATTTATAATGGCAATAGATTAAACTTTTGTAAATAACGTTTGTGAAGATTATGTTCAGTGTATTTTATTGTGACAAAAATCCAAGAA
The DNA here is from genome assembly GCF_964261635.1 of Lissotriton helveticus. Classification (NCBI taxonomy): domain Eukaryota; kingdom Metazoa; phylum Chordata; class Amphibia; order Caudata; family Salamandridae; genus Lissotriton; species Lissotriton helveticus. The sequence goes on along the minus strand of NW_027612053.1, from coordinate 324,215 downwards.
CAGAAGTGAAATATTAACATATTTTTGTTACATTTGTAATAAATCTTGAAACATTGAGAGAACATATTTGAACCAGGTGTTGTGGAATGGTTGCACAGATTCATGCTGTGGTGGCGCCGAGTGATGTTGTGATGGCGAACGAGTGATGCTGTGGCGTTCAGTGATGCTGTGGTAGCGCATAGTGATGTTGTGGTGCCCCTGAGTGATGCTGTGGTGGTGCGGAGTGATGCTGTATGCTATGCTATGTTTTGTTTTGCTATCCTATGTTTTGTTTTGTTATGCTATGCTATGTTTTGCTATCCTATGCTTTGATTTGTTATGCTGTGTTTTGTTATGCTATGCTATGTTTTGTTATGCTAGGCTATGTTTTGTTATGCTATGTTTTGTTGTGTTTTATTATGCTATGCGCTTGTTTTGCTATGCTATGTTTTGTTATGCTATGCTATGCTATGCTATTTTTTGTTGTGTTTGGTATGCTATGTTTTGCTATGCTATTATATGTTTTGTTTTGCTATGCTATGTTTTGGTGTGTTTTGCTATGTTTTGTTATGCTATGTGTTGTGTTTTGTTATGCTATGTTTTGTTATGCTATGCTATGTTTTGTTATGCTATACTACATTTTGTTTTGCTATCCTATTCCTTGTTTTGTTATGCTACGCTATGTTTGGTTGTGTTTTGCTATGCTATGCTTTGTTATGCTATGCTTTGTTGTGCTGTGCTATGTTTTGTTATGCTATGCTATGTTTTGTTGTGTTTTATTAGGCTATGCTTTGTTTTGCTATGCTATGTTTTGTTATGCTATGCTTTGTTATGCTATGTTTTGTTATGCTATGTTTTGTTATGCTATGTTTTGTTATGCTATGCTAAGCTTTGTTTTGTTATGCTATGTTTTGTTATGCTATGCTATGTTGTGTTTTATTATGCTATGCTTTGTTTTGCTATGCTATGTTTTGTTATGCTATGCTATGCTTTGTTATGCTATGTTTTGTTATGCTATAAGCTTTGTTTTGTTATGCTATGCTATGTTGTGTTTTGTTATGCTATGCTATGTTTTGTTGTGTTTTGTTATGCTATGCTATGTTTTGCTATGATTGGCAATGCTATGTTTTGTTATGTATGCTATGTGTTGTTGTGTTTTGTTCTGCTATGCTTTTTTGTGTTTTGCTATGTTTTGTTATGCTATGTTTTGTTATGCTATGCTTTGTTTTATGTTATGTTATGCTATGTTTTGTTATGTTATGCTATGTTTTGTTATGTTATGCTATGTTTTGTTATGTTATGCTATGTTTTGATCTGCTATGTTTTGTTGTGTTTTGTTATGTCATGCTATGTTTTGTTCTACTATGCCATGGTTTGTTTTGTTTTGCTATGCTTTGTTATGTTATGCTGTGCTTTGTTATGCTATATTTTGTTATGCTATGATATGTTTTGTTGTGTTTTGTTATGCTATGCTATGCTTTGTTGTGTTTTGCTATGTTTTGTTTTTTTATGCTATGTTTTGTTTTGCTATCCCATGCTTTGTTTTGTTATGCTAGGCTATGTTTTGTTATGCTATGCTGGTGAGTGTGTGTGAGGGTGGGTGAGTGAGGGTGAGGGGGTGTGAGGGTGAGGGTGTGTGAGTGAGGGTGTGTGAGGGTGAGGGGGTGTGATGGTGAGGGGGTGTGATGGTGAGGGGGTGTGATGGTGAGGGAGGGTGAGGGGGTGTGAGGGGGTGTGAGGTTGAGGGTTTGAGGGTGTGTGAGGGTGAAAGGGGATGAGGGTGTGAGGGAGTGTAAGGGAGTAAGGTGTGTGTGTGAGGGGGTGTGAGGGTGAGTGAGGGTGTGTGAGGGTGTGTGAGTGAGGGTGTGTGTGTGTGAGTGAGGGTGTGTGAGGGTGTGTGGGTGAGGGGGTGTGAGGGTGAAGGTGTGTGAGGGTGAGGGGGTGTGTGAGGGGATGTGTGAGGGTGTGTGAGGGGGTGTGTGAGGGGGTGTGGGGGTGTGAGGGTGAGGGGGTGTGAGGGTGAGGGGGTGTGAGGGTGAGGGTGTGTGGGGGTGAGGGTGTGTGTGAGGGTGAGGGGTGCGAGGATGTGGGGGTGTGAGGGTGAGAGGGTGTGAAGGTGAGGGGGTGTGAGGGTTTGTGAGGGGAAGGGTGTGGGGTTGTGAGGGTGTGGGGATGTGAGGGTGAGGGGGTGTGAGGGTGAGGGAGGTTGAGGGTGACGGTGTGGGGGTGTGAGGGTGAGGGGGTGTGTGAGGGTTAGGGTGTGTGAGGGTGAGCGGGTGTGTGAGGGTGTGTGTGAGGGTGAGGGTGTGAGGGTGAGGGAGGGTGAGGGAGGGTAGGGTGATGAGGGTGAGGGGGTGAGGGTGTGTGGGGGTGTGAGGGTGAGAGGGTGTGTGAGGGGGTGTGTGAGGGTGAGGGTGATAGGGTGGGTGAGAGAGTGAGTGAGGGTGAGGGGTTGTGAGGGTGAGGGGGTGTGAGGGAGGGTGAGGGGGATGTGAGGGGATGTGAGGGTGAGGGGGTGCGAGGTTGGGTGATGTGAGGGTGAGGGGGTGCGAGGTTGAGAGGGGGTGCGAGAGTGAGAAGGGGTGCGAGAGTGAGAAGGGGTGCGAGAGTGAGAAGGGGTGCGAGGGTGAGAGGGGTTGTGAAGGTGAGAGGGTGTGTGAGGGTGAAGAAAACGGATGGGCACAGCGAGTCTTTAGCAGCGGCAGCAGGGACACGCAGGCAGAGTTACGTGGAGAGGGGGCGACCTACCAGGAGGGTCAGGGGTCGCTTATCAGAGTTGCTGCACTTTTATTTGGATAGGACCACTACTTTTCTGTAGGGCTGTATAGCTTCAGTGGGAGGACAGGGCCCGCATTTCTGATAAAATATACTGCACGTTTAGAGAGATCACATCAGCCGTTTCCACCACTTGCCTTCTCTCCATTTAAGAATATGTATCCGCACGGAGAACGGCTGCTAAAGTCGAGCTTGCTCTCTGTGGCTTCAAGATTCCTGTGTTTATTACATCAACATTTAATGGTCTTGCTTCTCACGAAGCGTCGAGGGGTCTTCACAGGGGTGTAACTGTCCTAGGGTGACCAACTGGCATTGGTGCTAATTCAGGACGGTGAGTGTAAAAATTCAGGACAAAGGGTCAAAATTCAGGACACAAATTCAGGACAGGAGGTCAAAATTCAGGACAAAACTTCAGGACAATAGGTAAGTTTTACAGACACATCAGAGGTCGCGCAATAGTATATAATTATGCCCAGCCATTTCCAAACATATTCAACCATCTGCAAACCTATCCATCATGTATCCTTCCATCTATCATTTCACTCATCCATCCCTTCATCCATCCCTTCATCCATCCTTTCACTCATCCATCCATTATCCATTATCCATCCACACACCCTATCCATCTGTACACTTATCCATCCACTCTTCATCCCATCCATCCATTCACTCATCCATCCAGCCATTTACCCTTTCACCAATCCAGCCATCCTCTCACTTACTAATCCTTCCACCCATCCACTCTTTTAGTCATCCATCCATCCTCCCTTTCTCTCTCCATCGACCCTTTCACTTAGCCATCCTTCCTTCCATCCATCCACCCACCCACCCATCCATCCATCTACTCATCCACTCATGAATCCATCCATTGACCCTATCACTCATCCATCTATCATTTCACTCCTTCACACATCTATTCATCCTTTTGTCCATCTACCCTCCCTTTCACTCACTCATCCATCCTTACATCCACCATTTCACTCATACGTACATTCATTCACCCTTGCACTTATCAATCCATCCATCATTTCACTCATCCACCCACCCACCCATCAACCACCCACCCACCCACCCACTCATCCATCCTTTCACCCACCCACCCACCATCCAATCCACTCATCCATCCTTTCACCCACCCACCATCCACCCACCCACTCATCCATCCTTTCACCCACCCACTCATCATCCATCCATCCTTCCCCTCATCATCCATCCATCCTTCCCCTCATCATCCATCCATCCATCCACCCTTTCACCCACCCCCTCATCATCCATCCATCCCCTTATCATCCATCCGTCCTTCTCCTCATCATCCATCCTTTCACCCACCCCCTCATCATCCATCCATCCACCCTTCTCCTCATCATCCATCCTTTCACCCACCCCCTCATCATACATCCATCCACCCTTCTCCTCATCCATCCTTTCACCCACCCCATCATCCATACATCCATCCATCCTTCCCTTCATCATCCATCCATCCATCCTTCCCCTCATCATCCATCCATCCTCCCCCTCATCATCCATCCATCCATCCATCCTTTCACCCACCCCCTCATCATCCATCCTTCCCCTCATCATCCATCCTTTCACCCACTCTCCATCCATCCATCCTTTCACCCACCCACTCATCATCCATCCTTCCCCTCATCATCCATCCATCCTTCCCCTCATCATCCATCCATCCTTTCACCCACCCCCTCATCATCCATCCATCCTTCTCATCATCCATCCATCCTTCCCCTCATCATCCTTCCTCCCCCTCATCATCCATCCATCCATCCATCCTTCCCCTCATCATCCATCCTTCCTTTCACCCACCCACCCACCCACCCACCCATCCATCCATCCATCCCCTCATCCATCCATCCTTCCCCTCATCCATCCATCCCCTCATCCATCCATCCCCTCATCCATCCATCCTTCCCCTCATCCATCCATCCTTCCTTCCACTCATCCATCCATCCTTCCACACATCCATCTTTCCATCCATCATCCATCCTTCCCCTCACCCATCTATCCATCCATCCTTCCCCTCCATTCATCCCCTCATCCATCCATCATTCCCCTCATCCATCATTCCCCTCATCCATCCTTCCCCTCATCCATCCATCCTTCCCCTCCATCCATCCATCCATCCATCCATCCTTCCCCTCATCTATCCTTCCTTTCATCCATCCATCCTTCCCCTCATCCATCCATCCTTCCCCTCCATCCATCCATCCATCCTTCCCCTCCATCCATCCATCCATCCTTCCCCTCATCCATCCATCCTTCCCCTCATCTAACCTTCCTTTCATCCATCCATCCACCCTCCTCCTCATTCATCCATCCTTCCACTCATCCATCCATCATTCCCCTCATCCATCGTTCTCCTCATCCATCATCCAGCTACCCTTCCACCCATACATCCAGCTATTTACATTTTCTCTCATCCATCCTTACCCTCACTCATCAATCCAGCAATCCTCTCATTATCCATGTATTCAATCTTTCATTCATCCATTCACCCTTTCACTAATTCATCCAGCCATCCACCCATCCCTTCACTTACTTACTCGCCCACCTTTCCATATTAATTTGAGCTGAGCCCTTTTGAGAAGAGGCCCATCAGGAATTTCACCCTCGCTGCAGGAGCCGTTCCAGGACTGGGACAGAAGCCACCCAGGGCGGAGACAGGATCCACCACAGGGGGGGACAGGAGCCATCACAGGCAGGGGCGGGGGAGGGGGACAGGATCCACCACAGTGGGGGGACAGAAGCATTCACAGGGGTGGACAGGAGCCATTACAGGCGGAGGGGAGGGGGGACAGGAGCCATCACAGGAGGGGGAACAGGATCCACCAGGGTGGACACAGGGGTGGGCATGCAGTATTCTAGTATCATCTTGGGCTCCTCGCCCCCTCCTGCACAAGACAACGAGATGACAGGCTCTCTGTCCAAAATGCCATCCCCCACTTTGATGTACAGTACTTACAGGAGATACTCTAAGATAACTGGTTTAAATGATTGTCCTCCATACTTTGTTAATCGGTGTGTGTGCGATTATGCCATTTCTAAATGTTATTACATTATAGACTGCATGTTTGAAGAACCGAGATTTGCTTACAATTTAGTGACAGTAATTAAGCTCTGTGACGATAGAGAACCACGTGCTGCCTCTGTGTAATTTGGCCGAGTCTAGGATGTTTGGGGCCCTGGGTAGAAATGGAATGTGTGAGCCCCTTCTTAATTGCAGAGACATGACGCATTCAGGGCTGTTTGCATCTGAATAGATGCCCCTGCTCTTGAAGCTGCAGCCCCCCTCTGTCACCTTCAAGCACCTTTAACAGCTCATCAAGGGCTGAAGTCAAGGGCTGAAGGTGAGAGGGTTGCCATCCCGCTGTGCCTCTCCAATGCTGTGGGGTTATCTGAGCTTTGGAACAGCATCGGTGTCAAGAAGGGAGGTGGGTGGAAGCTGTGCCTGGTTATAATTACGGACAAAGGGCGTCCGTTAAAGAATCCTTCACGGACAACGGACAGACGGCCAAAATTACGGACTGTCCGTGAAATTTACGGACGGTTGGTCACCCTAAACTGTCCCTGTGGTGCAGGAGGCCCCATTCAGACTCAGGACTACGAGTATATGGGAGTCTCCGGGGCCCCTCGACACATTCTGCAGAACCGCATCATTTTGAGTTACGCCACTAAATCTTCTGCCTTTCTTTTTACTTCGGGTGACATGTATAGCCCTCCATTTCGAACTTCCATGTAGATCTGACACATGTAACCTGGCGTTGGAGTCATCAAATATGTCGCCTGGGCAAAATACAAGTGGTTTCCTTACTGGGGGCACAGGGGGCTTCAAGAGAGAGATATAAATAAAGGGCTGGGCAGTAAGGGATGGAGAAGAGTGAAGATGTATGAAAGGAAAGAACGAGATAGCGCGAGGACAGGAAGCTTGGACTCAGTATTTTTGCCGGGACTCATTTTGTTTACTTTGTCCGGCCCTGATGGCTCGTGTTGGTTTCGGCTGCCGTGGAGCCAGGCCCCTTCCTGTCTTCCTTTTACAGTTTGCAGATGCAACTCAGTTTCAGTTTCATAAACTTTTATTCGATTATCAATTGTATAATCATAAAAAGTACATAGAGAAAGACATTTCCAACACTTAAATGAGTTTAAAAAATACAGCAAAAAAGTAAAACACGTACTAGGAATAAGATTTACAGTTTTAAATACTTCTAGTTAGTTTGAAATGTTTTGACGTGTTGTAATAACTGCTTTAAGAAAGGTCACTATAAGTTTTGCTACGTGGGGCGTGTTCAGAGACTGCATAAAGAAGAGCGCAGTATTGCATTGTCTATAGCCACTGGATCGGAGAAATGGAATGATCCACGTTTTCCGTGGAAGTTTATAGTATTTACAAAATAAAATAACGTGGATCGTTGACTGTCGGGAAATTCCATCACATGGGCATTTTATCAGGTTGTGGGACCAATTTTGAGTATCAGGAAATGTAACTAAACGAAAAAAGATGTTAAAACGAAATCTTGTTAATAAAAATTTCTCATAATTTGATAAAAAGTACGTCAAATATGATTGTATGCCTTTGCAGGACTGTTGTGCACAGATTTTTTCATTAGAGGGTTTTAAGATCTCAGTTTGGATCCGCAATTCTCGCAGGTGGCCCAGACACATTGATTTTAATTTTTTCCTGGAGATGTCTTCGATTGATACGGGATCATCAAAGTAAGATTTGTGGCCTAGGTCATTAAAAAAGTTCCAGATGTAAGTCAGCCAAGGAATTTTTCGCCAGTTTGCCAGGGCTAAGCAGTCTGTGATGAGAGAGCGGGTTAGGTGGCATTCAGGGTTGGTCCATATTCGGTGCCACAATAAAATTGGTTGGGAGCCGATGGTGTCTACAATATACTCCATACCAAGCTCACGATGCGAAGCTAGTATCGGGGAACTTTGGGGGAGGGCTAGAACATATTTAATAAAGCCATTCTCTGTTATTTGTAATTGGTCTATGCGTCCATAACCCCAAACACCAGCTCCGTAGGTAGCCACACTGTGGCACTTTGCATAATATATGGTTAAAAGTTCAGGTGGCGCTGGTTTCCCCAATTTCCTCGAGAACGACATCAAGGCCGATGTTGCCCTCCGAAAGTGAAGGTTTCTGGCGTCAATTGCCTGGCGCCAGTTTACCGCATCATCCACTAAAATTCCCAGGTAGGGGTAGACTGACGTTTTTTCCAGCTTCATTTTATCGACCATTATCGGTTTAGGGTGTTTGACCCTAGGACCAATATGCATTATAAAGGTTTTCTTTATGTTTATTTTGAGGCCGAGTGAGTCCATAAATGTAGCATATTTGTTGATTTGTATCTGGAGGTGATTTAGAGTCCGTGCCAAAATTACTGAGTCATCAGCATATAAAAGTGTTGGTATCGGACGCTGATTTATCTGCGGTAAGTCCTGGCTCCCTTCCAACATAGCCTGCTCAAGCCCATTTGTGTAGAGGTTGAACAGGAAGGGAGCCAGTACGCATCCCTGTCTTACTCCCTTCGTTATTTCGAATGAACGGGACAGTTCACCACTGATGCCAAATCTTACACGCCCTGAGGCATTAGAATATAGTTCACGTAAAAAAGCTATTAATGGAGGGTCCACTCCAAGGTCGCTGAGTATTTGCCAGAGTTTTGGGTGTTGGACGCAGTCAAATGCCGCACTTAAGTCGACGTAGACGAGGAAGATGTTACCTCCTTTGGCGCCAACGTATTTCCCCGCCAGAAGGGCAAGGTTAAGAGCCTGCTCCACAGTCCCAAGCCCCTTCTGGAAACCATATTGTAGGTCGGTTATGATGTTATTCTCCCGGGCCCATGATTGTAGACGGTCCAGGAGCACTCGACCCGCGATCTTACCCATGGAGTCCAGAAGAGAGATTGGTCTGTAGCAGGCTGGGTCGTTGCGGTCGCCTTTTTTGAAGATAGGTAAAAGGACTGACGTCGACCACGACTGGAAAAGCCCGACCGAGGTTGCAGCTGACATGACCCGAGTCATTAGCTGGGACCAGAACTCTACATTGTGGAGAAAGATGTCCATTGGAACTCCATCAGGGCCAGAGGCCTTGCCAGATTTTGATGCCCTGATTGCTTTTATGACTTCGGTGAGATGGAAATGGATGTTTATCGGATAGATGTTGTTTTCCTGTAGATGGTCCTCGCTTGTTCCTGTACCATTTCCTGCTGCAAGGCCCGCAGGTGGGCCAAAGATTTTTAAGAAGTGGGTGACCCAATCCTCTTCCGTTATTGCCACGTCTAAGTGATTGGTTTCTGTGCTATTTGTCAGGAATGGGGACCTTATGACTTGCCAGAACAGGGTGCTGTCCTTTCTTTGGGAGCTGTCGTGCAGTTGTAACCAAAGTTCTTGTTTGATTTGTTTTTTACGGTCCCTTCTGGCAGAGTTGTATGTTTTTCTTAAGTTGGAGATTTCTAGAAGGTCCCTCACAGGTCTATGTAGAGCTTCTTTTAGAGTTGAGAGTGCCTTTCAACAAGCGGTATCAAACCATCTCGTGGTAGGGGGGTTGTTATTCTTTTTTAGCTTGACAAATAGTTCATCCTTTATCGTTCCTTGGATACTTTGGAAACTGCTGACGATTGTTTGAGGTGATGACTCCAGGGACATACATTCAGATATCCAATGCTCGGATTTTCCGAGAACCCTCTGGGATATCTCTTCCGGGTCGATCTTGGCCCATTTGACCGTATAGCCATTTAATTTGTTCATGATAAGTGAATGCTGGTTGAAATGGCTCGGCTTTGCAGGGTGGTCGTTTGCCAGTTTGATGGTAATCCTTATACTGAGTGGATAGTGGTCACTCATTGGGTTAGTCCAAGTTTCAAAGTGTACTAGTTGCCCTTTAAGTGAATGGGAGGCTATTATATAGTCTATAGTTGTTAGGAAGCCTCTTCCATGGAAGGTTGGCAGGAAGTCCTGCTGCGGGTCTACTAGTTCGTTCACAAAATCCAAGTCTAGGGAGAATATGCAACTCAATCCAGACTGCTTATGAATAACAATCGACGGAATATAAAAGCGATAAAAGACAATTAAAAACTCCTAGTCAGCTTTTGCAATAATGGCTCCGTGATTTCAAAGAGGATCTTAGCCTGTTAATCACTTCAAATTGTTATCATTTTAAAACAAGGCATAAATGTTACTTAAATTAAATGAGAGGTTTTGCGAGAGTAAAGCGGAGGCAGCTATGGCGCTGGAGAGGGAGGATGTGTTGAATGGCGAGTTGGGGGGAGGAGGAGAGACAGGAGAAGCAGATACGAGTTACGGCCTGCGGCCGTGTGAAGTGAATAATTAGGGGAAGCCGGAGGGAGGGAGGGACAGGCGAGAAGAGGGCAGGCAGGGGCTTGTGGTGAGCGGGGGCACAGGGAGGATGTGTTGAATGGCGAGTTGGGGGGAGGAGGAGATGGCGAGTTGGGGGGAGGAGGAGAGACAGGAGAAGCAGATGCAAGTCACGGCCTGCGGCCGTGTGAAGTGAATAATTAGGGGAAGCCTGTGGGAGGGGGCTGATAGGCAGAAGGCTCGGGCGCTCGTGCACGAGGACGTACACTTTCCAAAATCCGCTTTTGGAAAGCCTTGTTGCGAGCCTTGGGCTCAAGTGGTGGATCGGCGGCATAAAGGCTCTATTTCCTATTCCTTCGGAATAGGAAAGTGCGAGCCCTAAAAATGGAATCCTGTATTTGTAAAGCAAACAACTACCCATAGGTTTCCCGGCGCGGGGGACGTCGGGAAGATTAAGCAAGCAATTGCCCAGAGTCACATGATGCTGGGCAGACCCCTGCCGCCGGTGCCAGGGATCGAACCGTGATCCCCAGCGTCTGTCGCCCTGGCCACTGCGCCACACCTCTCCACTCCTAAAACTGAGAAAAATCCTAATTTTAAGACTTTCGGTATTCACAGAAGACATTTAGGAGTCCTAAAGTTAGGAGTCCTAACTTTACTACTCCTAAACTGAGAAAAATCCTAACTTTAAGACTTTCGGTATTCACAGAAGGCATTTAGGAGTCCTAAAGTTAGGACTCCTAACTTCTGTGAGTACCAAAATGAGTAAGTGTCTTCTGTGAATCCCAAAATGAGTAAGTGCGTTCTGTGAATACGAAAATGGTAGTAAGTTTAGGATTTTGTCTTAAGTTAGTTCAGTGAATCGGGCCCCAAGTGCCGTTGGAGCTAAGGATGCAGCCCTCAGTAGCGCTGTTTTATAGAAACACTAGCAGCCCGTCCCGACGTTCTCCGGGTATGAATTGCTGCCGACCAGTAGTATATTGTTTTGTAGGATTTCGTTTTGATAGCATTTCTTATCTGTGACAGGCCTGTGAAACCCTCCGATTCACAGTGCACTGCTGATGCACTTAAGAGTGCGCGTTCAGTAGTGTGTGAACTCGGCTTTCCCTACTTTACTTTTCCTTGTAATATTATATAGCGCGAACTCGACAACATGGCATGAGCACAATTTACATTACAGAAGATCACATTAATTTGTGGTAGGCACGGGGAGACAAAGCGATTTGCCTGGAATCACAGGATGTTGAGCTGACGCCGTGCCACCAATGTACTTACCGGGGAGGGTAAATACCCACTATTCCGCAACTTTCTTTCCGCATACCATCACTCCGCATACTTTCATTGCGAAAGTAACATGACTCTGCAATGTCATTATAAAGCATGGCATTACATTTTATATGCTTTTACCATGCATACATTTACAACGAAATTCGTTGTAAATGCATGAATGGTAAAAGCATGTTTTTTTTTATGTGTGGATAAGGTAAGTATGGGTATAGGGGTATCTGTTTTGGGGTACTGAGGTATATGTTTTGGGGTGTTTGGGTATTTTAAGGGTTCAGATATAGTTTTGGGTTACGGGGTACAGGGGTGGGTTTAGGGTTTAGGGATAGGTATGGGTTTTAGGGTACAGGGGTATTTTTAGGGTTCAGGGCTAGGTTTAGGTTTTTGGGTATAGGGGTATTTTTAGGGTTATGGGGTAGGTTTGGGTGTTGGGGTACAGGGGTATTTTCAGGGTTCAGGGCTAGGTTTGGGTTTTGGGGTACGGGGTATTTTAGGGTTCAGGGGTAGGTTTGGGTTTTGGGGTACAGGGTTATTTTTATGGTTCAGGTCTATGTTTGGGTTTTGGTGTACAGGGGTATTTTAAGGGTTCAGGGCTAGGTTTGGGTTTGGGGGTAAAGGGCTATTTTAGGGTTCAGGAGTAGGTTTGGGATTTGGGGTACAGGGGTATTTTTAAGGTTCAGGGGTAGGTTTGGGTTTTGAGGTACAGGGCTATTTATAGGGTTCAGGGCAGGTTTATGTTTTTGGGTACAGTGGTATTTTTTGGGTTTAGGGATAGGTTTGGGTTTTGGGGTTTAGGGTATATTTATAGGGTTAAGATGGGTTAGTGTTTAAGGGTGTTGGGGTATTTTAAGGAGTAAGGGTGGGTTATGATTATGGGGTGCAGGGGTATTTAAAGGGCGGAAGGTGGACACCCGGAGCTGGAATGTACAGATCCTGGGAAGAAAAAACAATGAAATATTGGACACAACGCTCGCTTTTTTCCATAATCCCACGCCCCGCACACGCCCACGCCCCCAGCACAGTCCCACAGCACACGATATGAGACATGGCATGAAGGGCGGAATGTACCACACGCCCCCCGCGTTTGTCACGCCCCAGTACACGCCCACAGCACAACGCAGACACGCCCACAAGGGAATACTTTGCTGGCACGGTTCTTTTACCTTTTAAATGTATATGGTGGGCGTCTGCATAGCCTATGTCCTTCTGCTGCAACTGCCCTTTCCAACGCTGTATTGGGTGTTGTGATTGGTGCTGTGGTTCCTGAGATTACCCGCCTCAAATGTTTGGACTCTCTCTTTATTATATTAGTATAGATATAGATGAAAACATGGGGGCATATTATCAAGCAGGGCGTTAAAAATTATCGCCGTTTTAGCGGCAGAAAACTGCCGCTAAAGCGGCGATAATGGGCTTGATAATATGGCATTGTGAATTCCAATAGAAACCCATGTTCTGGTGTGAACATGGGCTTCTATTGGAATTCTCCAGGACATATTATCAAGCCCATTATCGCCACTTTAGCTGCAGTTTTCTGCCGCTAAAAAGGCGATAATTTTAACGCCCTGCTTGATAATATGCCCCATGGTTCTTTAGATCATCTACAGTAGATTGGTGCTAAGTTAACCTTTAATTTGGATAGGCTCCCACTTCACAGAGAGGAGGAATTCTTAGCACGGAAACACTTTGTTGGAGTAATCTGACCCAAAACATTTGCATCAATTCCACAAACATTCACTTAAATAGACATATGATATTAAGTTTACTTACTGATAACGAAGTAACATCGGGTGGGTCCGAAAATCATTTCATGATGTCCCTGGGTGGGATAATCATTGCCTCCTTGTCCTTAACAGAATTGACATTTTTCTTCTCATTAGCTAGGAAATGTTTAATTCTGAGAGGACCTGAGGCGAGGATTATGCATGTTCAAAGCTTACTTACGACCAGAGTGGCGGCCTCCGAAATGGTTTGAAGTAAAACTTCTTGAAGGTTGACTCGGATGGCCATGAAATACTCTGGTTTGCCACCTACCTGTATGGCTTTGGATGCCATGACCCCTCTTGTGGATTGGGCCCCAAATGTTTGCACGTCCACACCGGCCTTGGCTATGATCCACCTTACCCACCTGGCAATAGAATGAATGGCTTTTGTGTGGCAATTAGAAGTTGCCTCTCACCTGTTGGTCTGATATCCTCTATAATTTCTTCATATACCTTAAAGCATCTGACTACACATAGTTTGGGGCATTACAAAAAGGTAGGATAAGATACCGACATGGTATTTTTCTTAGTTCTCCTACATATGGTAAACGTGACTCCTCCTGGCGTGACAACCCTAGCAGAGGTATCCAAAGTACTCACATCGGACACCCTTTTCATGAAATGAGGTATAGGAATATGGGCAGTTTTGCTGAGTGTTCCTTTCGTGACAAGCACTGGTTATCCTGCCAACGAAGGATTAGTTGTAAGACATCATTAACGTCCCATATGTCTGACTATCTGAACTCCGAGGGGTTAGAGAGTCTGATACCCTTCATTAGTTTACAGACCTAAGGCTTTTCTCCAGGAGGTTTGTTATCAATAATGTTATGTCCGGATGATATGGCTGACCTAAAGGAATTGACTGTATGGTATGTCAGCCCTGACTGTGCCAATTCTGCCAAAAAATGTGATTGTGAGTAACTTCTGCCCACAAGGTATCCAGATGTCTGTCCAAACATCAAGTATTCCATCGGCAACCAAGATGGCCACGTGAGCACAGGGCTCCCGAGACCCTCGTAACCTCCCGCATCTATCCTGTCGTCTATCCTGTCCCTCATTGATGTCTTCGTGAAGACGAACCACGGGTGAGGCGAAACCTGCATTCAGATTCCGAATCGGACCCCGTTGTGGTGCTCAGAAGGTGGCGTGATGCCTTGCTGTGGAGTTGGCTTGGTGCCTGAGCTGTAGTTGAATAACATCGGCCTGAGGGGGCAGGGACGACCGGTCCGGTTGACTTTCACTTTCAATTTGTCTTCCTGAGAGATCTTCGACTGGGAACATCCCCCCCGTGCCGAGGGCTGTTATCCTGCATTGCACTCGAGTGTATTTTTTCACTGCTTTGCCGGTTTTGGGAGGACACTTGGCCTGTGCCCTCTGGCTGAAGCTGGCCTCCGCTCGGGGGTCCCGGGGGCCGCCATCTTCCTACTTAGTCTAACCGCTCCAAGTCGGCCTACATCCCGCAATGGCGGGGAAACCGGAGGGGGAAAAGCAGAAATTTAAGACCACTCGGCGGGGTGGCTATACCCATACTAACATCATGGATCGCTATGCCCAGGCTAAGGGATCTCCCGGTGGACCGGGTAGGTCGCTGGAAGACACAAGAGATCCACCGACTTCGGCGACAGAGCTGACCCTGCAGGACGTTATGGCCGCTATCGATAGGATCAAATCCTCCCTTGGGCAACAAATGGAGACTCTCGCCCACAAGCTCGATACTGTGGTGATAGATGTCAACCTGATCCGTGCGGACTTGACGAAAACGAACGAGAAAGTCAAGTCGTTGGACATTAAGACTTCCAGTCTGACGGGTGACGTCGCTGACCTGCAGACGGAGGTCCGTAACTTGAGGGCCTCCAATGACCTCTTTACGTGTCGTCTGGAAGATTTTGAAGGAAGGGCTAGGCGAAACAATGTCCGTATCATCGGGGTCCCGGACAAGGCGGAAGATCCAGCAGCTGACCTCTTCATCGAAGATCTCATTGTTAGCCACCTTGCACCCAAGGGACTGAGTAAGTTTTTTACGGTCGAGCGGGCCCATAGAGTTCCGGGCAGTAAACCAAAGTTGGGTGCCCCACTGCGGCCTATAATTGCAAGGATTTTTAATTTCCGTGATAGAGACGCTATCCTGCAGGCCTCACGGATGGGTGGACCTATGAAGTTTGAGAACACTACCATCAGCTTCTACCCGGACTTTACCCAATCGGTCCAGAAGCAGATACTTGGTTTCCTAGGGGTAAAGAGAAGACTGCGTGACATGGGCCTTAAGTACGCTATGCTTTTTCCGGCCAAGTTGAGGATCGAACATGCGGAGCGGACTTATTTTTTTGATCGACCGGAGGTGGTGGCCGACTGGCTTGACACTCTGCCGAACCAGCGTGCACAGGAGGAACAGTCTGGCGGGGCGGAAGGCGGATCGATGGAACAGGAATAGGCACCTGTTGTCTGGTTTCTGGGGTCTCTAGTGTGCCTCGAACTGTGGTTCGCTAATTCTGTTATGTGATTTGATGTGATATTCGGGGGGTTGCGGGGCTATTGGTGGGTCTCTTTCCTCCTCTGATTGACTTTTTGTAGCTTAGTTAGATGTGGGGGCGACAGGCAAGTTGGGGTGGCTTTCTAGTCTCACGCAGGGGTGCAGGGTGGGGGGGTTTGTAACGGGATGTTGGTGGGGGGGATGGGGTGTTCTGTTGGTGTGTGTGTTTGTTTTTTTGCAAGGCAATGTATTGTTAGACCTTCTGATCGAAGTGCTGGACTCTTACTGGGGTTGGATCTTCTTTCTCTGTCGGGATGGGGGTAGGAGGTTGAAACTGATGAGCTGGAATGTGAATGGGTTGGGGGATAGAATAAAACGTGGGGTAGTATTGCAATTGTTGAAACGACTCTCCCCTGATGTGGTCCTTCTTCAGGAGCCGTACTTGATGGGTAACACTTGTTATGCTATGAATAGGAAGGGGTATCGTTTGGTCGCCCATGCTGGGTTCTCCTCCGGTTCCAGGGGGGTTGGTATCCTTATTAAGAATTCTCTCCCGCTGGAGATCGACGCGGCGGTCCTCGATGATAGGGGGCGCTACGTCGCTCTTACGGGTAGGTGGGAGGGCCGGACCCTTTCCCTGGTTTCTGTGTATGTCCCCCCTGGCCTGCAGTCAACTACTTTTGCGGACTTGGGGCGGGTTATCCTCTCTCTCTTCGAGGGGTCATTGCTATTGGGTGGTGATTTTAACGCTGTGATTTCTGGTATGGTTGATCGACATCCACCTAGGGATCTTAAGGGGGCGCAGAACTGGCTTCACAATTTCATTGATACTCTGGGCCTGGTAGATTGCTGGAGATTGTTAAACCCCACTCAGCGGCAGTTCACATTTTATTCGGGCGATCACGGTAGCCTTTCGAGGATCGATTATGTTTTGGTGCCTGCTGCACAGGCACTTTCTATCACTGAGGTCAAGCATTTGGCTCGGGGAATTTCTGATCACTCTCCGCTATGGCTTCGAATGGAGTTGAATTCCGGAACCAAGGGACTGGTACCCGCGATTAATCCCTGGTATCTCCGGAACCCTAAAACTCGCGCTGACCTGGTAAAATCTCTTGACCAATATTTTCTGGAAAACGAGGGTTCTGTTTCATCTGCGGTGTCGCTTTGGGAGGCTTTCAAAACCGTCCTTAGGGGCCAGGCCCTGTCGTTAATCGCAGGCGTTAAGAAACGGAGGGATGGGGAGGTGGTTAAGATCGAGGCGGAGATAGCAAACCTAGAGTTTGGCCTGGTGCAGGCGGTTATCCATGCTAAGCAGCATGTTTTGCTACTAAAACAGTTGGAATACAGGGCGCTGGTTACTGACGCGGCTAAGGCCATGAGTAGAGAACAACAGGGACGTCTATATGACGTCCTTACGTCTATACGTCTATATACCAAATGCTTACATAACATAACATATGATATGGGAGATAAAGCAGGCAAACTAATAGCGTGGCTGGATAAGAAGGATAGGGCTAGTCGTGTGGTGCCTGTGATTGAGATGGCGAGTGGTGCTTGGGTTACCGACCCCGAAGAGATTGTTCAGTGTTTTGCGGATCACTTCCAGACAGTGTACTCCTCCGTGTCGGTTAGGCCGGAGGAGGACTCACATCTATTGTTGCGTGATATTGCTTTATCGCGCCTTTCTGATGTTGATAGGGAACAAATGGATGCTGCAATAACCGCGGATGAGGTGGCTCTTGCGATTCGCTCCCTGCGTTCGGGGAAAGCTATGGGTCCTAACGGTCTGCCTATGGAACTTTACAAGTTGTGGCCTGACAAGATGGCTCCCTATTTAAGGGATATGTTTTTGGAGTCTCGTGAGTGTTGTTCTCTCCCCCGTGATCAGCGTCTTGCGACCATTGTGGTGATTCATAAGGAGGGAAACCAAGGGATAGGTGTGCATCGTACCGGCCGATATCTCTTTTGAATGCCGAACCTAAGATCCTCACAAAATTATTGGCTAACCGACTGATCACTGTTATTAGAGAGTTGATACATCCGGATCAATCCGGTTTTATCCCACATAGAAACACTGCCCTGAATCTTAGGCGTCTGCATAGCGTTCTCGCGAGGGCTGCGACGTTGCGTGAGCCGGCCATCTTGGCATCGTTGGATGCCACGATGGCTTTTGATACCGTGGAATGGTCATATTTATGGGCCGCGATGGCTAAGTTTGGGTTTGGACCCGGTTTTATTGGCTGGGTGTGCGGCTTCTCTATGAGGTCCCCCTTGCGCAAATTGTTGTGAATGGTTGTGTCTCTATTCCATTTGGTCTTGGGAGAGGTACTCGTCAGGGTTGTCCCTTGTCGCCGCTCCTGTTTGCCTTAGCCCTCGAACCCCTCGCTGCACGGATCCGGTAGGAGCCCTCGATGAGGGGTATTCAGTGGTCCTCTGAGTTTGAAGATCGCATCTCGCTTTATGCAGATGACATCTTACTGTGAGCTGACCTCGCCCCGGAAGTCATTGACAGTTTTGTGCGATGTTTTGACCTCTTTTGGTAGGAACTCGGGCCTGATTATTAATTGGATGAAATCCTACCTACACGTTCTCTCTGGTGACATCCCTCTTCTTCCACGTAACTGTCCCATTCAGGTGACACAGACGGGGTTTAAATACCTCGGTATCTATGTTTCATTGGACCCTGCAACTCGGTATGAACAGAATCTTCTCCCACTCTTGACTAGATTGAAGCAGGACGTCGCGGGTTGGCGTAAGCTTCCGCTTTCGCTGCTTGGTCGTGCGGCCCTCTTTAAAATGATGTCTCTGCCTCATTTTCTTTATGCTCTCCAGAACACTCTTGATATAGTTCCTGCTAGCTATTTCCGTGCAGTTGAGGGTCTTCAAAGGAAATTGATATGGGACAGTAGACCTCGTATTGCACTTGCCAAACTGACGCTCCCGTGGTACGACGGGGTATTGCTCTCCCTGACATCAAACGTTATTATTGGGCGTCTCAATTGGGGGCCATTAATCATGGTATTTAGGGCCCTGAATTGAACCCCGCTTCTGCTATGGATAGATGGCTGTTGCCTGGGGGTAATTACTATAGGGCGCTGTACTCAAAGTCGGTGGTTAAGGCTTTGTCGGGGCCTACAAAGACGGCAGTACGTATGTGGCATGACGCAACTATTTTGATGGGATGGAAAGACCGCTTAACTCTAGTGACCCTGCTTTTTGGCTCGGATAAGCTTGGTAAACTGTGGAAGACCAAGGGGTTCGATAAGTGGGACCTCATTGGTATTAGTAAGGTGGGAGACCTCTGGGTTAAGGGCCAGGTGAAATCGTTTGAGATTTTAAAGACGGAGTTTGAATTGGGTGACTCAGAGTACTTCCGCTATGTTCAAGTTCGCCATGCCTTGATGTCAGTTTTCCCAGTGGGGGAGGTAATTCCGGAGTCGTCCCCGCTTGAAGATAGATTGTTGGACGGTCATGTGCCTGATAGTACTATCTCCCTTGTCTACAAAAAAGTTAATTAACGATAGGTCGGACCTCCTGCTGCGTCTTCGGGACTTGTGGACCCGTGACGGCCTCGAGTTAGATGACGAGGACTAGCAGTCTGCGATCTCCTCTCCCAAGGAGGTCGCGATTCCAGCTCTACTCCGACTGGTACAACTTAAGATCCTCCACAGGATATACGTCACGGGCCCCCGTTTGGTTCGAATGGGCTCTTCTGAAGAGGGTCTCTGCAAGCGGGGGTGTGGGCAGGTAGGGACATTTCTCCATATTATTTGGGAATGTCATGAAGTTGCTACTTTCTGGTGCGGGGTGCATGAGGTAATGAAGGAAGTGACGGGTGTTGCTCTCTTGCCGACGGCCAGGCGCTGCTTGTTAAATGTCTGGGAAGCCATGGATTATAATGTAGCCCAGACTCAGTGGGCGACCCTGGGGGCCATGATTGCCAAGCGAGATATTGCTCAGTTGTGGGGGTCCCAGAGGCCTCCCACAGTCGAAGTATGGAAGGAAAACATGGACTGGTGCATGTTCAGGGAACAAACTGTGTATTTGGCCCGGGGCCGTCCTCGGAAATGGCGTAGAGTGTGGGGACCTTGGAATAGCTATTGTGGGGACATATGTACACCGCCTGCAGTAGATAACACTGAGGTCTCACTCTCCCCCTGACCCCACATTCTGACTACTCCATTATACATCTATTGAGTCGGCCCCTGTCCCCCCTCCCTTTCCTTATATCGATTGCTGATTTTGTTGTACTGTCTTTTCCCTTCTCGTTTGAACTGGTACTTTGTAAAACATGTTTTTTGCCTTGCCTGTTTATATTTTAAATAAAAAGAAACATAAAAAAACTATTCCATCTGCTCCAAGACGAGCAATATCTCTTGATGGTGCCTGATGCCCATGCCTGCTGGATAAAGGTTTCGGCATCTGCTGAAAGTTGGTTGTCTTTTCAGGGTCCCTGGAAACCTTCCATGCCATGATGGAGAGGTGTCCCTGTAGCACCAGAGGGTGCAGGCAACCCTGCGGGTCTCTGCGTACCAAGGTAATGAGGGCAGTTTTTTCAGTAGGTCCCACGAGAGCTCCATCAGCGTTGAGAACCATGTCTGCCACTTCCAGATCAGTGTGCCCTACACCAGAGAAGGTGTCTGCCGTCTGACTTGAGCCGCTACCCTGGGAGTCATCATGAATGGTGGGAAGGAAAAAACTTAAAACACACCTTTTTCCTAAAGACTGACCCACGACAATTGGCTAATCCATCTTTCATCTGTTACTAGAGTCCTTAGCGCCGTGACATCCTTTGGGATAATTGATGCGCTTTATAAATAAATAAATAAATAAAATCTTACGGAAGATCCTTTGCCCAGTCTTGGAGGAAGGCATCCACTGCTATGATTTCCAGATCCGGTCTCCAGCTCACATATTGTGGAAGTTGATGGTATAACCCTGATGCAAAAATGTCCAAATGGCAAGGACCCAATTTGTCCATCAGTGCTAGGAAGATCTTGTGATCCAGATGCCAGATGCTGCTGTCTGGGTAGTTCCTGAAATTCCAGTCCGCCACCATATTCTGTACTCCTGGGAAGTACTCTAACATCACCAAAATCTGATTCTATTGGCAGTAGTTCCAAAAATCCTTTGTCAAATTTGATAGTGTCTTTGTGGGGGTGCCCCCCCCCCCAGCTGATTGATGTACTGGATTGCTGAGATGTTGTCCATCCATAACTGAATGCAACAGAGCTCTGTCTCTGGTAAGGGATTTGACCGCAAAGGATCCAGCAAGGAGTTCCAAGCAGTTGATATGTATCTGCAGCTCCTCCTCTGACCATTATCCCCCCTTTGACACATCTCCACATCTGGCTCCCCAGCTGGAT
The DNA here is from genome assembly GCF_964261635.1 of Lissotriton helveticus. Taxonomy (NCBI): domain Eukaryota; kingdom Metazoa; phylum Chordata; class Amphibia; order Caudata; family Salamandridae; genus Lissotriton; species Lissotriton helveticus. The sequence goes on along the minus strand of NW_027612053.1, from coordinate 303,243 downwards.
GGCGTCTGACTTCATGACTATGTCTGGTGTCGTCCCAAAGGTTGCTCTCCTGTTCCAAGCATCCAGTGGCCGATTCACCACTGGAGTTCTGTTCTGGCTTCTTGTGTCAGGGATATTAGTTCCAAATAAGTTAATTCTCTTCATAGGGGTATCGTCTTCAGTCTCTGTAGAGCTCAGTATTGCATGGGGCTGGTGATATTGATTGGCTACTATGGATGACAAGAGAAGTCCTACAATCTGGGCCAATTGCCGCAGGGAGGTCCTGTCCCATCTTAGGACTTTTCTGAGTTCCTTCTGGATTATGGATACCTTTGAGGATGGTAGGCTCAGCGAAGCCAAAGTCAATTTAAAGAGAAACCCCAAGAAGATCATCTGTTATGCGGGTATCAGATCGGACATCCGCTTGTTGATGTCGAAGCATGGATCCTGAAGTGGCGCAATAGTTATGTTCAGATGGTGTCTGTGTTGCATCGGAGACTGGTCAATGAGTATGATGTTGCCCAGGTAAATAATCATTTGTACTCCTTTTGCGCAGAGGGTTGCTGCCACTGGCTGCAGTATCTAGGTGAAGCACCAAGGGTCCAATGCGGAGCTGAATGGGAGAGCCCAAAACTCATAAATGTGTCCCTTCCATTTGAATTGGCAGAATCTCCGGTATGGTGGGTAAATGGTAATGGAAAGGCAGTCATCCTTGATATCAGCCTGACTATCCAGTCCCCTGTAAGGAGAATATCCCTGAGCAGATGGCTACCCTCCACTTTTAAGTGGTGATATACCAGCCACTCGTTAACCTCTTTCAAGTTAATGATGGTGATGGGCCTGAAGCCTTTTTATTTTTTCTCCACGAGGAATAAGTTGATCAGAAACTGGTTTGGGTGAAGTACTGACCTGTAAAAGGCAACTTTTTGCAGAGGTTCTGCTACCTCAGAGTCTATTGGCTGCATGCTCTCCGTTGAGAGAACCAGTGGTCTAGGACGTAACTCCTGAACAGGGGATTCGTAAAATTCTATGTGGAATCCTCTCACTGTTTGTAGGACCCAAGGGTCCTTTGTAATCTTCCCCCTATTCTGTGCATACTGCAGAAGTCTCCTCCATAGATCTTGAGGGGATGAAGGCATTATGCTTACCAGAGTTTCCTTCTGAGATGTCATTGGCTGCTCTGCCGGCTCGGTTGCTCTCTCATCTTTCGGTGCCCCTGCTGGGGTAGAAGGTCCCCTGTCGGCATTCATTCCAACCAATGTTTCTCTTGAACGTACCTCTAGAGGGACCTCAGTAGTATAGTCAGCCAGAGGAGCGGCCTCTTTCTCTTTCTGGCCCCTGCAGAAACCTTCCCGGAATAATTTTTTTTTATGGAGGCTTGCACCTTGTCGAGGGCAGAGAAGGTTGTTACAAAATTATTCAGCTCCTTGATGAAAGGGTTCCCGAATAGGTTACCTTGTGCTATGGCCCTTGCCCCAGACTTAGCCAGTTTCCCCAGCTTCGGGTCGATCTTAATGAGAAGAGATCTCCTTCTTTCCACCGCCAGTGTGCAGTTTGCGTTACCGAGCAGGCAGATGGGCCCTCGGTGCCCAGCCAGCCACTATCTCTGTGGGCATAAGAACCCATAATTGCTTAGAAAACTCTGCTATTTGAATGATTTGGGTGATAGGTCCAATTACATCTAAGAGTTTGTCCAGGCGGGCCCTCCAAGATCGATCAATGCCCTACTTAGGGTCTCCCCTATATTTACAAAAAAAGGTGCATAGTTCATCGTCTATGTCAGGGGAGGCCGCTACCTTCCCTTTCAGTGATAGTCTTGGACACTCTCCTCCTGTGTCTCGCCCTGACATCCTTCTCCAAAAGATGGTGGATTTCGCTGGCGACATACTCTGCAACTTTTTGGTCTGGGGTCCACTCGACTGACCTAGGATGATACATGTCACACGGTTCAAACATGTCTGAATGCCTGCTGTCCCCTTCTGGGGACTCAGAGGAATTATATCCGGGGCGCCATGGTCTGCACCACTTGTTTTCAGGTGTTTATAAAACTTCACCGAAGCAGTGTTTTGTAGAAAGTAATTATGCAAATATGGGCTACATTTTTTTTGCGTGCCCGGGCCGATTTCTAACCTAATCTAACCCTGCATTAGGTCTCGCATTACTGAAAGTTTAAGCTATTTGCGTTGCATTATTATTTGCAATACCAGTTGGTCAAACTTTCCATGATGCAAGACCTATTGCACTGCAAATGCTTGTCTTTACTGGCACTGCTCCAGACACATCCTTGGCCATTGAGAAGAACGCCCAAAAAGAATTATGCAGTTCGAAATGAACACTTATCACTCCCATCACTTTTGTTGTCACATGTCAAGCTCATGTTTGCAAGGCGAGGATGTCCTTGTCTGTCCTCACAGGCCATTCGTTCAGCCCTAACCCCTCCCGCCCCTCAGAAAAGCAAAGGGGGATATTCTCAAGAACATGTGATAATTATCGCATAATTAGCTTAACGCAACTCTTCACATCGCAGACTATCGCAGGAAAATAACACTGTTTAAACGTTGTATTCTCAACACGGCGGTACCATGCGATAGTCTCACGATAACGCGTCAAACGTCAGTGATATGGTCACCGGGACGCCGATAAAAAAGTAAACCCCAACACGAAAAAATTTGCGCTGGGCCCAACCGCGATAAAAAAATCTGCGATAATCTTTCCCAGGCATGCGATTCACACACGCCAGGTGGGAAAAATTACTATAAAAGTAGGGAAAAAAACATACAGACAAAAGCCAAACAATAGCGAAGCACAATGGAGGAAGCCAGAGCAAGTACAGAGGAGAACCAGAACCCCACAAGCCCCCCGGAGGACCAGCCTGGGACATCGGGGTCCGGGAAGGGCAAGGACAAGAAGAGTCGGAAGAAGCGGTTCAGTCCGCAGAAAAACAGGATCCTGATAACAGAGGTGGTAGAACACCATCAACTACTGTTCGTCACCTCCACTGTGTCATTGGCAACAAAAAATGAAATATGGCAGTCCATCGTGGACAAGGTGGATGCAGTCAGAGTGCTGAAGAGGTCAAGACGCGCTGGAATGATGTGAAGCGCAAAACCAAGCAGAAACTCGCCAACAACCGGAACGCAGGAATGCAGACTGGATGTGGGAGTCCAGTACCACAGGAGGAGCTGGGCGAGAGGGAGGAAATGGTTTCCACAGTCATCAGTAGGGAGACGGTGGCAGGAGTTGGGGGACCGGACTCTGCCCAACATGACCGGACACAACAGCACCAGGGCGAGTAACGACCAGGGACTGGTGGGACGGGGGGAGATGGGCACAATGGCACACATGCACAATTAAGTAGTGCATATCTGCTGACAAACCATGCCCCAGACCCCCAACTCCTACCAAGAGACCAATGTACCCAAGTATGCAACATCTCAGCACTGTATAAGTATAGAAGTCAAAGGCACATTGCATGAAAGGGAGAAGGCAAAGCAAAATCAGAGCTGCAGGGGCGACTCCCCCAAAATGCAGCACAAACACATAACATGCAGAGCACATCAACATTGAGAACAATGTGGTACAAACCGTAACACGTCCACAACAGAGCAGAGGACACAACTGGTGCCACTTGTGTGTAGAAACTGGCAAGTCACATTTGGCGTTGTCGGGAAATGTGAGTTGCCAATATACACTTTGGCTCCGATAAAGTGCCTATAACTTGGAGATAAATCCTTGAGAATATGCCCCAAAGAATCAAACATTTTTCAAAGGTACATTTTATTTTCAGCTGCCCAGTGTTATTTTTCATCCTCCTCATTTTACTCACAAAAAGGTGGGAAGGCAACCCCCATTTCGGTCATTAATTCCAGCCCCCTTTCCTGGCACCCTGTGCATGGGTGGTGGGGGGATCCCTGGGCTGGAGGTTCAGCCTCCCCTAGAGTGGACGGGGCTCCAGAGGAGACGTCACAGCTGTATAATAAGCAAAGTTCGAAGTTAGCCTGGGAGCAGGGATGACAATGTAAATCCAAGCGTGGCCCTCTGTCGGCAGTCAGTAGAATTGCAGTCTTTAGTCTGAAGGAAAACTCCAATGAGGCCATAAAGGAGAGATGGTAAATCAAGTATACCCATAATGCATTTGTGTAAACATAGAACTGTCGCCGCAGCAAAAGACCGTTATCAATAATTATTGGACGTTGATTTTAATGCTATTTTGTAACATAGGAGCTGATTCATTTAGTTACATTGAGGACTATGATATGAAACCGCCCTAATTGTATTATGTTGAAAAATATATAGCACAGTGTAATGTCAAAGGACTTTACACACCAATTTTTAGGGCTCGGACTCCTCCCCACTGTAAGTGGGGGAGGAGTTTCAAGATCCTAATGTTAGAAGAAAAAAAAGAAGTATGCCTAGGGCCTTGGCGAGAGGAATTCCACACATTCCTTAGCGTTTTTCTGTCATCTGGCCAGTGATTCGTCTTCCTTATGTTTTCGTTTTAATAGGCTTGAAGTGATAGAGTAAATGTAGTTTTGTTCTACATAAATTATAATTAGGAGCTGTCAGGGTGCCTCCGTTAGTGAATCCAGATGGCCGGGCGCGTTCACAATTCTGCAGCGCTCTTGTTTTTTTTACAATTGGATCGCTTTCGCGATCTGTGGTCCGGCGTTGTGAAGCTTGTTTGTTCGGGGATTCTACGCGCGTTCAGTTTTTCATCGGAGGTACATGCCGAGTTGTTATGAAGTACATGGGAGCAGTTTAACAGGATGTGAGCACTCGGATAACTCTATTGTGCGGACCAGGCATGTGAGTGAGCACGAGCTTATTGCCAGCACGCCGGAGATGCACCTTAACCCTGCGTGTAAAGAAGCGTCGCTGTGTCAGGTACCGAGAACTCCGACTGCTCTTCCGTGGGCTTCTATCCTGACCCCCCGCATCCTTATCATTGTACAGGGGCGCCATAGCTCAGGCATTGGGCCTCAATTCTGATTCCAGGGAAGCCACTCCCTCTGCTCTTTCATTACTAGGCGCGCACACCACAGCTGTCGGTGCACCTCAATCCCGACCTGCCACATCGTCTGCTATTTCAGTTCCGGAGCGAGCTTAGCTCCGGCAGTGTACCTCAATCCCGACCTGCCGCATCCTCTGCTATTTCAGTACCAGGCGTGCACAGCTCTGTCAGTGCACCTCAATCCCGACCTGCCGCATCCTCTGCTATTTCAGTACCAGGCGTGCACAGCTCTGTCAGTGCACCTCAATCCCGACCTGCCGCATCCTCTGCTATTTCAGTTGCGGAGCGAGCATAGCTCCGGCAGTGTACCTCAATTCTCACATGCCATGCACACTGCTCTTTCAGTACAGGGGTGCACAGCGCCATTTTCTCCTGTTTTTAGGTCCGGGGCGCACACAACTCGGTCAGTGTACCTCAGTCCTGAACTGTTGACCCTCTGCTATTTTTGTACTGAGGCGCATCCTACCCACCTCAATCCAGACCGACCGCACCCTGGGCTCCAGCAGTCCCGGAACGCCGCAGCTCTGCCAATGTGTCTTAATGCAGAGCTGCCGCCCCCCCCTGCTGTGCAATACAGGGCGCACTCACTTCAGCCAACGTATCTCAGTCGGGACTAGCACAGCATCTGTTACAGCACCACCACACTGTGCCAAAGTACCTCGACCCAGACCTTGGCAGCCTCTGCTGTTACACGACTGACGCACACTCTGCTCTTCCGATGCACACCAATCCTGACCCGCCGCAGCGTCAGGTATTACAGTACTGGGACATACTTAGTTCTGGCAGTGCCCTCTGTACAGACCCGTCGGACCCTCGGCTCTCACAAGCACACACTATCTCTTCCCTGTGGCTCCCCATCTTTTTCAGGGAGACACCCACACACTGCAGAGTGTGAGTGCAGAGTGTGAGTGCAGAGTGTGAGTGCAGAGTGAGAGTGCCGAGTGAGTGTGAGTGCAGAGTGAGTGTGAGTGCAGTGTGAGTGCAGAGTGAGTGCAGAGTGAGTGTGAGTGCAGAGTGAGTGTGAGTGCAGAGTGAGTGCAGAATGCAGAGTGAGTGAGTGCAGAGTGCAGAGTGAGTGCAGAGTGCAGAGTGAGTGCAGAGTGAGTGCAGAGTGAGTACAGAGTGAGTGCAGAGTGAGTGCAGAGTGAGTGCAGAGTGAGTGCAGAGTGAGTGCAGGGGCAGAGTGAGTGCAGAGTGAGTGCAGGGGCAGAGTGAGTGCAGAGTGAGTGCAGGGGCAGAGTGAGTGCAGAGTGAGTGTAGAGTGCAGAGTGAGTGTAGAGTGCAGAGTGAGTGTAGAGTGAGTGTAGAGTGAGTGCAGAGTGAGTGCAGAGTGAGTGCAGAGTGTAGAGTGAGTGCAGGTGCAGAGTGAGTGCAGAGTGAGTGCAGAGTGAGTGCAGAGTGAGTGGGAGTGTAGAGTGAGTGCAGAGTGTAGAGTGAGTGCAGGTGCAGAGTGAGTGCAGAGTGAGTGCAGGTGCAGAGTGAGTGCAGAGTGAGTGCAGAGTGAGTGCGACTGCAGAGTGACTGCAGAGTGAGTGTGACTGCAGAGTGATTGCAGAGTGAGTGTCACTGCAGAGTGACTGCAGAGTGACTGCAGAGTGACAGTGACTGCAGAGTGACTGCAGGGTGACTTCAGAGTGACAGTGACTGCAGAGTGACTGCAGAGTGGCAGTGACCGCAGTGTGTGTGTGCAGGGTGAACAGTGTGTGAGAGTGCAGGGTGAACAGTGTGCAGAGTGAGTGTGAGTGCAGAGTGAGAGTGAGTGTGAGTGCAGAGTGCAGAATGAGTGCAGAGTGCAGAGTGAGTGCAGAGTGCAGAGTGACTGCAGAGTGACAGTGACTGCAGAGTGACTTCAGAGTGACAGTGACTGCAGAGTGACTGCAGAGTGACAGTGACTGCAGTGTGTGTGTGCAGGGTGAACAGTGTGTGAGAGTGCAGGGTGAACAGTGTGCAGAGTGAGTGTGAGTGCAGAGTGAGAGTGAGTGTGAGTGCAGAGTGCAGAGTGAGTGAGTGCAGAGTGCATAGTGAGTGCAGAGTGCAGAGTGAGTGCAGAGTGAGTGCAGAGTGAGTGCAGGTGCAGAGTGAGTGCAGGTGCAGAGTGAGTGCAGGTGCAGAGTAAGTGCAGAGTGAGTGCGAGTGCAGAGTGAGTGCAGAGTGAGTGCAGAGTGAGTATAGAGTGAGTGCAGAGTGAGTGCGACTGCAGAGTGACTGCAGAGTGAGTGTGACTGCAGAGTGACTGCAGAGTGAGTGTGACTGCAGAGTGAGTGTGACTGCAGAGTGACTGCAGAGTGACTGCAGAGTGAGTGTGACTGCAGAGTGACTGACTGCAGAGTGACTGCAGAGTGACTGCAGAGTGACAGTGACTGCAGAGTGACAGTGACTGCAGTGTGTGAGTGTGCAGGGTGAACAGTGTGTGAGTGTGCAGGGTGAACAGTGTGTGAGTGTGCAGGGTGAACAGTGTGTGAGTGTGCAGGGTGAGCAGTGTGTGAGTGTGTAGGGGCAGTGTGTGAGTGTGCAGGGTACGAACACTTGAACTAAGTCCACCACACACACATACATAAGACCACACACACATCACACACACACCACATACACACACACACACCACACACACACCACATACACACCACATACACACCACACACACACACACCACACACACACACCACACACACCACACACACACACACCACTCTCTCACCACCACACACTCACCACCACACACTCACCACCACACACGCAACCACACACACACACCACCAGCCGTCAGTGCACGCTTTCACCAGGCACAAACACCACCAGCCATCAGTGCACGCCTTCACCGGGCACAAACACCACCAGCCGTCAGTGCTTGCTTTCACCAGGCGCACTCACCACCAGCCGTCAGTGCACGCTTTCCCCAGGCACACACACCACCAGCCGTCTGTGCACGCTTTTACCAGGCACACACACCAACAGCCGTCAGTGCACGCTTCCACCAGGCACACACACCTCCAGCCGGCAGTGCACGCTTCCACCAAGCACACACACCACCAGCCATCAGTGAACAATTTCTACAGGCACACACACCACCAGCCATCAGTGCACACATCAATTGTTAACGCATCCACAATAAACTATTGTAGCAATCGCAGTATGGTGCACTTTACTTTTAAACATATTCATCTAAAGCGCAGCATGTCACCATTGCTACAATTCCAATCCAACCCACATAATTCCACTACACACCACATGCATACACTCCATAACACATGGCTAAAAGACATTGCCATTGACAATGCCATTAGCTCTAACTCAAATAAATCCGAGACCGATTGCATTTCCAATGCTTGTTCTTTTTAGTCTTGAATTAGTCGCACTACGTGTGGCGCTGAAGATAGACTTCAGAGTCAATTTTTGTAAGGTCTCTAAGTCATTGAGATCTGATGATACTGTGCAAAGGAAGTGTGATGTACGCATAAGTGTTGTGACTTAACGCGGTCGTGCAAGTGACTCCTTTGTCGGGGTCCAAACGTGGTCCTTTCATAGGTCGAATAAAGATAGTTCGACCGGTAAGCATGGAGCTAGAATCCAGATAAATGGCGTACGTTCTTCCGGTGAAAAAATGTGTGAAGAAGGCGCGTGTGGTGTCTCGGACTCGGTGGTACGGCCGAGTCCGATACACCACACGCGACCGGTATTCATATTTATATAGCGCAAACTCGACTCAAAGGTATTGTAGCGCTTTACAAGTACCGTATTTACATTACGCATTCAGGCACAGGGAAATTAAGGGGCAGATTTACAAGCCCCTTGCGCCTCTTTTACGCTGGCGTGGCGTCACTTTTGTGACGCATCGGTGGCGCAAAAGATGCGCCATGCTGCGTGGTATTTACAACGTGACACATCTTGGAGATGCGTCACGTTGCAAAGACCTGCGCCAGAAGGACGTGTTCCTGCGTTGGATTTGGGTTCCGGCGCAGGAACGCCTCCTAAAAGTGGCTGAGTGAAATCTACAAGATTTCATTCAGTCACTTTTAGGCCAATTCTGCGTCAAAACCCTGCGCCTGCTTGAAGCAGGCGTAAGGATTGACGCAGCATTGTGGAGATACGGCCCCCTAGAGCTATGCTTAAGCTGCGTCGCGCTTGCGACGCAACTCCACCAATCCGCCGCCTTTACGGCACAGATGCGTCTTGCATCTGTGCCGTTTCTGGCCCACGGTGCGTCGCATTGTAAATGCGGCGCATCCATGGTGGCGGAGGCGTGGCGCACAATAACTGGCACATCCCTGCTGATATTCAGGGATGCGCTATTTATTGTAAATCTGCCCTTAAGTAATTTGCCCAGAATCACAGGATGTGGAGGTGACCACGAGCAAGAAGCAAGAAGTGCCTCAAGGCCAGTGCGAAGAAAGGCTAGGCGCTTGCTAAACAAGCATTTGCAATGCAATAGGTCTCGTTCTTGTGAGAGTTTGAGCTATTGGCGTTGTAAATGACAATGCCTTTTATTTATGTTTTAAAAACCAAAACATAAATAACAGGTATTGTTATTTAGAATATCAATAGCTTAAAGCCTTAACCGCGGCGGCAATTCCGCCGCGGTGCAGGCGTTCTGATGAGTGGGAGGGGCTGCGACGGCCGGTGGCAGTTGGCAGCACTGGGCAGGGAGTGCTCCAGTCGGTGGAACGGGTTAAAGTCGCGTAAATGCGAGACCAATTGCATTGCAAATACTTGTTATTGTTCCAGCATTTTGTGACCCCCGAACCATATTTTCAAGGTGCTGCAGACCCCCCGACTTCCTTTGCCCATACCTAGTGTACGAAGCTTAAGCCGGCTCTGGAGGTGTCCCCTTCTTCACAGTAACACGCAGCAGGCACCTCTCTTTGCTGTCACGTTAGTGGTACAAGGGTCCTCCGCTCTCTCTTCCTTGAGGCTACTTCACACTGTCATCCCGCTACGATACCTACTGACTTTGCTTTCCAAAGTCTCAAAGAGAGGAACATTGCACACTATCCATAATATCTCCCTGGTGGTATATGGGAATATTCATACAGTTAAAGATCAAACCTTGTCAGGGCCAAACCAATCTCCCATCCTTCAGAGGTTGGTAAATTGGAGAAAGTTAAAACCTTTATTTACTAGAGCCTAGACATGTAGAAGCGCACTGTGAAATTCTACATAAAACTACATTATTTCCAATAATACAGAAAAGGCTGTACTGTCACGCTATAATGCTATATTCCATGAAAGAAAGCCTGTCTTTACTTGATCTTTTCTATGCCTGGAACGCTGCACCTGGAGAAGCCTAATGGCTTGTCACAGCAAAGACGTAAACACTGTGAAATAGGCAGGTGACAAGCAATGTCTTTACAGACTCAGGGGCAGATTTACAAGCCCCCTGCACCACCACTATGTCACTTTTTGTGACGTACTGGTGGCGCAAGGGGCTTCTCCATATTTACAAGGAGAGGAAAAGCCACCCTGTGTGACTTTTCCTCTCCTTGTAAATATGGCCCCTTCACACGCAGCACAGTGCGTGGAAGGGGCGTTCCATGGGTGTTGCTGTGGGTGTTCCCACGCAACACCCCTGGAACAAGCACATCTCCAGATTTACGGGAAATCGTAAATCTGGAGATGCGCGTGAATGTTACGCCACCCTAGAGGTGGTGTAGCGAGGCGCAACGAGGAGAAATGTTTTCCTTTCCTCGTTTTTTCCTCTTTCAATGGGTGCTGCATTCTACAGCACGCATTGAAAGAGGAAAAAGTATCTTGTGATTGTGTTTGTGCAGGAAGGTGCCGCTTCCTGCACAAAAGCAATCTCCCCATGACGCAGGCATCCTTGCACCATTGTGCAAGGATGCCGGTGCATGGCTGCAGTTTGTGCACCAGCACAGGGGAAAGCACAGAGATGCAACATATTCTTGTAAATATGTGCATCTCTGTGCTTTCCAAACTAACGCAGCACGGCGCAGCAAAATGACTTGCTGAACCGTGATGCGTTACTTTGTTGTAAATCTGCCCCTCTGTCTATACCCTTCCTCCCCAAAGCACACAAAAGCAGCAATATGTGACGAGGAACACAGCCTCGATATTGTTGTGAGTGTGCGGAGAATGTTGATTTGTGCATTTTCTCCCAGCCTCTGGAAATGTTCTGTCATCCCAGTACATCCTTACGAAGAGCACACTGAGCTCGTGTTTTCCAGTCTGTCGCAGCCTGGGTGCCTCCCATCCCCCCCCGTGCCCACCTCCCTATGCTAACATGCCCTGACCCGGAATCTATGGGCAATGGCTCGCCCATGCATGGCATGGAGCACTTTCTGTGGGGGGGGGGTTCGGGGTGGTGGGGGTACTCAGTGGCTCTCAGGTAGGGGGTACGAAGGGGCTGTTGAGAAATCACAGCTGTTCTGAGACTGCAAATGACTACACATTGGGATTGGCTGTTGAACGCAGAAGCCACAGTAATTACACAGATGTTTCAAAATGTGCTTAAGTGATATAAAACTTCCAGGCAACCTCCCCCTGGCCTCCAACCTCAGATTCATTATTGTCTAAATGAAAGGACGTCTATGCAGGGATTTTGAGGTTGCGTACGAATCCCCTAAGCCATAAAGCAGAATTTCCTGATTGTCAACTAGTCTGCGCCGTGCTGGTTTAAAATATTTAGGGGAAGATTTACAAGCCCCCTGTGCCATCAGTACGTCACTTTTCGTGAGAGGAAAAGCCGCCCTGGGTGACTTTTCCGCTCCTTGTTAATACGGCCCCTTCACACGCAGCACTGTGCGTAAAAGGGGCATTCCATGGGTGTTGCTCTGGGTGTTCCCACGCAACACCCATGGAACAAGATATATCTCCAGATTTACGAGAAATCGTAAATCTGGAGATGTGTCTGAATGCTACGCCACCCTAGAGGTGGCGGAGCGAGGCGCAACAAGGAGAAATATTTTCATTTCTCCTCTTTTTTTCCTCTTTCAATGCGTGCTGCATTCTACAATAAAAAACAACACAGACTATAAATCCCATGAACGATAGGGGGGAGAGTCTCCACTGAAACAGTAAACAGCAGTTTAGCTGCATTTTTATCTGACATTTGCGATTCTGCACGCACTCTTTCAATCACTCCTGGGCCCCTCTGTCTAAACGCGCAGGCACCATCTTGGGAGGGGTCAGGTCAGTCGGCTAGTCGTTTCGCCCCTGACTGCATAAATACTGAGGCTAACGCGAGCGCGCTAATCAGAGTCCTCCTGAGACACTTTTTCAAAAGGTAATATTGTGATTGCCTGTGTTATTAATTGTTTTTAACTGCTTTTATTGTTGAAACATTTGAAAACAGTAAACGGCGATTTAGCTGCATTTTTACCTGACATTTGCAATTTTGCACAAACTCATTCAAAAACTCCCAGGCCCCATTGTCTAAACTGCAGAGGCGCCACCTAGGGAGGAGGCAGGTCGGTCGGCTAGTCGTTCCGCCCATGACTGCATAAATACTGAGGCTAACGTGCTAGTCAGAGTCCTCCTGAGGCTTGAGCCGGGAGTAGACACTTTTTCAAAAGGTACTAATGTGATTGCCTGTGTTATTAATTGTTTTTAATTGCTTTTATTGTTGAAACTTTTGAAACAGTAAACGGCGATTTAGTTGCATTTTTACCTGACATTTGCGATTTTGCACACGCTCTTTCAATCACTCCCAGGCCCAGCTATCTAAACGCGGAGGCGCCATCTTGGGGGGTGGCAGGTCAGTCAGCTAGGGCCCGATTCACAGAATGAATTTAAGACTCAATCCTAAACTTACTACTATGTTGGTATTCACAGAATGCACTTACTACTTTTGGTATTCACAGAAGTTAAGATTTTGTCTTAAGTTTGTTTTAAGACAAACTTAAGACAGACTTAAGACAGACTTAAGTTAGGATTTTGTTTTAAGTCTGTCTTAAGTTTGTCTTAAGTCTGTCTTAAGTCTGTCTTAAGTTTGCCTTAAGACAAACTTAAGACAAAATCCTAACTTCTGTGAATACCAAAAGTAGTAAGTTCATTCTGTGAATGCCAAAAGCAATAAGTGCATTCTGTGAATACCAAAATAGTAGTAAGTTTAGGATTGAGTCTGAGGTACTGGGTTTTTCAGAACCGGTACTGAACCGGTAACCCAGCGGTGCCAGGGAACACACCCAAAGACCTCGGGTACTTTCCTGATTTAGACCACAGAAACTCAGAGTTTTCTAGGTGAAGTCAAGGATCGATTATATTGGCTGCAACCAAGGTAACAGGCGTCCTAGAAGTACAACAGCATGTATATTCTCAGCAGACTGCTCAATCTTACAAAGCCAGGCTTCTCTTTTTATACAAAATATTGAGCTTCAGGCAAACATTCTTGGATTTACAGTATACTATTCACATACCTTCTTTACAAAAGAAAAGCAGAGTCACGATGACAAGCCCATATTTCAGTTTGTTCATCCCACAACAAATTACCCGGCAAGGCCCAACATTTTCATCAGGTATCGCTGGACCCCCAATAAAAACGGGCACCTCCCCATCATAAAGCAAGTGAGAGAAAAGAGCAGGGACAGGTGTGAGCAAGATTCGGCAGGGTGTGTGTGCGATGAAAAAGGTTTATGGCCTGTTGAGCCTTGATGCTATCTTGTTCGGCCACTGGGAGAGGAACTGACCAAACAGGTTTGGCCTGGGGCAATGGTTCCAACTTGCCCAGGTCAGAGAAAAGTCAATTAAGGTGTACGTGTCCTTTTGGAATCGTATTTAGCTGGATTATAAGCCTATGTAAAGGGCAACTCACAAAATGGCTGTCGTACACAAAATGGAAGCCAAGGGTTCAGAACGAAAATGACGATTTCGAGGTGAAATCGTAACTCGAATATGACGAAAATGCTTGTACATAGTGTACTAGCCATTCTCGGTCTTTTGATATAAAAATCGTCATGCTACGACGAAGTTTAATTTCTCGAGTCCAGAATTACTTCACGAGTCCAGAATTTTCGGAACTACAAACCCTCCTTTTGCCCTTACATAGGCAATTAATCTAATCTCATGCTAATCTGAGTCCAGGTCTATATTCCTAAAGTCATTGAGATGTTGCTGTAACATCATCCTAGTACTTAGCTCGTCTCTTGATACAGGTTTCCTTACACATGATGTAACACAGAGGCCACATATTGCAGGAGCACACTGTACGCACAGACAGAACAGGAAAAGAATGGCTAAAACCATCCCAATGACCATCAGAATTTTCCATCCCCAGGCGGATATCAGTTCCCAAAACCATCCCATTAATGACCAATCTCCTTTATCCACATGAATAGATTCGGAAATCTTATGCAGTTTAGAGATGGCCTGGTACACTGTTGGAGCGTTATCTGGGATGAAAACACAGCAACTTGACATCTAAAGCGACCCTGTTCTGAAGGGTCATAAGACGATCCGACTGGAGCTCAGCAGTCAAGTTACTAAGGGCACCAGCAGTTTCAATTACGGTGGGCTCAACCACCCTTGTCAATTGCCTTATGTTCCTGCTGTTAACCATGGGTCCCCAGAACGGCAGAAAACCCTTTGCGAAGTCCCCAAATTCTTGTTCTGCAGTGTCTTCTTTACTCAAGACACCTCTAACTATCCTTGTCTTGTGGTAATCTGCCGCTGCTGTGTAGGTGGGAGGCAACAGGAACGAAACAAAACATGAGCCCGAAAAGTCAGGGGGCAACCATGTATAGGCTCTATCATGGCATATGAAATAGGTACCCTTAGCTGCTAAAAACGCAGGGGAAGTCTGACATCCAAAAACATACGTTTCAGTACAGACACTCTTCCCTAACTGAGCTCTGGGATTCCTGCCAGTACCTTGCAGACATAGGTGACCCTGATGGGGTACAATCCAGATCGGGGACGATCTCTTAGCTTGCTGTTTCTCACTCAGATCGGGGACGATCTCTTAGCTTGCTGTTTCTCACTCAGAGTAGTTCCATATCCGGTCACGTTCCATCCTATATATGCAAGTATCTCATCTTCGGGGTAGCTACATAAGAAATTTCTTCCTTAATCATGTCAACTATACCCTTGACTAGGGCGCTAGTCTTGGGGCTGTCTTTTACAGAGCGTAGGGGGTGGACTTCACGAGCATATATGAACATTGTTCTGTATGCCCACACAGAACCATTGTGGCTGAATGGCAGGACTAAATAAGGGATACCTTTATCCGTTGTGTGAGGCATAAGACCACACACAGTTAGTCGTGTTCATTACTAGTTGGTGTTGGTGTAAAAGCTGAACAAAGGAGTTATTAATAAATTCTAATCTTCTAGCGGATTCGTGTTCAGGAAGGAGTTGAAAAGAATGAGAGGAAACAGTAGGAGGAGGTATGGGCGATGCAGTGGGTGCAAATGTTACTCGAAAAGAGAATAGAACATAACTTATTAAAAATATCATCACACTAAATAACATGAAAATGCACAATATCAAAAAGCTTTTCTTTGTCATTATTTTACACATTCTGTGTTTAAAGTTCATTTCCTTGGCAGATCTCTCCATCTCGAAAAACTCCATCCTCTCTAAAGTGCTGCCCGCGATGGGAGGTTGATTCTGCTAAGGAATGCCTCTGTCAGTCTAGGGCAACTCCCTTGGACCAACCAGAACTGCCGACCTAACGTCGTCAGCTGCACTCCAAAGACTTTGGGCAATCGCGGCCCTAGCAGCGGAACCCGGATGGCGGTTCAAAAAACAAAAATAAGCAAGTTTCTCAGATGGGAGAGCTGCACTTTCAAAAATAGTAAAAAGGAAAATTTTATTTATTTGTCCATAGGTCTCGGCCTCAAATTATAAAGTTTTCTTCCAGGTACTGTTTGATCCTGAAACAGGAGTTCAGGCTCTGTAGTGTTCAACCGCTTTGATGGTGTTACTGCTGGTTGCAAAGTATTGTCACTCTCTTGTTCAGTCAATGTTACTTTTACACGTGCATCACTGAAAGGCAGGAAACGTGGCACGGTTTCAGTTTCTGAGTCGCCGACACCCTCCTGGACCCACTGGTCATACGGCAGAGGTAAAGGGATCCTTTTACAATGGACCCCGTGGATCCAGTGCTTCTTCCCTTCCACTCGAACTGCCGATCTTGTGGAAAGAAGGACGAGGTGCGGTCCGGTCCACCTGAGCTGCTCATTCTTGGTTCGCTGGAAGTTCTTGACGAGGGCCCAGGATCCAGGGTTGATTGCGTGGCCTGGAGTTTCAGAGACCGGAGGCAGGGTATCGTGAACCTGTTGATGCAAAACACGCAATTTAGCCGTCAATTCGTACAAATAATCAAGCAAAATAGGGTGTTCGAGTTCGCTGAACTTAGTGGGTCTAGGCACTCCCCATATGTTGGCCGGGCAGCCGAAGACTATCTCATAGGGACTGAGTTTCACTCGCGAATGCACAGTCATTCTGGTGGATAGGAGTGCTAAAGGGAGAGCGTCAGGCCATTTAAGACCTGTGCTCGCTTGAATTCTGGCCAATTTTAACTTAAGCGTGCCATTGTAACCTTCTACTAATCCAGCTGATTGGGGGTGATTTGCAGCGTGGAACTTCTGCTGAATGCCTAGCCCTTCACATACATTCTTCATCACACAACCCACAAATTCATTTCCATTATCACTCCAGACCATTCTAGGCATTCCGAATCTAGGGAAGAACTCTTTCACGAGGGCTTTTGCTGTGGATAAGGCAGTATTGTCATTTAGGGGATATGCTTCTACCCATCTTGAGAAGGCACAAACAACAAAGAGTACGTATTTTAAGTTGTTGCACCTCTCCATGTGGATGTAATCTAGCTGCAAAACCTCGAACGGATACGTAGGAGGTGCAAAATGACTAGCTGGAGTTGGGGTTCCCCTACCAGGATTGTGTTTCAGACACACCATGCAATTCTTGACGACATTCTCTGCACACTTAGGAATTCCTGAATTTTGCCATACTGGAGCCAACAACTTGCAAATCCCTTTCCCGCTGATGTGAGACATTCCATGAGCCATTGTAACCACTGCAAGCACATATGCATCGGGTAACAACCATCTCTGATGCTCTGACAATTCAATCCAACAACCATTTGCATCCATTCTACCCGTACTTTCTCTCCATATGTTCAACTCTTTCTCTGTTGCCTCAGCTTGAATAGACTTCACACTCTCTATCGTGTCTTCACACATTCCAATATCACCAACCCATCTTGCAGGGCCTGCAACATACATTCGGCTCAACACATTCCTTGCAGTTTCTTTCGCGATTTCGTCAGCAAATGCATTTCCACGACCAACATCATCACTTACCTTCTTGTTAGCACTACATTTCACAATCGCCACTTGCAGAGGCAAGGTCAGTGATTCAAGAAGCTCATTCACCAACTGACCATGCTGAATCTTAGCTCCATGCGAAGTCAGGAACCCACGTTCTTTCCACAATCGTCCAAAACTGTGAGCCACTCCGAAGGCATACTGACTGTCGGTGTAGACAGTCACTTTCATTCCTTTTGATAACACACATGCTCTTGTAAGTGCAATTAATTCTGCTGCTTGAGCTGAGTTATGTGGAATACGTGCAGCTTCAACAATTGTATGCAAAGTCGTGACAGCATATGCTGCAGTCGTGTCACCATTCGGGAGCTTGAAACATGAACCATCCACCCATAATGTACCATCACATTCAGCAAGAGGAGTGTCCCTAAGATCTATTCTCCCTTTCGTTTCTTCTTCTGTTTTAAGAAAACAATCATGCTGTTCTGAAGCATCTAATTCCTCTACAACTGGCAACAACGTAGCTGGGTTTAACACGTTACATCTTTTTATGTGCACATGACTCGCTAACAATGTTAATTCATAACCTGACAATCGAGCACTAGTTAAGTGCTGTGTCTTGGTTCTATTTAACAACGTGTCTACTGCATATGGGACCATCACGATTAAACATATTATTCATCACTAGACCATCAGACTGTCGAATAGAAACAGCTGCTGCCGCTGTAGCTCTTAAACAACTCGGCAATGCTTTAGCTACCGGATCCAAAGTCGACGAAAAATATGCACATGGACGCTGTTTGTCTCCAAACAACTGTGTCAGTACTGACAATGCACAACCTTGTTTCTCGTGGACATACAATGTAAAGGGTTTACTGTAGTTGGGGGTACCTAACAAAGGAGCCGAACATAATGCTGTACGCAATTCAGAAAAACTTTTCTGACACTCTTCAGACCAAGGAACGGGATTGGGTGTATCTTTACACGTTAATGCCACCAAAGGTTTGGCTAATAACGAAAAATTTGGTATCCATTGCCTGCAATATGATGTAATGCCCAAGAAAGCACGCACTTCTCTCTGTGTTCTTGGCACACTCAATTTCGCTATTGCCTGAATTCTTTCTGGGGTCAGTTTCCTTCCCTCCTTCGATAAGAGATGACCTAAGTAGGTCACTTCTTGTCGACAATATTGTAATTTGGAAAGTGACACCTTGTGATGCAAATCACACAGATGACGCAACAATGACAACGTGGCTTTCTTACAGATTTCCTCAGTATTTGCAGCAACAAGCAAATCATCAACATACTGAATGAGGGTAGCGCCCTCAGGTAAATCAATTGTATCAAGCTGTGTCTTTAGAGCCTGACTATATATTGATGGACTTTCACAGTAGCCCTGGGCAGCGCGTTTAAAGCGGAAGCTTCGTCCTCCTAAAGTGAAGCCAAAAATATACCTGCCCTCCTCAGCAATGGGGATGCTGAAGAAAGCATTCTTCACGTCAATCACTGAAAACCAGGTAGCAGAAGCTGGAATCATAGTCAATAGGGCAGTAATATCGGGGACAACTGGAAATTGTGGCACAACTATTTTATTCACCTCTCTCAGATCAATCACAAATCTGTACACAGGTGGCTGAGAGGGATCAGTTCGTTTCAAAACAGGCAGAACAGGACTATTGCAAACGTTGCCTCTTGTCTCTTCAATAACATCTTTTTCAATTAGATCGTAAACGATCGCTAGCAAAGCTTTTTCACCTTCACTAGAGATTCTATATTGGGGAATTCGTGGCATTTTAACATTGGCTTTCAATGTTACAACATATGGTGGTATTTCCAAGAGACCCACATCATTAGGACCAGTAGCCCAAAGAATATCAGGCAGAAACGACAATTCTGTTGGAAGTTTATCCCTTGACAAATACATTGGAGAGACCACTTTCTTACCTAAAGTAAGTTGTACTCCTGAAGGAGAACAGTACAAAGTCGCATACAATCTTTTTAACAGATCCAATCCCAACAAGTTTTCACCACAACCTGTTGTCAGAATAAGGGGTGCTTCGAATCCACAAGGACCAACAGAAAGAGACAAAGGGTCAGAAATCGGATTTCTAACTGGGGCGCCAGCAAAAACCTACAGAAACATTCATTTCGCCAGACAAAGGTGCGCCAGGGAGTTTGGAGTGCATAATAGAACTCTTTGTAGCACCAGTATCCAACAGAAAAGGCTCTGACACACCTGATGTAATCACCTCAACGTATGGTCCATTCTGATCTACTGGAACTGAAACAACTCCCTCTCTTTGTCTATGGCTGTCCTAGCAATCATTACTTTCCCAATGCTCATCTTCTGTATAGTAATCATCAGCATAGTACTGAGCTGTCCTACCAGATGCGTTATTCTGCTGATCGAATCTGTTCATAGAATTTTGAGGTGGAAGGGGGCGTGCGTTTTGGGGGACGTTTCCACGTCCTCTACCTCTAGGCGCTTGTTGAGCACCTCTACCTCTCGTGTTTGAACCACCATTCATGCGCTGTAACAGAATAGGACAACTATACTTAAAATGACCTTCTTCCTTGCAATATGAACACTGATTGGGGCCTACAGGCACACGCGGCTGAGTATACTCGACTCTTTGCGAGTTCCTCTGATACTGTTGAGGCTGCTGATAATTACTCTGATAGTTATTCTGCCCACCATTATTCTGGCCACCACCACCACGTGGCGGATATGCTTGCTGTAACAAAACCTTTGTTTTCAACTCTTTAGTTTTCTTTTCTGCTCTATCTTTCTCATCTTTGTCTCGATTTTCGTCGTACTGTGCAGTAGCCAATATCTGTGCTGAAGAGGAAACTGCCCATGAGCTCTCTGAATCTTTCAACTTTTTACACAACTCGGAAGCAGATTGTGCACAAATTTATCGACGAACAATCGCTGACCACCTTCTGTGCTCATATCTTGACCACTGTGGTCGACAAACGTTTCTTCAAACCTGGTGAAGAAATCAGACACCATTTCATCTTTCTTCTGCTTACACGCAGACAACTTATCCCAGTTTACGCACATCGCAGGCATTATAGTTTTCATGTAATTAATAATCCTACCAGGGAGTTCTGCTACTAAAGGCTCAGGCTTAGAACCACCAATTTGTAGGGCATCTGCAGCAGCAATATTAGCCCATGAATCACCTAATTCCTGATCATGATCTGTATGACGAATCTTTCCCCATAAAGGCTGTGGAACAGCATTCCCAAATAACATATCGATATCGGCTAAATTCATTATACATGACCCAGCAGTCTGTGACAACTCTTTGTAATACCCTGCAGGATTTTTACGGGGATAAGGCAATGTCTGTTTAAGGGCCAAAACTTCAGCTCGCTTCCATGGCACATGTACCCACACACGCTGAAAGTGTGGCAGAATAGGTGGGTTAGCATTTGCGTCACCCTCTCTCCATTGTGGGGGAACCTCTCTCATGGGGTATTGTCGTGCCTTTTTCCTACCGGATGCGTCACGCTCAAATAGTGATTGAGAAGTGCCTCCCTTACTCCGATACGACAACAATGTTTCAACCGCTCTCTCGACATCGGGACCTACAATCATGCCCTCTGCGAAATCGAACCGCACACGACACAACTCGGGCGGGTTGCATTCCAGATCATTGTCTTCCAAATCTTCACAGAGAAAAACACACATTTGTTCAAAAACATATCTCTGCTTCGGTGCTTCCCATTGACGGAAGACTTCCATGACAGACTCTACATCGTACCTTACAGCGTCCATAACCCATTTATGCGCTAACCTATTTAGTAAATCTCTCTCTCGATAGTCAGGAAGCTGACTTCGCAACTGTCTTCGTTCCGTGTTAGGGATCTGTTGGACCCGGTCCTTTGGGCAGGTTCACCCCGTGACTTTTTTGCTTTTTCCTAGCCTGTTTTTGGAACCTGGGTTGGTGATTTTAGGCCTCTGCGCACTTTTTCACTGTGGTACAGTGTAAAGTGCGTGTGCTTTCTGTGTATGGATGGTGAGTGCCCTGCCCTCCCATAGGAATGAATGGGAAATATGTATGCCCATGGTAGATTCCTGATGCGTGGAGAGTGCAGGGGCGAGTTTGATATGTATGAACTCGTGAGAATGAATGCTGCAGAATGGTGTATGCGGCATGGCTGTATCTAGTCCAGAAGCGCCACTTTTAGAAGTTGGCACAATTGTGTAGTGAGTCTGCTAGCACGTGATTGGCTGATGGGCCTGGCCCAGGCATGCCTGGGCCTGTTGGTAGATGGACTGTCTGGAGGAGGGGGGTCTGAGTCAAGCCGTAGATGAAAGGCCCCCATCCGCTGTTAGGAAGGAGTGGAAAGAGCTCTGGTGGTGCCAGGCTGTGTCTGTCGGCCCACCCTGGATGACTCTCCCTCCCGATGGCCCCCTGTCACCTCTGACCTGAGGCTGACAGGAGAGGGAAACCAGATACTCCCAGAGCTTAGGGCTCGCCTACACAAAGACTTCTAAAGACTTCAAAGCCTTTTCTGTGTATAAGAAGGGGGCTCTGCCCCTTCCAAAATGTTCTTGTTTTCAACTTGAATCTGCCAGGGGCTGCTGCTGCTTGAGCTCAGGGGAATCCCTGGGCTCTGCCCAGCCCCTGGGCACCTGATGGACCTTTCCCTGGGTGCCTGGAGGACTTCTGGGGGGACCCCTCTGCCTTGCCTGGGCTGAGGGGGGGACTTTACTGGACTTTCTGCCCCCCTAAGCACCTTGAAGTGCTTCTTCTTTGCTATAGCGCTGGGAGTGCTGGGAGCGCTGGATTTGTCCTTCATAGCGCTGAGAGCGCTTTATTTCCTGCCCATGGCGCTTTGGTTGCACTTCTAGTGCTGGAGCGCTTTGTGTGCCTCTATAGCGCTTGGAAGCGCGTTGCTGCTGGAGGCCGGCGGCGGATCGGCGCGGGAGCCCACTCCGCTTATTTTTCCGACTTGGATTTGCCCAGTTGTTTATTTGATTTACGAGTGCCCACCTCGCGATTTCTGCCCGCCTGCCTGCCTAGCGAGGGCCGCCGCGCTGCCCGCGGCGACCCGGAAGTACCTGGCCGGCCGGCCAATCCCAGCGCGGCCGGCCGGAAGTCCCGCCCCGCAGCCTGTGAGGCGGGAGGAAGAGGAGGAAGGCGCGGGGAGATGGCGGCCGATGCCGAGAGGGGAGAGCCTGGGGGCCCGAGGCACATTGTCGGCGCCTGCCCCAGGAAGACAGAGGAGCCGCCCCGTGAGCCCCGGTGAGTCTGGGCTGAGGGCGGGCCGAGTGGGGCTGTGCCTGGGAGGTCCCCCTTCGTCAGAGCGGCCCCGTAGGGCAGCGGGCCGCTCCAACGGTGTGTAGAGCCTGGGAAGGCTCGAGGGGCCAGTCTTTGTGTCGAGCCCTGCAAGGCTCCAACGCGGGGGCAGAAGAGAGGAGGGGCGCCGGGACATGTTGTCGGTGTCCGCCCCCCCCCCCCGCAGTGGCGCGAGCTCGTGCCTAGTGCCAGTAGGAAGCCATGAAGGCTTCAGGGGCGGCCCCGGTTGGCAGTGGGTCGCCCCAACGTGCACAGAGCCCGGAGGGGCTCCCCACCTCATTTTTGTATTTGGAGCCCTGAGAGGCTCTGGGGGCATTTTGAGAAGTTAGAGTCCCCCGTAGGGGACTCCACCGTGACGAGGGCTTCAAGGGCGGCCCCAGTTGACAGTGGGTCGCCCCAACGCTTGGAGAGTCCAGGGAGGCTCCAGGGGGCATGTTGCTTTAGAGCCAGTGTGGCTCCCACGTTTGACCAGTGTTGGCCAGAGCCTGTGTGGCCCCAACGTGCGCAGTGTTTGTTTTAGAGCCTGTGTGGCTCAGGTGGCGCAGATTTGTTCTAGGGGCTACTGAGAGCCCTGCCACAGCTTTTGGTACACAGTTGCCCAGCACTTCGTGGGCAGCTGCCACGTTTAGGCTTTTTGGTACTTTGAGACTGGTGCTGCATGGCAACGCACCCTGACACTGAGACTCAGGGCATCTGAGCCCCAACAAGGCCAGTTGGCCTAGGGACTGCCACAGGTGGTGGCTTATGTGAGTCTTTGCGCAATGATATGGTTATTGCACCTCTGAATGTGTTCTCTTGCATCATGTGTTATTCCTGCACCTCTGAATGTTTTTAGACATCATGTGATTCTTGCGCTATTGTATTGCTCTGGCACCTCTGAATGTTTTTATGCATTATGTGTCTTTCTTTTCCAGCGCTGCACCTCTGAATGTTTAGTCATCATGTGTCTTCTTGCGCTGCACCCCTGAATGTATTTTATTGCATCATGTGCCTTATTCTTAACCCCGCTGAATGTGTAGGTTTATGCATTATGTGTTTTTCTTTACTACTCCTCTGAATGTGTTTCATACATCATGGGTAATGTGTTCTTTCTTAGACCCCTAAATGCTGTGTGATACTTAGGTGGTTGTTCTTTTTAGTACAGGTGGTCCTAGTGAGGTCCTGGTCCCCTGCGTGACAGTCTCCCAAGGAGTTTAGGGTTGCGTAGGTGGTACTTACCTGTTCCCAGTGGTTACTGGATGTGATCTATAACTGTTACTTTGTGTTACAGTGAAGTTTATATACTTTTATTCTAATTTCTGACAAGTATTTCTATATCTGCAAAGTGTTGATTCAGACAGTGGCCCATGTGGCCCTGTCTTGTAAATAATCCCTTGTGAATATTGCCGTG
This sequence comes from Lissotriton helveticus, assembly GCF_964261635.1. Lineage (NCBI taxonomy): Eukaryota > Metazoa > Chordata > Amphibia > Caudata > Salamandridae > Lissotriton > Lissotriton helveticus. The sequence goes on along the minus strand of NW_027612053.1, from coordinate 279,312 downwards.
CCAGTTGGCACAATGTACATGTGTAATTTCTATCTGATATGTTTTGACAATACAAAAGTTATTTTGATATAACCTTGTGTGGAGTCTCTTTTGTGGTGTACCTAGTATGTTGTTGCTGTTGTGCGCTGACGCAAATGCTTTACACATCGCCTCCGAGTTTAGCCTAGACTGCCCGCGCCATGCTACCTAGAGGGCGAGCAGGGGTTATCTTGGCGTGTGCCTTCCTTGCCCTGACTGGAATGGTGGTTTCTGCCTGGCTTTGGCATCAGCCTTAGCCTACCAGAAATAGCCGGTTTCCAACATTGGTGGGTCAGCGGTGCGGATTTGGACTTGCGTTTGCCCAGTGCCATAGCGACAACTGGCTACATTACAAAAACTCTGCGTTTTTCAGATAGTCACATATTTGGGATTATTGTTTCTGATTTTGTTTTTCCTCAAAAGTGTCATTTTCAGATGGTGTTCCTGCGCTTTATGTTAAGTGGCAGATGAGAGAAAATGACAGGGCGGGACGCCAGTAGATAGGGGAGGTTCCCATAGGTTAGGAATCCCTTGCTGGGTCCAGTGTCCAAGCCTATTCCTGTCCCTGTGTGGGTAGATGGAAGAGAGGGAGGGTGGAGGAGAAATTGCTTGCTCAGGAGGGTGGTTATTCCCTGAGTGTAGTGTGTGTGTCTGGATTCCCCAGTATGGTAGGATCCAGTGGTGGCAGCTTAAATGTGTCCAGTGCGTGAATTCCCATTCCCAGTTCCCAGAGTATGGTGCCTGGTGCTCAGTAAGAGAGTGACAGGTTGAGAGTCAGAGGCAGTGAGGAACTGTCTCACCAGTCTGGAGGGGGAGTGTGTGGATGAGTGGTGTCTTGAACTGGAGGAGTTGGTGTGAGTTTTTTTTTAAGGAGCTTGCACGTGAGGTGTACCTCTGGTGGTGTGCAGGAGATCCTGCAGAGGCATTGGACGAGAAGGTGGATGTCTGGCGGTGTGCTGGATGTCGTGCAGAGACATTAGAAAGTGATTCTAAAAGTAGTGGCTTGTGTATCTGATGATCCTGTGTAGGTGAAGAGGTTCATGTGTAGCCCAGCTATGTCCCATTAGGATGATAGGGGTGTAGGGGCTCACGTCCTGTCTCAGTGGAGGCGGAGTGAGTGTGGGACGGTGTGTCCCACGTTAGCCCGAAACCTTGTCTCAGGGCCTGGAGGGTTCCCTAAGGGAGCGCCAGGTCAGGGGCCTAGGCTGTACTTATAAGTCATTTGAGGAGGATCTTCCTGTGTCAAGAGGATGGGGAGTTTCTGTAACCAGAACTCCGGCGGTCCTAGTGGCGGTCCTAGTGTTGGGCAGTACCGCTCCTAAGTGGAGGGAGCAGAAGTCCTGGTTCGCTGGGCATTTGACCATCTAGAGTGCTCGACCATTTTTGGGGCCTCTGGAGGTCATTCCCCGAGGAGGGGGGAGGCCAGGTTCAGGTTCAGCCTGACCTGGAAGGAAGGGCATCTGTAGTCAGTGTCCTGACCGGTTGTTGGCTTCCAGGGGTACCGCTCCCAGGTGGGAGGGTGCAGAACTCTGGAGGGGGGTGCAGAGGGACGGTGTCCTTACTTTTGACCCCGGTGGGAGGAGAGTGTGTCGCTGCTACGGCGCTGGCGTGTGCTCTGTCTAGCCTGAGACATACTGGGCCTGTGATAGTGGAACTGGAAGGGGGTGCAGAAGGACGGTGTACTTCTGACCCCGGTGCAACTTAAGGGTGTAAATCCTAGGTTGGGAGATTAGGAAACTTCTAGGTCAAGAGGAGTCTCTACTAAGGTGGATCAACTGAAGAGACTGAGGAGGCGGCCCTTGCTGTGTGTTCTGGGGCCCACCTGCAGTTTGTTGTTTCCACTAAGGTAGAGGAAAGGGGGCTTTGCTGTGTGCTGTGTCCCCCCACCTGCTTGAAGAGGGACTGTGCTGTGTGCTTTGTACCTCAGAAGTGGAATCGTTTCCAGGTGGTAGACCAGTGACGGAGTGAGGTCCTGATCTGGTAGGAGAGTTGTGTTCTGGTGAGTGCTTCCCTGTGAGGGTTATTCCTTCACCCTGACTGGAAGCAAGGGTCCCTACTTGGTCTAAGGTACTTACCTCTGCCAACTAGAGACCCCCAGTTCTAACATTGGTGGAGTAGAGGTCGGATCGGGCATTCTTGCTGTGACCTCTAGTCAGCCTGAGGGTGTGGTCCCTAGGGTGTAGGATCAGTGGTAGTGTAGCTACCCTGAGAGAGAGAGTGGAGATTGGCTATTGTGTGCCAGGGGCTTCTGCCCCCACTCTGTGGATTGGTTAGGACCTGTGATCGTTGGGTGGCCTAGGGCCTGGTCCTGGCTGTGGATGACTAGTGTGTACCAGTGGGGTATCCTAGTTGTGTCAGAGAGCTTTTGTGAGGGAAATCCCTGTGGGTTCAGAGTGGCGAAAAACTGTAAGGTGGCCCTGCCCTGCAGGCCCGTCTCCGTGGTTTTGTCGCCCAAAGCATTGAAGACCATCAGTGTAGTGATTGGTCTACCCTGCGTTTTGGCTGGAAGGGGGATGTGTTGGACCCGGTCCTTTGGGCAGGTTCACCCCGTGACTTTTTGCTTTTTCCTAGCCTGTTTTTGGAACCTGGGTTGGTGATTTTAGGCCTCTGCGCACTTTTTCACTGTGGTACAGTGTAAAGTGCGTGTGCTTTCTGTGTATGGATGGTGAGCGCCCTGCCCTCCCATAGGAATGAATGGGAAATATGTATGCCCATGGTAGATTCCTGATGCGTGGGGAGTGCAGGGGCGAGTTTGATATGTATGAACTCGTGAGAATGAATGCTGCAGAATGGTGTATGCGGCATGGCTGTATCTAGTCCAGAAGCGCCACTTTTAGAAGTTGGCATAATTGTGTAGTGAGTCTGCTAGCACGTGATTGGCTGATGGGCCTGGCCCAGGCATGCCTGGGCCTGTTGGTAGATGGACTGTCTGGAGGAGGGGGGTCTGAGTCAAGCCGTAGATGAAAGGCCCCCATCCGCTGTTAGGAAGGAGTGGAAAGAGCTCTGGTGGTGCCAGGCTGTGTCTGTCGGCCCACCCTGGATGACTCTCCCTCCCGATGGCCCCCTGTCACCTCTGACCTGAGGCTGACAGGAGAGGGAAATCAGATACTCCCAGAGCTTAGGGCTCGCCTACACAAAGACTTCTAAAGACTTCAAAGCCTTTTCTGTGTATAAGAAGGGGGCTCTGCCCCTTCCAAAATGTTCTTGTTTTCAACTTGAATCTGCCGGGGGCTGCTGCTGCTTGAGCTCAGGGGAATCCCTGGGCTCTGCCCAGCCCCTGGGCACCTGATGGACCTTTCCCTGGGTGCCTGGAGGACTTCTGGGGGGACCCCTCTGCCTTGCCTGGGCTGAGGGGGGACTTTACTGGACTTTCTGCCCCCCTAAGCACCTTGAAGTGCTTCTTCTTTGCTATAGCGCTGGGAGTGCTGGGAGCGCTGGATTTGTCCTTCATAGCGCTGAGAGCGCTTTATTTCCTGCCCATGGCGCTTTGGTTGCACTTCTAGTGCTGGAGCGCTTTGTGTGCCTCTATAGCGCTTGGAAGCGCGTTGCTGCTGGAGGCCGGCGGCGGATCGGCGCGGGAGCCCACTCCGCTTATTTTTCCGACTTGGATTTGCCCAGTTGTTTATTTGATTTACGAGTGCCCACCTCGCGATTTCTGCCCGCCTGCCTGCCTAGCGAGGGCCGCCGCGCTGCCCGCCGCGACCCGGAAGTACCTGGCCGGCCGGCCAATCCCAGCGCGGCCGGCCGGAAGTCCCGCCCCGCAGCCTGTGAGGCGGGAGGAAGAGGAGGAAGGCGCGGGGAGATGGCGGCCGATGCCGAGAGGGGAGAGCCTGGGGGCCCGAGGCGCATTGACGGCGCCTGCCCCAGGAAGACAGAGGAGCCGCCCCGTGAGCCCCGGTGAGTCTGGGCTGAGGGCGGGCCGAGTGGGGCTGTGCCTGGGAGGTCCCCCTTCGTCAGAGCGGCCCCGTAGGGCAGCGGGCCGCTCCAACGGTGTGTAGAGCCTGGGAAGGCTCGAGGGGCCAGTCTTTGTGTCGAGCCCTGCAAGGCTCCAACGCGGGGGCAGAAGAGAGGAGGGGCGCCGGGACACGTTGTCGGTGTCCGCCCCCCCCCCCGCAGTGGCGCGAGCTCGCGCCTAGTGCCAGTAGGAAGCCATGAAGGCTTCAGGGGCGGCCCCGGTTGGCAGTGGGTCGCCCCAACGTGCACAGAGCCCGGAGGGGCTCCCCGCCTCATTTTTGTATTTGGAGCCCTGAGAGGCTCTGGGGGCATTTTGAGAAGTTAGAGTCCCCCGTAGGGGACTCCACCGTGACGAGGGCTTCAAGGGCGGCCCCAGTTGACAGTGGGTCGCCCCAACGCTTGGAGAGTCCAGGGAGGCTCCAGGGGGCATGTTGCTTTAGAGCCAGTGTGGCTCCCACGTTTGACCAGTGTTGGCCAGAGCCTGTGTGGCCCCAACGTGCGCAGGGTTTGTTTTAGAGCCTGTGTGGCTCAGGTGGCGCAGATTTGTTCTAGGGGCTACTGAGAGCCCTGCCACAGCTTTTGGTACACAGTTGCCCAGCACTTCGTGGGCATCTGCCACGTTTATGCTTTTTGGTACTTTGAGACTGGCGCTGCATGGCAACGCACCCTGACACTGAGACTCAGGGCGTCTGAGCCCCAACAAGGCCAGTTGGCCTAGGGACTGCCACAGGTGGTGGCTTATGTGAGTCTTTGCGCAATGATATGGTTATTGCACCTCTGAATGTGTTCTCTTGCATCATGTGTTATTCCTGCACCTCTGAATGTTTTTAGACATCATGTGATTCTTGCGCTATTGTATTGCTCTGGCACCTCTGAATGTTTTTATGCATTATGTGTCTTTCTTTTCCTGCGCTGCACCTCTGAATGTTTAGTCATCATGTGTCTTCTTGCGCTGCACCCCTGAATGTATTTTATTGCATCATGTGCCTTATTCTTAACCCCGCTGAATGTGTAGGTTTATGCATTATGTGTTTTTCTTTACAACTCCTCTGAATGTGTTTCATACATCATGGGTAATGTGTTCTTTCTTAGACCCCTAAATGCTGTGTGATACTTAGGTGGTTGTTCTTTTTAGTACAGGTGGTCCTAGTGAGGTCCTGGTCCCCTGCGTGAGAGTCTCCCAAGGAGTTTAGGGTTGCGTAGGTGGTACTTACCTGTTCCCAGTAGTTACTGGATGTGATCTATAACTGTTACTTTGTGTTACAGTGAAGTTTATATACTTTTATTCTAATTTCTGACAAGTATTTCTATATCTGCAAAGTGTTGATTCAGACAGTGGCCCATGTGGCCCTGTCTTGTAAATAATCCCTTGTGAATATTGCCGTGCCAGTTTGCACAATGTACATGTGTAATTTCTATCTGATATGTTTTGACAATACAAAAGTTATTTTAATATAACCTTGTGTGGAGTCTCTTTTGTGGTGTACCTAGTATGTTGTTGCTGTTGTGCGCTGACGCAAATGCTTTACACATCGCCTCCGAGTTTAGCCTAGACTGCCCGCGCCATGCTACCTAGAGGGCGAGCAGGGGTTATCTTGGCGTGTGACTTCCTTGCCCTGACTGGAATGGTGGTTTCTGCCTGGCTTTGGCATCAGCCTTAGCCTACCAGAAATAGCCGGTTTCCAACAGGATCGTATTAGGCGACCTGAGGAAAGGTGAGAAAACGTTAGTCACAGTGTTGGCCATTCTCTGTCGAACGGAAGGAGAAACTGACGGAAGAACGGGCAGAAAAACAGGGTGAGATAAGGCAGGAGCAGAGGGAGCATTAGGAGACGTAGAAGGTGTACTAGGCAAAGCTGTAGAAAGCACAGGTGAAGCAGATGTGATCGGTGGGCCTTGAGGAGGCTGCACCAGAGGGGCAGGAGCCAGCTGAAGAGTAGCTGGTGGGTGCTGCGCAGGAGGAGGCATAACAACCACAGGTGGCGCAACTAAAGGTTGCGGAGACGCCTTGGCATTTTGCGCATAGGGCGGTCGCGAACTTAACAAATGCGCCATTAACGGATCTTTTTCAAGCTCTTTTGCTGCATCTTGCTTAAGAGACGGCAAAACTGGATAACATTTATCTACTACCATTTTACGTTGCCTGTGCAACTGCTCACTCATCTGTTCTTCTTCATTGTCTTTAAACTGCATAGCAGCTTGTATTATCGAAATACCCCTTTCTCTCTTATTTTTCTTCTCTAATTTAATTTCCTTCTGTTTGGCCTCCTTACGCCATAGGCGGAAAGAGTCAAACATTGCCGGCCGGGCGTTCTTCTTAAAAAGTTTAACTTCAAGCTTATCTAGGATTTCCGTGTCAAAGCTACCATATTGGGGCCATTTTAGAACACCATCTTTTCTGGTGTATTTGATCCACACTTCGTTATATGTGATGGGGCCTACTCCATGTTTCACATATAATTCATAAGTTGGAGTTCCAACCGGAGGAACCGGACACGAGTCCTCCAATCGGGAATCCCTATTATTACAACCAAGACAAAACAAATTTCCAAGTCTAAGACCAGGCATCTTCGCTCTCTAGTCTAGCTCCAAACTTCATAGGATTATTGATTACGATATTTCTCGTGAATACACGAGTCCTTCGGCTTTGGCACTTGCAATTTCCAAATTGAAAGTGATCCCAAAGGATACCCAAAACTAAGGCCAACTAAGGACTGGGAGACGCTCCACTTATACTTAACTGAAATATCGATGACGTCACCAGAAGACTCGTCTATCGTTTCGCTCTACCAAACTTCAAGGGTCCAAATCAGGGCGATAGCCAGGGCAGCAGTCCTTCGTAGCCGTCGGGAAGCGGGGAACCTCGCAGCAAAGACTTTCGGACCACGTCGACATGCAGGGGTCGATGAAGTGGCAGGCCTTCCTCCAGAATTTTCCCACGAAGCTCCTCACGAACCTCTGGCTGGACCGGTACCACTGGAATCACCCCAAAAGTTGGGCGCCAACTGAGGTACTGGGTTTTTCAGAACCGGTACTGAACCGGTAACCCAACGGTGCCAGGGAACACACCCAAAGACCTCGGGTACTTTCCTGATTTAGACCACAGAAATTCAGAGTCTTCTAGGTGAAGTCAAGGATCGATTTTATTGGCTGCAACCAAGGTAACAGGCGTCCTAGAAGTACAACAGCATGTATATTCCCAGGAGACTGCTCAATCTTACAAAGCCAGGCTTCTCTTTTTATACAAAATATTGAGCTTCAGGCAAACATTCTTGGATTTACAGTATACTATTCACATACCTTCTTTACAAAAGAAAAGCAGAGTCACGATGACAAGCCCATATTTCAGTTTGTTCATCCCACAACAAATTACCCGGCAAGGCCCAACATTTTCATCAGATATCGCTGGACCCCCAATAAAAACGGGCACCTCCCCATCATAAAGCAAGTGAGAGAAAAGAGCAGGGACAGGTGTGAGCAAGATTCGGCAGGGTGTGTGTGCGATGAAAAGGGTTTATGGCCTGTTGACCCTTGATGCTATCTTGTTCGGCCACTGGGAGAGGAACTGACCAAACAGGTTTGGCCTGGGGCAATGGTTCCAACTTGCCCAGGTCAGAGAAAAGTCAATTAAGGTGTACGTGTCCTTTTGGAATCGTATTTAGCTGGATTATAAGCCTATGTAAAGGGCAACTCACAAAATGGCTGTCGTACACAAAATGGAAGCCAAGGGTTCAGAACGAAAATGACGATTTCGAGGTGAAATCGTCACTCGAATATGACGAAAATGCTTGTACATAGTGTACTAGCCATTCTCGGTCTTTTGATATAAAAATCGTCATGCTACGACGAAGTTTAATTTCTCGAGTCCAGAATTACTTCACGAGTCCAGAATTTTCAGAACTACAAGTCTTAAGTTCATTCTGTGAATCGAGCCCCTAGTCATTCCACCCCTGACTGAATAAAAAACAACACAGACTATATATCCCATGAACCATAGGAGGATGAGTCTCCATAGTAACCATAGTCCAATCATACTCCAATCCGGTGTAACTGTATGACGTCCCTTCATGTTCTTCTTCACTGGAGGAAGTTAACCTTGAACACTTGTCCCATTCACATTTCTGTCCATTCTCTACCACAGAGAGGTAACTTACATTATCCAATTCTTTTTTTTTTAACACAAAATTTTATTGAAAAGAAAACAGAGTCAGTAAATCAGTCACATATAGAATGTCACAATAGAAGCAAGATACAAAACGAATATACTGGTACATCAGCGCACAATTCGAGATAAGGGTCCATCTCTGTCCATGGCTAATTCCAACGTCGGAGAGTCACATACTTCTCCACGGTATTTATTCCAGTGTCCCCACTTCTTATCCCACTTTGCAGGGCAGCCTCTAAGTTTATATACTGTTTTTTTGGCGAGCATACAGCGGTCCATCTCCGCCATCCAACCAACCACCAGTGGCCTTTCAACAGAGCTATTGAGCGTTTGGTAAGCAGGAAACCCAGCGCCGCCCACTGTAATTCAAGTTCGTTCAGGTCCGTGGCCCCCCATATATTAAGGACACATTCCTTCGGTGACAGCGGAGTTTCTCATCTTTCGAACAGTCCCCCCCAAGAATTGTTGTATTACCGGACAGTCCCACAAGACATGATAGAAGGTGCCAGACAAGCCGCAGCCCCTTAAACACAGGTCGTCAGGACGCCTGCCGATTACAGCCAATAATGTAGCAGACATGTAGGCCCTATGTAATACCTTCAATTGAATCAATCGGAACCTATGGTTGATTGCTGTCTCTCTAGGGGACATTAGGGCCGTCCGCCAGTCCTCTTCTTCCAGGGGACCTAAGTCTGCCTGCCATTTGTCTCGCAGGGACTGAAAAGTATCAGGGAGATTGTTAGACAGTTTTCGGTAGGACATTATCCAATTCTTTATCAAATTATATGATTCTTTATTCACAACTATGGTTTTAACACCTACATTTCTTTACATTTTTAGCCACAGTTTAGCCACGCCCCTAGAGGTGGGCTACAAATCATGGCAGTTACATGGCCGCGCCAAAGGTAAGCCCGTCTGCGCCCGTCCGCCCCTGGATGGCGCCAGGGACCAGAAACCCTGCCCGTTACTCTAGGGGAGCAGTTTGTTACTCCTCCTCTGAGATTTTAACTTTCAGAGCAGCAGTAGATAAGGAATGCATTTGGGGAAGCTGGGATTCTCATATAGATTTTCCTACAAATCTCTAGAAACCCAGGTCTCGTCGACTGAACCTTTTAGTCCCTGTCATAGAAGCGTAAAGGGAAGATTTTCTAAATCATAGATCAAACAACTTTATGATCCAAACTCAATTGAGATTCAAAGGACCACTGACTACGAACAAAAGTTTTGAAGGTTTAATGCAAAGCCAAAAATAATAGAAGTAGGTACTGGAGCTAATGGCGGAGGGAGATGCATTTCTCTTTTAATACTGCAGCAAAGGGAGGGACGATCACGAGGGTCCTAGAGCCTGTAAATGATTTTTTATTTGCCTGCTTTTAAACTGTAGGTCTCTAAGCAAACATAGTCAGGATATCTGTGAGCTATTAGTGGATCAGGAGCCAGTACGGCTGTTTTTAGCTAAAACCTGGCAGCGTCAAAACCCTGCGCCTGCTTAAAGATAGGGCACCCCGGAGCCTTGCTGGAGCTGCGTCGTGCTAGCGACGCAACTCCAGCAATGTGCTGACTTTACGGCACAGATGCGTCACGCATCTATCCATTTTTGCCCCATGGTGCGCCACATTATAAATGTGGCGCATTCATGGTGGCGGAGCCCTGATGCACAATAAATGGCGCATCCTTGCTGATATGCAGGGTTGCGCGAGTTATTGTAAATCTGCCCCTTCATCACGGCAAGAGCGTTTATTAATGATAGGGCAGAAATATTGCCTCCTTATGCTATCCGTTATTCAACCTTTCTAGCTTTTGGGGACCTGAATTTACATTTTGATAACAAGGGTAGTCAAGGAATGTGTGAGCTTACAGCTGGTTTACAGGCCTTAGGTCTAGAGCAGTTAGTTCATGCCCCTACGCACATTAGGGGTCATACACTGGGTAATATCTTCTCTAATTGTGCTCAGGTGGAGAAGCTTTTATCAAAAGACAAGGGAACCCACTAAGTAACCAAGGACCTGGGGTATCAGTTAAGTAAAGGACAGCGGCCCTTGACAGGAGAGAATTGGTAATTACAATAATTATAGGCCACAATGTGCACTATAATAAACAAATAGTCCAGCCGGACTATAAAATTTATTGAATGATGGAATAGTTTAGATTCAACAACCAACAATAAAGCAGAGGGACACAGTCCTGCATCCACAGTGCTGCACATACAATACACATAACATGTAACTAAGGTTTTTCAGGCATTTACAGAAACAAGAGCAAAAGACAGTAAAGTATAATCGCTTCACATATGTGGAAAACACATGAATTTTAGCACATCATAGTGAACTTAGTGTTTAAACACATATTTAGTCGACCGCGTTTCGATCCAATCCTCAATAATGGATCATCATCAGGACATTTGATAGGTTGCCTGAATTAAAAGGCCTTAAGATTAAGGTAGGTGCGTAATAATTGGTAATTAGGCACCGGCATCAGTCGAAACACAGTGGGATTGGAGTGACCTAGGTAGGCGGTTAACCCACGTATAATGGTATCCCAAGGGATCAGACTTTTAGGTGAGCCGTGCTACCGCTGGACGGGCAGTCATCGGTCAGCCATGTGGTATAATCGATTTCCAAAAAGTAACCTGGGAGCTTCTAGGTAAAGAGTCCCTCGTAGCGAAGCGTGGTAGCTAACGTACGGGCTCCTGATGTTCACAGTGGAACACGCAGCAACATCCCGGTGCCTGGTCGCGCCGTGGAGTGCAAGGGAGCGGGCGTGTGGAAATGGTCCCTACTAACCCCTGACTCTTTCACGGTCAAACTGTCTTTTAGCTCTCAGGAACTGGTGTCCTCCACCCAGATAGCTGGCAAAAAATCTCTTCTTGGATTAAGGAGGCAGTTGACACCTTAGCCCCCCTGAAACTATGTAATGGTTTCCGCTTGAATCCTTCAGCAAAATGGTTTTCGGAGGAGTTAGCAATGCTTAAAAAGGAATGTAAACGTCCTGAACATTGCTGTAGGAGAAATGATCTGCCAGAAGCTGATATATCTTGCAGCGCTAAAACACTACCATAAACAGATCAGGAGAACACATCAGGAGTTTTATACTCAATCAATGTAATCAGTTAAGAAAGCCCCCAAAGACATCTTTCGTATTGTCAAATACCTTACCTCCTTGGAGCGAGTTACAGCAGTGATGTCGGCATCAGTGGAGTATTGTAATAACGTAGCTAATTTCTTTTTGGAAAAAATAGAGAAGATCTACACCACCTTTCCAACAACTAGTAGGACTTTTACTTTTAATCCCCCAAAGAGTGAATCATCTCATGAGGGAATGTTCACTTTCCAACCACCAGCCGAAAGAGATATACTACAGCTTATGTCAGTAGTAAAATAGGCTCTCCCATGGATATTATCCCTCCAAACATTCTGCTACGAGGGAAGGAAGCTATTTCACTGGTGCTTACAAGCCTGCTGAATTTATCTTTCAGCTCGGGCCAAGTCCCTACTGATTGGAAACATGCAATGGTGGTTCCTCTATTGGAGACACTGTCCTCGAACCCTACGCTCCCAGAAAATCTGAGACCAGTATCATATAGGGGCATATTATCAACAAATAGCGATATTTATCGCTATCTAGGCTTAGCGGCTATTTTTTATCGCCGCACATCACTGGAATTTATCGCTGAGATAACGTGCTATTAGCAACGTTTATCTCAAAAGCGTTAAAATTCCAGGCGATAGCGTCAAAATCTGTGAATATCACTGAGAATACAGCGATATTCACGCATTATCGCTTACAGGGTCTTAGCCATTATATCCACCTCCCATTGGATATAATGGCTAAAAACTGGTCTGAGCAGGTGTTAGTTTTTGAAGATTTTCGCGCTTAGCGCGAATATTTCCAACGCTACGCCTGCGTTGATAATAGGCGATAGCGAGGTTAGCGACTGCTTTCTGTCGCTAACAGGTTGGGAACGCCCACTTTGCATGTCATTAGCGATAAATATCGCTGACATGCAAAGCGGGCCCCAAACCGCTCGCTATCGCCTACAAGCTGTCGCTAACAGCAGTTAGCGACAACTTGCAAATAGGGCGATAGAATTATCGCCGCTTAGTGGCCGAAAACGGCAGCTAAAGCGGCGATAATTCCCTATCGCCACCCTTGATAATATGCCCCTCAGTCTTGTTTCAGGGGCTTATACAGCAAAGAATCGGATCTACTCCTAGTCTCCAAAGCGTTAAAAATAGCAGAGGATGAAGGCAGGACAGCAGCATTTATCCTGCTGGATTTGAGTGCAGTTTTTGATACGGTATCCCAAGGCCCTCTTTTGGAACGGTTGTGGGATGCAGGATCAGAGGCCGCAAATGGGAATGGATTAAGCATTTCCTACAAGACAGATCCTTTCACGTCCTGCAACGGTCCTTTAAATCGGAAATCTGTCCCCTGCTGCAAGGGGTGCCACAGATCTCTGCCCTGTGTCCAACGTTCTTTAAAGTTTATATGCGTCAATTAGAGGATATAGTCCTGAAACATTGGATGAGACTGGTGTCTTATGCTGATCAATCAATCAATCAATCAATCATAGCATTTGTAAAGCACACTACATACCCGTGAGGGTCTCAAGGTGCTGGGTGGGGGGGGGGTGCTGCTACTGTTCGAAAAGCCAGGTCTTGAGGAGTCTCCTGAAGGTTAGAAGGTCTTCGGTCTGCCGATGGGGAGGGTGTTCAACGTCTTGGCAGCGAGGTGGACGAATGATCTGCCACCGACGGTCATTCTTCAGATGCGGGGGACGGTGGCACGGCGTGGTCTGCGGAGCGGAGCTGGCGGGCGGGGTGTAGAGGCTGAGTCGTCTGTTGAGGTATGCTGGTCCAGTGTTGTGGAGTGCCTTGTGTGCATGGGTGAGGAGCTTGAAGGTTATCCTCTTGTTGATGGGGAGCCAGTGCAGGTCTTTCAGGTGGGGTGTGATGTGGTTGCAGCAGGAGATATCGAGGATCAGGCGTGCTGAAGCGTTCTGGATGCGTTGGAGTCGTTTCAGGAGTTTGGCCGGGGCTCCTGCGTAGAGTTTGTTGCCGTAGTCCAGTCTGCTGCTGACGAGGGCCTGGGTGACCGTCCTTCTAGTTTCAGTGGGGATCCACTTGAAGATCCTGCGAAGAATGCAGAGGGTGTTGAAGCAGGAGGAGGAGACTGCGTTGACCTGCTTTGTCATGGAGAGTGTGGAGTCGAGGAGGACCCTAGGTTTTGTGAGTGGTTGGCGGTGTAGGGGGTGCTCCTAGTGCCGTCAGCCACCAGGATTCGTCCCAGGCCGAGGCGTTGGAGCCGAGGATGAGGACCTCTGTCTTGTCCGAGTTCAGCTTCAGTCTGATAACACACAGCTTATCATCACGTTAGAACAGAAGGATGTAGAGGCTGCGCCTAAATTTAAAGTTTGCTTAATTGACTTGGCTAACTGGATGAATCTCAGTTGCCTGCAATTAAATGCAGGAAGGACTGACATCATGGTAGTTGGTAAACAGCCTTCCATCTGGTCTCATACCCGATGGCCGCAATAATTAGGGCCGACCCCGTTTCCTAAATCTAAGATCAAAAATTTGGGAGTATGGTGTGATAAAATCCTTTCGTTCATGGAACAGATATCAGCTCTGTCTGGGACCCGTTTTGCCCTTTTAAGGATGATACGGAAAATCTTAGACCATCTACCTTGGAAGCAAAAAAGACCATTATTCAGGCGTTGATTACATCTTGATTAGATTGGTTAGATTACTGCAACATTCTCTACTTAGAGGCCACCAAAAGCAATATGAGAATGCTGCAGAAAGTCCAGAATGCTGCAGCCCGGATATTATTGAATATTCCAGGGCGAGCTCCTGTGGCAGTGGCCCTGAGGGAACTACGCTGGTTAACGGTGCAGGACAGAGTACCTTTTAAAGCTTTGTGCTTTTGCCGTAGGATTCTTAACGAGAAAGAGCCTAGATATCTTCTGCCCCTACTCACACCCCTTAGACCTATTTGGAATATTACGTCTGCGGGTACTGCAAAGCTGACAGTGCCAAAAATTCAAAAGGCATGCTTAGGAGCCAGATCCTTTAGCATTTTCGCAGCGAAAGCTTGGAACCAAGTGCCGTTGGAGCTAAGGATGCAGCCCTCAGTAGTGCTGTTTTGTAGAAACATGAAAACATGGTTCTTTAGATCATCTACAGTAGATTGGTGCTAAGTTAACCTTTAAATTGGATAGGGGCCCACTTCACAGAGAGGAGGAATTCTTAGCGCTGGGACACTTCGTTGGAGTAATCTAACTCAAAACATTTACATCAATTCCATGAATATTCACTTAAATAGACATATGATATTAAGTTTACTTACTGATAACGAAGTGACATTGGGTTGGTCTGAAAATCCTTTCATGATGTCCCTTGGTGGGATAATCCTCGCCTCCTTGTCCTTAATAGAATTGAACATTTTCTTCTCCTTAGCTAGGAAATCTTTCGTTCTGTGAGGAACTGAGGCGAGGATTTTGCATGTTCAAAGCTTACTTACGACCAGAGTGGCGCCTCCAAGATAGCTTGAAGTAAAACTTCTTGAAGGTTGACTCGGATGGCCATGAAATGCTCAAGTTTCCCACCTACCTGTATGGCTTTAGACGTCATGACCCCTCTTGTGGATTGGGCCCCAAATGTATGCACGTCCACACCGGCCTTGGCTATGATCCAACTTACCCACCTCGCAATAGAATGAATGGCTTTTGTGTGGCAATTAGAAGTTGCCTCACACCTGCTGGTCTGATATCCTCTGTAATTTCTTCATATACCTTAATGCATCTGACTACACATAGTTTGGGGCGTTACAAAAAGGTAGGATAAGATATTTTTCTCAGTTCTCCTACATATGGCAAACGTGACCCCTCCTGGCGTGACAACCCTAGAGGAGGTATCCAAAGTCCTCACATCAGACACCCTTTAACATGAAATGAGGTATAGGAATATGGGCAGTTTTGCTGAGAGTTCCTTTTGTGACAAGCACTGGCTATCCTGCCAACTAAGGATTAGTCGTAAGACATCATTAACGTCCCATATGTCTGACTATCTGAGCTCTAAGGGGTTAGAGAGTCTGATACCCTTCATTAGTTTACAGACCTAAGGGTTTTCTCCAGGAGGTTTGTTAACAATAATGTTAACAATAATGTTATGTCCGGATGATATGGCTGACCTAAAGGAATTGACTGTATGGTATGCCAGCCCTGACAGTGCCAATTCTGCCAAAAAATTTGATTGTGAGTAAGTTCTGCCCACAAGGGATCCAGATGTCTGTCCAAACATCAACTATTCTATCGTCTCCAAGACGAACAATATCTCTTGATGGTGCCTGAAGCCCACGCCTGCTGGATAAAGGTTTCAGCATCTGCTGAAAGTTGGTTGTCTTTTCAGGGTCCCTGGAAATCTTCCATGTCATGAGGGGGGAAACAACCTTTACAACGCAACTTTTACAACGCACTACCATTAAAACTAAACTTTTACAAAGCAACATCCATTACAATGCATGCCATTACAACACAACCATTACAACGCATGACACTACAACGCATACCACTACAACGCATGTCATTACAATGCAGTCATTACAACGCATACCATTACAACGCATACCATCACAACACATAGTACCCTTACACTATCCAACACTTACCCTACTGGTCCACCACCTGGAGTTAGAATAATAATTTTTACCCCTACACTAACCAACACTTACCCTACTGTTGCACCCCCCTGGAGTTAGAATGGTAATTTTTACCCCTACACTTTCCAATACTTACGATACATGCAATGTAATGGTATGCGTTGTAAAGGTAGTATGCGTTGTAATGGAATGCGTTGTAAAGGTAGCTTTTAAAAATTCATTGTAATGGCATGTGATGTAATGGAATGCGCTGTAATGGATGTTGCGTTGTAAAAAATGCGTTGTAAAGGTATGCTTTGTAAAAGTATGCGTTGTAACATCATACATTCCATGAGGGAGAGGTGTCCCTGTAGGACCATTATCCCCCCTTTGACACATCTCCACATCTGGCTCCCTAGTCGGCTGGCGTCTGACTTCATTACTATATCTGGTGTCGTCCTAAAGGTTTCTCTCCTGTTCCAAGCATCTAGTGGCTGATTCACCACTGGAGTTCTGTTCTGGCTTTTTGTGTCAGGGATATTAGTTCGAAATAAGTTAATTCTCTTCATAGGTGTATCATCGTCAGTCTCTGTAGAGCTCAGTATTGCAGGGAGCCGGTGATATTGATTGGCTTCAATGGATGACAATAGAAGTCCTACAATCTGGGCCTATTGCCGCAGGCAGGTCCTGTCCCATCTTAGGACTTTTCTGAGTTCCCTCTGGATTATGGATACATTTGTGGATGGTAGGCTCAGCGAAGCCAAAGTCAATTTAAAGAGAAACCCCAAGAAGGTCATCTGTTGTGTGGGTTCCAGTTCGGACTTCCGCTTGTTGATGACGAAGCCTGGATCCTGAAGTGGCGCAATAGTCATGTTCAGATTGCGTCTGAGTTGCATCGGAAACTGGTCAATGAGTATGATGTTGCTCAGGTAAATATTCATTTGTTCTCCTTTTGTGCAGAGGGTTGCTGCCACTGGCCACAGTAACTAGGTGAAGCACCAAGGGTCAGATGAGGGGCTGAATGGGTGAGCTCAAACCTCATAAATTTGTCCCCTCCATGTGAATTGGCAGATTTTCCGGAGTGGTGGGTAAACGGGAACTGAAAGGTAATCATCCTTGATATCCAGCCTGACCTTCCAGTCCCCTGTAAGGAGAATATCCCTGAGCAGATGCATACCCTCCACTTTTAAGTGGTGCTATACCAGCCACTCGTTAAACTCTTTCAAGTTTATGATCGTGATGGGACTGAAGCCCTTTTCTTTGTTCTCCAAGAGGAATAAGTTGATCAGAAACTGGTTTGGGTGAAGTACTGACCTGTAAATGGCACCTTTTTGCAGAAGTTCTGCTACCTCAGAGTCTATTGGATGCATGCCCTCCGTTGAGGGAACCAGTGGTCTCTGTCGTAGCTCCTGAACAGGGGATTCGTAAAATTCTATGAGGAATCCTCTCACTGTTTGTAGGACCCAAGGGTCCTCTGTAATCTTCCCCCAATTCTGTGCATACTGCAGAAGTCTCCCCTATAGATCTTGAGGGGATGAACGCATAATGCTTACCAGATTTTCCTCCTGGGATGTAGTTGGCTGCTCTGCCTGCTCGGTTGCTATCTCGTCTTTCGGTTCCCCTGCTGGGGTAGAAGGTCCCCTGTCAGCCTTCATTCCAGCCATTGTTTCTCTTGAACTGACCTCTAGAGGAACCACAGTAGTATGGTCAGTCAGAGGAGCGGCCTCTGTCTCTTTCTGGCCCCTGCAAAAACCTTCCTGTAAAAAATCTTTTTATGGAGGCTTGCACCTTGTCGAGGGCAGAGAAGGTTGTTACAAAAGTATTCAGCTCCTTGATGAAAGGGTTCCCAAATAGGTTACCTTGTGCTATGGCCCCGCCCCAGACTTAGCCAGTTTCCCCAGATTAGGGTTGATCTTAATGAGAAGAGATCCCCTTCTTTCCACCGCCAGTGCGCAGTTTGCGTTACCGAGCAAGCA
Source organism: Lissotriton helveticus (assembly GCF_964261635.1). Taxonomy (NCBI): domain Eukaryota; kingdom Metazoa; phylum Chordata; class Amphibia; order Caudata; family Salamandridae; genus Lissotriton; species Lissotriton helveticus. The sequence continues at coordinate 261,561 of NW_027612053.1, read as the reverse complement.
GATAGCACTCAGTGCTCAGCCAGCCACTATCTCACTAAGAACCCCAAATTGCTAAGAAAGCTCTGCTATTTGAATGATTTGGGTGATAGGTCCAATTACATCTAAGAGTTTGTCCTGGCAGGCCCTCCAAGATCGATCAATGCCCTTCTTAGGGTCTCTCATATATTTACTAAAAAAGGTGCATAGTTTATCGTCTATGTCAGGGGTGGAAGCTACCTTCGCTTTCAGTGATAGTCTTGGGCATCCTCCTCCTGAGTCTCGCCCTGACATCCTTCTCCAAAAGATGGTGGATTTTGCTCGGGACATACTCTGCAACTTTTTGGTCTGGGGTCCACTCGGCTGACCTAGGATGATACATGTCAGATGGGTCAAACATGTCGGAATGCCCGCTGTCCCCTTCTGGGGACTCAGTGGAATTGTATCCCGGGCGCCATGGTCTGCACCACCTGTTTTCAGGTGTTTATAAAACTTCACTGAAGCAGTGTTTTGCAAAAAGGCATTATGCAAATATGGGCTACATTTTGTTTGTGTGCCCGGGCTGATTTCTAACCTAATCTAACCCTGCATTAGGTCTTGCATTACTGAAAGTTTAAGCTATTGGCGTTGCATTATTATTTGCAATACCAATAGGTCAAACTTTCCATAATACGCGTACGCTGTAGAGGGAAAGTTTTTCGAGGTCCACCCCCTGCTTGATCTCCTTAAATTAATTCTACTTGGGGGCCCTTCCTCCTGCCTGCCGCACAGTGATACAGATTTGGCGGAGTGCTTCTAAGACCCTCGGTTGGTGGGGCATGCTTAAGCGTGAGACCCCAATCAGGCGGGGCACGTACCTGCGACCGGTTGCGACCCTGCCCGGTTTTCGCAGATGGGATGATATTGGAATTTCAACTTTGGGCGATGTAATGCGTGGACCCACACTTAAATCTTTCCAACGGCTGCAGGAGGAGTTCGACCTTCACAAGTCTCAATTCCACAAATACCTTCAGCTTCCCCACGCCCTGTCTCCCCTGATCAAGGACCTGATGTACTTGCCAGAATGTCATCCATTGGAGGGTAGGATGTTGATGGGGGACCTCGGGGAACATAAAATTCGCCAACTCTATCAGACATTGACCACCCATTCCAAGACAAACCTGCATCGGACAAGAGCGGCGTGGGAGGCAGAAGTGCCGACTCTTTTGGATGATGATTGGTCAGAGGCCCTCGCTAGCCCCAGGGGTGCTGCAGTGTCATCCAGGTACCGACTAATCCAGTTCAAGTTCTTACATCGGGTGTATTACACCCGCCTCCGACTCTGGAAGATGGGGGCTATTGCGTCCCCAACTTGCCTTAGATGCCACTCTGCTGACGGCACATTTTTGTACACTGTCTGGGAATGCACAACCCTGCAACATTTTTGGTCACGTGTGTTGTCCTGCCTGGGGCGGGTGCTGGGATGGGACCTTCCTGCTGACCCTCGACTGACTCTTCTCCATAGCACGGACGACATTGGTGGGAACATCTACAAACGTCATCTGTTATTTTTGGGACTCACTTTGGCCAAGCGTGACATAACGCAACAGTGGAAGTCCTCCTCCCCCCAGGGGTGGGGGCCTGGAAATCCGCTTTAGACAGGTGTATGTCGGCTGAAGTGGCGGTGTTTTAGGCTCGGGGGTGCCCGCGGAAGCATGAGAAGATCTGGAAGGCGTGGGCTGCCTATCGCGGCATAGACCTCTCCACATTATCACCACAGGTGGAGTCAGACCCGATAGACAGAATTACTATTTAGTGACTCTTCTCCTGCAGAAGAAGTTAGACCAATTAGGAGATATTCTCGTCTGTTTTTATGCCAGTATAATGCTTTTAGTGAGTAATGCGGTGCACGGGGGGGGTGGGAGGGGGCTGTTCCAGGCTCAAAGTAATATTGCTCCTTAAATGTTGCATACATCAGCTGTTTCTGTCGTTTGTAACCTATGTCTTGCATGAGCTATGTATGCCCGGGGTCCTTCCCGTTTGTTGCAAAATTTCAATAAAATCTTTTGTAAAAAAAAAAAAATCCATAATGCAAGACCTATTGCACTGCAAATGCTTGTCTTTACTGGCACTGCTCCAGACACATCCTTGGCCATTGAGAAGAACGCCCAAAAAGAATTATGCAGTTCGAAATTAACACTCATCACTCCCACCACTTTCGCTGTCACATGTCAAGCTCATGCTTGCAGGGCGAGGATTCCCTTGTCCGTCCTCACAGGCCATTCCTTCAGACCTAACCCCTCCCGCCCTCAGAAAAACAAAGGGGGATATTCTCAAGAACATGTGATAATTATCGCATAATTAGCTTAACGCAACTCTTCACATCTCAGTCTATCACGGGAAAATAACACTGTTAACGTTGTATTTTCAACACGGCGGTACCATGCAATAGTCTCACAATAATGCATCAAAAATCTGTGATATGGTCACCGGGACGTCGATCAAAAAATTAAACCCCAACATGAAAAAAGTTGCGATGGGCCCAACCGTGATAAAAAAATCTGCGATAATCTTCCCCAGGCCTGCGATTCACACACGTCAGGTGGGAAAAAATTACTATAAAAGTGGAAGAAAAACATACAAACAAAAGCCAAAGTACAGAGGACAACCAGAACCCTACAAGCCCCCCGGAGGACCAGCCTGGGGTGTCGGGGTCAGGGAAGGGCAAGGACAAGAAGAGTAGAAAGAAGCGGTTCAGTCCGCAGAAAACCAGGGGGGCATATTACCAACAACTAGCGATATTTATCACAAAGTAGTCTTAGTGGCAATTTTTTTATCGCCGTGCAATGCCGGATATTATCGCTGAGATAACGTGCTATTAGCAACGTTTATCTCAAAAGCGATAATATTTCCGTCGATAGCGGCGAAATCCGTGAATATCGCTGAGAATACAGCGATATTCACGCATTATCGCTAACAAGGTCTTAGCCATTATATCCACCTCCGATTGGATATGATGGCTAAGAACTGGTCTGATAAACAACAAGAGAGATAGGGAGAGTCATGGACACTCTTAGTCCCCAAACTATATTAGACATCAACAACAAAAGAGTGTTCCTGTTCTGTTTGAGGTGGAAAAAAGCACAGAGCACAAGGAACCAACAAAGCCCATTTAGTTTGTTAGGAAAGCCCTCACTCACCGACCTGGTCGGTGACTTGCTTCATCATCGGGCCCCACCGGGTGTGACCGAATGTCACCCCGGTGTGCTGCGACGCCAGAATTACTGCGGAGCTGGTCTTGTGAGGGTGGGAGGGCTATGTGAAAAATTACGTGAATAGTGTGAAGTGGTGACTTAAAATTGCCTTGTATGTATCAAAAAATTAATTTAATCAAAGATCATCAAGGACAAAGTTAAAAAATGTGATGGTGAGTAGGGCCAACTAATTGAATGGTCTACTCCCACTAACATTAAGTGACAACGTGAATGGTCAACATGAACATGTTTCAGCCGGTGTGGTATAATTAACCTGGCATTCGTCAGGACCTAGAGTGTAAACCTCGGCGGTATGGGCACTCTAAGGCCCACCCAACCAGAGGACTTGAAAGTTAAAACGTCTGTGAAGTGCAAAGAACAAGGGGGGCGGGCTTCACCACCCGAAGGTAGGACGCACACACCTCCTGTCTCTAAAGTTTAGAGACAAAAAATAAAAAGCACCTGCGGGGATTAAAAACAGACAAACAAAACAAGACAAACAAACAATTAGAATATTTTGTCGATAGATTTAGCCGATTCAAGCTAATTACTTGTGCTCAAGGTGCCAGGGTGCACAACTCATACATAATAGCAGAGGTGCGTGGCTCTGCCTGTGGCTGAGATTAAACGGTAGGTAGTATAGTTTATACAGTGACACTCTCATGGTAGATTGCCAAGTTGCAGAATCTAGCGGTGTGAGTGCGCAGGGGGGGGTAATATAGGTGAAAAAGGAGGCGAATGGCAGTGAGAACATTCAAGCAACACTAAATCACTCTGCGATCAATGGGCCAAATGGCCAGTGACCAATCAACAAAAAAGCAGCAAAAGAGGTGAGAAAAGGTAGGTTCTCACTTCACCAGGGATGAAAATCCACCCCATAGACCGCGGGAGGGAGGGGACGGCGCATTTGGCACATCCTAAAAGGGAAGCATAAAATGGAGAGGAAAGAGGGACAAAACCCAGTCAGCAAGCAGTAACAGTACTTAGCTTAAATGGTCCTTTGCACCCAGGGTAGTACTCACGCCCACGACGCCCGTCTCCTGCAGGTACACCTATTCAGCCCTCGGGACCGGGTCTCGTCGATCCGGATTTGGAGAGTGTGAGCGGTTTTATGAGCCTCCGGTACGGAAACCCGCGTTCGCGCTTCTGGGAAGGGAAGCGTGCGTACTGCGCATGCGTGAAAAAAGTGGCAGAGGACTAGACCGGGAACCTCTTCCGGTAGAGGATACTCACTTCCGGAAGAGGCGCTGTTTGACGCGCATGCGTGCCTGCTCGGCTCTCCTGGCCGAAGCAATTGAACTCGGTTAGTGGTGATTTTTGTGCGCATGCGCCGGAGTTGTGGGCCAATGCGGGGAGAAGTAAACAAAGTGGAGTTTGTTGTGGTGCGCATAGGGAGTACCCATAGATTCGGAATAAGGCAGAAATGGCCCATGGGTTAGAAATGCAGTAACGAAGGGGATTACAAGATAGCCCATATGAAATGAGTTGGATATTAGTCTTATAGGTCTAACTTATATTAGTTGGATAATTGTAAGACACAATCACCACAGACAGAGGGAGTTATTCGGAACAGATACGAGTCAGGGTTTTTTTGGCATTATTTGAGGACAGAGCCCCAAGGTATATCGTCATTGAGGCCATTGATATGGGTGCCCAGGCGGTATACCCAACGTTGTTCCTTTTCAAACAATCTCTCAGAGATGTTGGTGCCCCCAAGGATTTGTTCAATCACAGTCCATTTGAGATCGTTGGTGGTGTGATTGGTTTGGAGAAAGTGATCACTCATTCTTGTCGTCGCTTTTTTGCACCTAATGTTGCTTCTATGCTCACATATCCGTTGTTTAATTTTTCTGGTGGTCATGCCCACATACCGAAGTGAGCATGGACATGTGACAAGGTACACAACATTTACGGAATTGCAATTAGTATGTGCTTTTTGCCACCATGTTTTCCCGGGTTCAAGAGTCAAGGATTTTGTAGGGGCTGTCAGGTGACAGACAGAACAGTTTGAGCAGGGGAAGTGGCCTGTCACTTTGGGTAGGTTCCATGCATCAGTGACACTCCTCATAGGGGTTGCGTGTAGTTCTTTGGGTCTGGTGTGGACCAAGGCATCTCTGAGGCTGTGCCCTTTCTTAAAAGAAAACAGTGGTTTCTGCCAATCCTTCTTGCTGCTTGTGATAATTTTCCAATTCTTGTTTATTGATTTCTTCATTTGATTGGATAATGCACTGTACGTGGTTACACAAGTTAAGGGGACTTCCGTTGTTGTTTTTATGATGGGTTCTAAGAGGGCTTCCCGTGGTTGGTTCCGTGCCCGTTTAAAACCTTTGTTGAGCAGGTGACTTGGGTAACCTCTTTGTGCCAGCTTGGTCGTTAGATCAGTTGATTGACGTTTAAAATCAACTATATTACTGCAGTTCCTGCGGATACGTAAATATTGTCCGTACGGGAGATTCTCCCTTAACGGGCGAGGGTGAAAGCTAGAGAACTGTAACAAGTTATTTTTGGCTGTGGCTTTATAGTGGGTCTTGGTAGTCAAAGTTGTTCCACTGTTTGCGATTACCACATCAAGAAACACCACCTCCGTGGTGCTCACTGTATGGGCAAATTTCAAGTACCTGTTGAGGGTGTTAATCCAGCAGAGGAATTCCATTAGTCGTTCCATGCTGCCCTTCCAAATGAGCAGCACGTCATCAATGTACCGTTTCCAGTACGAAATGTTTCTGCCAAACGGGTTGTTGATAGACTGTATGTTTTTAGCCTCGAAGTCTGCAACATACAACCCCGCTATACTAGGAGCAAATGTACTGCCCATCGAGGTACCAGAGCATTGCAGGAAGAGCCGTCCTTGGTAAGCGAAGAAATTTTCTTTGAGTGCGATTGTAGCGCATTCTGTTATAAATTCTCTGGGGGTATTGTATTCCCAAGTGGTAGAGTTCAGAGCAGCTTTTAATACCATGATTGTCTCATCTTGCGGGATACTGGTATAAAGGCTCTCAATGTCTAAAGTGGCCAAGATGATAGTATCTGGCTCAAAAGTGATGGTCTGCAGTTGATGTAACAGGCTTTTTGTGTCCTTGAGGTATGTCGGTGTGTTTTGAACAATTGGTTTCAAGAACTGGTCACAGAAGGTGGACAAGGGTTCTAGTATAGACCCAATTCCTGACACAATCGGGCGTCCAGGGGGCGGCAATTTGTTTTTATGAGTCTTCGGGAGTGTATAAAAGTAAGGAATAATTTTCTTACTTATAGAGAGGAAGTCTGCTTCATTTTTAGATATATGTTCCCTCGATTCGGCTTCCTTAACCAAATCGGTAATGCGGTTCTGGAGTTCCGGAGAAGGATCCTCGGTAAGTGGAAGGTAATTGTTGGTGTCATTTAGTAATTCCTCACAAACTCTCTCATAGTCCGTCGTATTTTGAATTACGATGCCGCCGCCTTTATCGGCAGGTTTTATGGTAATTGCGTTATTGTTTTTTAGTTTTTCCAGTGCCCGATACTCCTCGGCACTGAAATTACCGTAGTTCTGTGGTTCAGGGCTTGTTTCTAAATCCAGAAACACTGCTTGTTTGAAAGCTGTAATGGCAGCTGGTACAGTGTGAGGTGGGGGTACAAACGTTGATTTTGGTCTTAGGCCAGTGTCTCCTTTCCGCGTTTCTGCGTTAGGATCCTCTTTCCCTTCAAAAAAGGCTTTCAGTTTTAATTTGCGGAAAAAGTCAGTGAGTTCGCAATGTAACTTAAATTTATCGGGGCGGGCTGTGGGTACAAAGCCCAGCCCTTTCTCTAATACTCGCTGTTCCACAGGTGTTAGTTGGGTATCCGACAAGTTGGTAATTAGACTTGTTGGTTGCTTGTCCCTGGTTGCGGTGTCTGGCTCCTGGTGCGGTTCCCGACAGCGTCGTCTGTTTGCCAAGAGACTTGGTTGGATGTTCTCTTGTTCTTCCCTCTGCCTCTGCGGCCCCGTTCTAAAAAAGGCTGTTGGTATTGATTTTGGGGAGGTGGGTGAGATTAATCGTGAAATGAATGAATATAAAGAAAACCTATTACAGTCGAAATTAACCAAATTCCAGAAAGACCTCAAAAAATTTGAATTCAACAAAATTTACCCTTACGCTGACCCTGAGTACACAGCAACAGCAAAGGGCTTGAGTGAATCAGATTTAACAGATGACAGTTCCTCGAATAGTAGTGGATCCAGTTCAGGCTCATTCAAACGAGGAGGGAGACGAGGAAACAGGGGCCATAGAGGCAATCAGAGATCCCAGAATCATAACCAAGCACCAAGTTGGGCAATGGCACCACATGCTGGATATGGGCCACCACCATTCCCCTTTCCACACCCACAATTTCCAATGATGGGTTGGAACCCAGGGTGGCATCACCCACCTCCCCAAAATCAATACCAACAGCCTTTTTTAGAACGGGGCCGCAGAGGCAGAGGGAAGAACAAGAGAACATCCAACCAAGTCTCTTGGCAAACAGACGACGCTGTCGGGAACCGCACCAGGAGCCAGACACCGCAACCAGGGACAAGCAACCAACAAGTCTAATTACCAACTTGTCGGATACCCAACTAACACCTGTGGAACAGCGAGTATTAGAGAAAGGGCTGGGCTTTGTACCCACAGCCCGCCCCGATAAATTTAAGCTACATTGCGAACTCACTGACTTTTTCCGCAAATTAAAACTGAAAGCCTTTTTTGAAGGGAAAGAGGATCCTAACGCAGAAACGCGGAAAGGAGACACTGGCCTAAGACCAAAATCAACGTTTGTACCCCCACCTCACACTGTACCAGCTGCCATTACAGCTTTCGAACAAGCAGTGTTTCTGGATTTAGAAACAAGCCCTGAACCACAGAACTACGGTAATTTCAGTGCCGAGGAGTATCGGGCACTGGAAAAACTAAAAAATAATAACGCAATTACCATAAAACCTGCCGATAAAGGCGGCGGCATCGTAATTCAAAATACGACGGACTATGAGAGAGTTTGTGGGGAATTACTAAATGACACCAACAATTACCTTCCACTTACCGAGGATCCTTCTCCGGAACTCCAGAACCGCATTACCGATTTGGTTAAGGAAGCCGAATCGAGGGAACATATATCTAAAAATGAAGCAGACTTCCTCTCTATAAGTAAGAAAATGATTCCTTACTTTTATACACTCCCGAAGACTCATAAAAACAAATTGCCGCCCCCTGGACGCCCGATTGTGTCAGGAATTGGGTCTATACTAGAACCCTTGTCCACCTTCTGTGACCAGTTCTTGAAACCAATTGTTCAAAACACACCGACATACCTCAAGGACACAAAAAGCCTGTTACATCAACTGCAGACCATCACTTTTGAGCCAGATACTATCATCTTGGCCACTTTAGACATTGAGAGCCTTTATACCAGTATCCCGCAAGATGAGACAATCATGGTATTAAAAGCTGCTCTGAACTCTACCACTTGGGAATACAATACCCCCAGAGAATTTATAACAGAATGCGCTACAATCGCACTCAAAGAAAATTTCTTCGCTTACCAAGGACGGCTCTTCCTGCAATGCTCTGGTACCTCGATGGGCAGTACATTTGCTCCTAGTATAGCGGGGTTGTATGTTGCAGACTTCGAGGCTAAAAACATACAGTCTATCAACAACCCGTTTGGCAGAAACATTTCGTACTGGAAACGGTACATTGATGACGTGCTGCTCATTTGGAAGGGCAGCATGGAACGACTAATGGAATTCCTCTGCTGGATTAACACCCTCAACAGGTACTTGAAATTTACCCATACAGTGAGCACCACGGAGGTGGTGTTTCTTGATGTGGTAATCGCAAACAGTGGAACAACTTTGACTACCAAGACCCACTATAAAGCCACAGCCAAAAATAACTTGTTACAGTTCTCTAGCTTTCACCCTCGCCCGTTAAGGGAGAATCTCCCGTACGGACAATATTTACGTATCCGCAGGAACTGCAGTAATATAGTTGATTTTAAACGTCAATCAACTGATCTAACGACCAAGCTGGCACAAAGAGGTTACCCAAGTCACCTGCTCAACAAAGGTTTTAAACGGGCACGGAACCAACCACGGGAAGCCCTCTTAGAACCCATCATAAAAACAACAACGGAAGTCCCCTTAACTTGTGTAACCACGTACAGTGCATTATCCAATCAAATGAAGAAATCAATAAACAAGAATTGGAAAATTATCACAAGCAGCAAGAAGGATTGGCAGAAACCACTGTTTTCTTTTAAGAAAGGGCACAGCCTCAGAGATGCCTTGGTCCACACCAGACCCAAAGAACTACACGCAACCCCTATGAGGAGTGTCACTGATGCATGGAACCTACCCAAAGTGACAGGCCACTTCCCCTGCTCAAACTGTTCTGTCTGTCACCTGACAGCCCCTACAAAATCCTTGACTCTTGAACCCGGGAAAACATGGTGGCAAAAAGCACATACTAATTGCAATTCCGTAAATGTTGTGTACCTTGTCACATGTCCATGCTCACTTCGGTATGTGGGCATGACCACCAGAAAAATTAAACAACGGATATGTGAGCATAGAAGCAACATTAGGTGCAAAAAAGCGACGACAAGAATGAGTGATCACTTTCTCCAAACCAATCACACCACCAACGATCTCAAATGGACTGTGATTGAACAAATCCTTGGGGGCACCAACATCTCTGAGAGATTGTTTGAAAAGGAACAACGTTGGGTATACCACCTGGGCACCCATATCAATGGCCTCAATGACGATATACCTTGGGGCTCTGTCCTCAAATAATGCCAAAAAACCCCTGACTCGTATCTGTTCCGAATAACTCCCTCTGTCTGTGGTGATTGTGTCTTACAATTATCCAACTAATATAAGTTAGACCTATAAGACTAATATCCAACTCATTTCATATGGGCTATCTTGTAATCCCCTTCGTTACTGCATTTCTAACCCATGGGCCATTTCTGCCTTATTCCGAATCTATGGGTACTCCCTATGCGCACCACAACAAACTCCACTTTGTTTACTTCTCCCCGCATTGGCCCACAACTCCGGCGCATGCGCACAAAAATCACCACTAACCGAGTTCAATTGCTTCGGCCAGGAGAGCCGAGCAGGCACGCATGCGCGTCAAACAGCGCCTCTTCCGGAAGTGAGTATCCTCTACCGGAAGAGGTTCCCGGTCTAGTCCTCTGCCACTTTTTTCACGCATGCGCAGTACGCACGCTTCCCTTCCCGGAAGCGCGAACGCGGGTTTCCGTACCGGAGGCTCATAAAACCGCTCACACTCTCCAAATCCGGATCGACGAGACCCGGTCCCGAGGGCTGAATAGGTGTACCTGCAGGAGACGGGCGTCGTGGGCGTGAGTACTACCCTGGGTGCAAAGGACCATTTAAGCTAAGTACTGTTACTGCTTGCTGACTGGGTTTTGTCCCTCTTTCCTCTCCATTTTATGCTTCCCTTTTAGGATGTGCCAAATGCGCCGTCCCCTCCCTCCCGCGGTCTATGGGGTGGATTTTCATCCCTGGTGAAGTGAGAACCTACCTTTTCTCACCTCTTTTGCTGCTTTTTTGTTGATTGGTCACTGGCCATTTGGCCCATTGATCGCAGAGTGATTTAGTGTTGCTTGAATGTTCTCACTGCCATTCGCCTCCTTTTTCACCTATCTTACCCCCCCCTGCGCACTCACACCGCTAGATTCTGCAACTTGGCAATCTACCATGAGAGTGTCACTGTATAAACTATACTACCTACCGTTTAATCTCAGCCACAGGCAGAGCCACGCACCTCTGCTATTATGTATGAGTTGTGCACCCTGGCACCTTGAGCACAAGTAATTAGCTTGAATCGGCTAAATCTATCGACAAAATATTCTAATTGTTTGTTTGTCTGTTTTTAATCCCCGCAGGTGCTTTTTATTTTTTGTCTCTAAACTTTAGAGACAGGAGGTGTGTGCGTCCTACCTTCGGGTGGTGAAGCCCGCCCCCCTTGTTCTTTGCACTTCACAGACGTTTTAACTTTCAAGTCCTCTGGTTGGGTGGGCCTTAGAGTGCCCATACCGCCGAGGTTTACACTCTAGGTCCTGACGAATGCCAGGTTAATTATACCACACCGGCTGAAACATGTTCATGTTGACCATTCACGTTGTCACTTAATGTTAGTGGGAGTAGACCATTCAATTAGTTGGCCCTACTCACCATCACATTTTTTAACTTTGTCCTTGATGATCTTTGATTAAATTAATTTTTTGATACATACAAGGCAATTTTAAGTCACCACTTCACACTATTCACGTAATTTTTCACATAGCCCTCCCACCCTCACAAGACCAGCTCCGCAGTAATTCTGGCGTCGCAGCACACCGGGGTGACATTCGGTCACACCCGGTGGGGCCCGATGATGAAGCAAGTCACCGACCAGGTCGGTGAGTGAGGGCTTTCCTAACAAACTAAATGGGCTTTGTTGGTTCCTTGTGCTCTGTGCTTTTTTCCACCTCAAACAGAACAGGAACACTCTTTTGTTGTTGATGTCTAAGAACTGGTCTGAGCAGGTGTTCGTTTTTGGAGATATTCGCACTTAGCGCGAATATTTCCATCGCTACGCCTGTGTTCATAATAGGCGATAGCGATGTTAGCGACTGTTTTCAGTCGCTAACAGTTTGGGTACGCCCACTTTGCATATCATTAGCGATAAATATCGCTGACATGTAAAGCGTGCCCCAAACCGCTCACTATCGCCTAAAAGCTGTCGCTAACTGCTGTTAGCGACAGCTTGATAATAGAGCGATGAATTTATCGCCGCTTAGCGGCCAAAAACGGCCGCTAAAGCGGCAATAATGTCCTTTCGCCTGCCTTGATAATATGCCCCTGGATCCTGATAACAGAGGTGGTAGAACACAATCAACTACTGTTCGTCACCTCCACTGTGTCATTGGCAACAAAAAATGGAATATGGCAGTCCATCGTGGACAAGGTGAATGCAGTCGGAGTGCTGAAGAGGTCAATGGAAGAGGTCAAGAGGAGCTGAAATGATGTGAAGCGCAAAACCAAGCAAAAACTTGCCAACAACCGGAACGCAGCAATGCAGACTGGAGGTGGGAGTCCAGCGCCACAGGAGGAGCTGGACGAGAATGAGGAAATGGTGTCCACAGTCATCAGTAGGGAGACGGTGGCAGGAGTTGGGGGACCGGACACTGCTCAACATAACCCGACACAACAGCACCAGGGCGAGTAACGACCAGGGACTGGGGGGACGGGGGGAGATGGGCACAATGGCACACATGCACAATTAAGTAGCGCATATCTGCTGACAAACCATGCCCCAGACCCCCACCTCCTACCAAGAGACCAATGTACGCAAGTATGCGACATCGCAGCACTGTAGAAGCACAGAAGTCAAAGGCACATCGCATGAAGGGAAACATCCTTTACAACAAAACTTTTTCCACGCAGTACCTTTACAACGCAGGATTTACAATGCAAGTCGTTACAACGACTTGCGCTGGAGGGCGCTGTAGGATAGGGAATAGTTTTATTTACTATCCAAAACCTTCCCTACTATCCACGGGGACTGGAGTTGGAATAGTAAATTAAACTATTCACTATCCAGCGCCCCCCAACGCAAGTCGTTGTAACGACTTGCGTTGTAAAACCTGTGTTGTAAAGGCATGCGTGGAAAAAGCATGCGTTGTAACGACATACATCCTCGCATGAAAGGGAGAAGGGGCAGCAAAATCAGAGCTGCAGGGGCAAGCCCCCCAAAATGCAGCACACACACATTACATGCAGAGCACATCAACATTGAGAACAATGTGGTACAAACCGTAACAGGTCCACAACAGAACAGAGGACACAACTGGTGCCACTTGTGTGTAGAAACTGGCAAGTCACATTTGGCATTGTCTGGAAATGTGACTTGCCAATGTACACTTTGGCTCCGATAAAGTGCCTATAACTCAGAGATAAATCCTTGAGAATATGCCCCAAAGAATCAGACAGTTTTCAAAGGTAAAATTTATTTTCAGCTGCCCAGTGTTATTTTTCATCCTCCTCTTTTTACTCACAAAAAGGTGGGAGGGCAACGCCCATTTCGGTCATTAATTCCAGCCCCCTTGCCTGGCACAGGGTGCATGGATGGATGGATGGATGGATGGATGGATGGATGGATGGATGGGGAGCAGTGTTAGAAGTGGACGGGATCGGAAGGGCACGGCGTGCCCCTACTTTTAAAAATTGTTTCAGTCCGTTCCCCTTCTCTGTTTTAATAAAGCGTCCCGGGACTGCAGGAATAGCCCTACTTTTAATCTTTTCAGCCTGTGTGGTGCACATCGAGGAAGGCCTCTGCAGTGCCCATGGCCTCCTCCCCCTTCCCTGTGTCTAGGGACCTGCAAAACAACCCTGAAAGGGCCATCAGTCTTAGGTTAGCATGACAACTGCTACCTCTGATGGTCCTCCCGCTGACGTGATTCACACCTCATTTAGTGGGGCTGCTACCTGCCTGCCCCCACTGTGACCAATACAATGGTCACATCAGGATACTTTGGAGTCCCCGCCCTTGACCTCCTCTGCCCTTTATTTCCGGGCTCACACAGACTGACGGTCGCCACCAGGAAAACACAAGCATTTGCAATGCAACAGGTCTCACATTTACGCGAGTTTTAGCTGTTGGCATTGTAAATGACAATGCCTTTTATTTATGTTTTTGTTTTAGAAATATAATTAAAAAGCATTGTCATTTACAATGCCAATAGCTTAAACTCGCGTAAATGGGAGACCTATTGCATTGCAAATGCATGTTTACGCTTGCTGTGGGTAATTTACTTGTAATTTTTCTACTTTGGTACATATGTTTATATGTTGGTGAAGCAATTAGTATTCCAAGCCATATGTATTCAGTTGTGTGTTAACCAGGAGGGTAGGCCGAGGGGAACTCACCAACAACCATTCCATTCTCTGACAGGACTGTCCAACGCAAATGATGTGTACTTTATGTAAGATTTGATGGAGGAGTTATGAGGCACCAGTCTATTTTCTTTCCAGCCTGGAGCCAAGGGAGATCTATTGGGGTCCCTGAAATTTCAGCTTGCAGCAAAGCCTTCTATCGCACTGTGCAAGGAATTTCTACTATAAGAGGCCAAGGATGGAATGGGCATTGATATTCTACTCATTCTCCGCTTTGAATGCGAGTTCCTCAGCAAATGGGCTCAGTTGAGTATTAAATGTACCAGCGCCCCAATGAGGGAATGAAAATCTGCATTACTCCAAGTCTCCCTTGTCCCAATCTTTGGATTGCATCCCTCTTGCTCAAGGACCAGTTTCAAACTTTCCCAGATTACATATTGCTTGGTAGTGAGTCCTTACTGAAACAGGATGACACGGGCAACATTTTTAAAAAGTTATTTTCTTTTTCTAAAGTTCACATCACTCAGTAATCCTTTGGACACTCCGATTCGCCACACCCAACAAAGTAATCTTAAACAGAAGTTCAGATTTGCCAGTAATCATGTCGGAAGTCCTCAAAGAATAAGAGGGAGTAGCGAGTAAGAATCAAACAGGACCAAGTAATAGAAAACACAAACTACAAGATAGCCCAAGGCTAGCACCTGCTCTTCATGGTGACTGTTTTTTCCCCAGTTCTAAAAAAAAATGTCCTACTCTTTACGGCCTTTGACTACTAGATGTGAAAGGACGTACCAAGGAGAGGCAAATATGGGTGCCAGCATTCTGATCTGTTCTCTACTTCAAATTATATTTCCTGTGCATAAAGTGTACATGAAACCTACATCTATCCATCCATACAGCCTTCTGTCCATCTTAAAACCATCTCTCGAATACCCCATAAGCTTTATCTGGTACAGTACGTATACTTGAATTCTCTTCCTATGAGACACTCATGTGTACATGGGTGACAAATTCTGGTGTTCTGCACGCACGGTGCATGTAGGTTTCTGTGCAGAAATACTTTAGGGTTTTGTGCTAGTCTGCGTAGGTCATAAAGGGGGTGTTGCTAAACTTGAGGGGACACCTAAACTACAACGTATGAGTCATCGAAAGCAACGTCGGCGTCATGCATAACTTGAAAATGTCAAATGTCTTATCTGCTATTTTTTTATGTTATTTTTTTTTAAATGTGTACCACTCCTTTGTCTGTTTAGGGATGTGGTCTTTTAAAACAAGCATTTCCAATGCAATAGGTCTCGCATTATTGAAAGTTTGACCTATTGGCGTTGCAAATAATAATGCATGCCAAAAGCTCAAACTTTCAGTAATGTGAGGCCTATTGCATTACAAATACTTGCTTTTCCAGGCACGAGGAGACTAAGCGATTTGTCCAGAATCAAAGGATGCTTTAGCCTCTTCCCAGACCCGAACCTGGTTCCCCAGCTTCGGTCTTGTAGGGCACCAACATATGTTGATTATGGCTACTTCTAGAGTTGCTCCTCAGTAGCAGCCTTGTTCACTCTGAAGCAAGGTGTCAGACAGACAAGGGCTGACAAAATACTGTAAAGATGAAAAAGAATCAGTTTCTATGCATGTGAGCTGTGCTATTGCAAAGCCAGAGTGGCAGTACCAGCCTGTGGTTCGTTGGTAAATTGCAACGTCAGTTCAACTTCACTTGGGTACACATCAATATTAGTTGCAAAACACTTTGTACCACTTCTGCCATTTCTAAGCATTATGTATCCAATTTAGTGATACTCAGATTTACCGACCTGGGAAGGATTAATTGGTTTTGTCAGCGTGATCCATACACATGAGACGTCAATGACTAGTATTCATTCACTGAGGTATGTTGGCACCTTAGAAATACTGTCCATAGTGCCTGCTAGCTACTTCAGTCCGCATTGTGTTGGTTACAAGGTGGAAGCCATGCAAAGCACACCCTCCCACAAGGGTTGCACAAATACAGAAGAGCGCATTTACTCAGGTAGAGAGAGGCACAGGGATGGAGCTTTAGTGAGAACCAGGTCAAGTGCCAAAACATGTGTAATTAACCTGCTGGACAATTTAGTACAGGTTTTGACAACATTTTACAGTGATAGTTGCATTCACGACCAGTTACAAATCCACATTTGCCCTGATAAATCAGCTAAACATAACATTTTATTTTTCTACCAGATGGAGAGTCTAACTATTGGTACAACAATTCCCAGCATCCCAGCAAAACTACACGCCACTTGTGCAGATCACGAGGCCGGGTCCACAGTGTTTCGCACCTGAGCCTCTGCGGTCAAGACAGACAGTAAAGTGACTGCGCCATCCTAGCTCAGTTCATGATGAAGCCTGCAGCCAGTGCTTAATTTAAGCAGGTGGTTGCAGATGCGGATATTAAGAAGGTGGATTCCATGAGTTAAACTCTTAATTAGGGGTGGGCGTAGTTCGCGAAGTAGCGCTACGCGAAGCTACGCGAAGTGCACTTCGCACTATGCGAACTTCACGTAGCACTACGCGAGCTGCGTAGTAGCATGTTCGCACTGTGCAAGATGCGTTTTCAATGATTGCACAGTGCAGACAAGCATCCGGCACTGTGCAATCATTGAAAACGGCATCTTGCACAGTGCGAGCTGTAGTTTTCTGCTGCTCGAGTAGATTATTACTCGAGCGGCAGCTTTCTCAACTAGAACTGGTAGTTTCTCATTGAGAGCGGTTTCGAGCATGCGCAACCACTCACAATGAGAAACCTTACCTCCCCGCGTTGAGAATCTCGCCGGGATGTCATTTTGCTTGCTCGCGGTCGCGAACATGACGTTCAGGACCGCGAACAAGCAAAAAATTAGCGCTGCACTACGCTACGCTGCACTACGCGTGTTCGCACTGTGCTACGTGCAGCTCGCGTAGTGTTAAGTTGCGCAAACTTCGCAAACTCCGCGAGCGTAGCGTAGTGCTTCGCCCAGGGTTACTCTTAATGCTGAGATCTGCCAGCCATTAGTCGTGCAGCATAATGTTTCACTTTCAAAAACACACAAATCACTGGAGCGTTCCTTATAAAACCAGTCATTTTTCTGCAACAATAAAAGTCTTAAGATTGTTTATCTTCCTGCTGGAGAAAGATTGGAGTTTTGCTTGTTGGCAGTTTTTAGTTTTGACTTATCTACTGTAGCGTCCAGGGTTAATATGCCTGCTGCGATAAACGTGCACCATGCATATACAAGAACAATATTTTATGTTCATAGCTCAGTGGGTTACTGCTTTTTGTTCACTTCCGAATGAAAAAATGTTGGCTTTTACTGTCAATATCGCTCTCGTTTTTTATGAGTAGAAGAGTTGGCCAAGCAGGACAATTCAAAAGATATCCTTTGCACTATGTTTGAGCAGCTAGCTGGCTGACATGAATATGAAGGAGCCCTTGTGGGTTTCCAGGTGTTAGATCAGATTCTCTTGAAGGGCCCCTTTCTCTTCTTAGCCCTGCTTAACACATGTGTACGGGAGGAGCCCTGTATTCATGTCCTCAATGTTTGACACAAAAATACTCATTGATTTCTGAACAATGAGAGTAAAAGTGTTAAGGTAACATGTCGTTCCCGCTTATATTTCGCATGCTGGACATAATCCTGCATTCCCTACGAGTGTTTGCCTTTTCCAGAATGTTGTTACTTTTTATAGGCAGTGCATAATTTGAATTGAGTCCCATCCAGGTGTTTATAATGGGGCAGAATTGGGTTGTAGCTGAAGACAGTGCGAGTTTCACTCAGTGGGGCAGAAGGGTGTTCGGGTGATAGGATGTGGCACTATGGCCAGAGCTACCGAATTTGGAACTGGGCAAACTGATTCAGCCTTCATGATTAGTCCATCAAACCACTCTCCTGAGAGAGCACATTCCCCTACTAGACCTTGGGAGCCCTGGTCTCTTAGCACCAGCAGGTGGACCTTACCCGTGGCCAGTGTTGGTTAACCTTGAAGCCCTGTCCACCACAATCCATACTGAAGGTCACCTCCAGTCTTGCGGGCAGGCCTACAAAGCAGCACACCCTAGAGCAGCTGTGACTTTTCCACTAAGGTCACAGGACCCTTTAGGCCAGTCCGCCTCACCCATTGGTGCCTCCATTTGCCTTGTTCCAGCAGTACTAAAGCAACTCACCTGGGATTGGCAATGCAAGATTTGCATGCACACCAGACTAATGGGAATGTTTACAAGGGCCTTGCAATGTGGTACATGCACAACGCAAAGTTCCAGCTGGGTGACCTATCCAGAAGGCTGGTGCGGCGTGATATGACCATATATGAGGAGGATCGTTCAATACAGATACAGATTTTAGTGCTTGGATCAATGGCTGATTCACCTGGGCCCTTTGCTACAACTGCAATAAATACTGCTGAACGGATGCAGCTTGCTGGTGTAGGACTGCAACAGAACAAAGGCTGCGTTAGCATCAATAGAGCACAGTTCTTTAGGAGCTTAGCAAATAACCTGCAAAAAAATGATGACAATGACTAATGCATCAAATAGTTCTAGATGCACAACTACAAACAATGACAAAATGGAATACAAAGAGTTGGTACACAGAATGAAACTCCTACAACCAGTTTATTGGCCAGATCTAGTAGACATCTTATATGGTGAGGGAGAATTACAAAACCTTTGCAGCAGGTTGCATGTATTTGATACTAGGCAGTACATCCTTGGTTTCAGAGAGTACAGCCAAATAAAAATTGCATCCCTGGAAGCCTGAAACCATTAGTGCACATTATAGACACCTTTTGCACCTCCACTGCTGAATGTGAACTGGGCTTTAGTGAAATGAATGAGGTGCTCACACCACTGCGGAACAGAATATCAATCAATCATCTGTCTTCTATAATGTTCAGAAAAACCTTGAGGCCTCCTGTCATAGAATTTAAACCTGAATTGTATGTTCAGAAATGGTTAGAAAAAGGGAGGAGAAGTGCCGATGAAAGAAAGTGCGTGGCTCCGACACAAATGGCTTATGATTCCACTTATAAGCGTATTTGGAAAATTCTGTGATTGGAAACATGTACCAGATTGTAAATGTATTAAATGTAAACAACTTCTATATTAAACCTCAAATAAATATGTTTATCCATTGTTTGAATTAAATAACATTATAAGCTGTAATTGGTCAGTGAAATGCCAAACGTACTAAAAATTGATATGTTTTGCTATTTCTAGCCACACCTCCGACTCTGCCCACTGATCCAATCTTCGGTTATTCCCGCCCCCTGATTCTCCACTCACAGTTCCCCTACTCTTTTCCCCCAACTTCGACCACTGATGGGGGGCACTTAGCAGCTGGCTCCCTGGGCTGGAGGTTCGGCCTCCCCTAGATTGGGCGGGGCTCCAGAGGAGACGTCATAGCTGTCTAATGAGGCAAAGTTCGAAGTTAGCCTGGGAGCAGGGATGACAATGTAAACCCGAGCGTGGCCCTCTGTCGGCAGTCAGTAGAATTGCAGTCTTTAGTCTGAAGGAAATCTCCAATGAGGCCATAAACGAGAGATGGTAAATCCGGCATACCCAAAATGCATCTGTTTAAGCATTAAACTGTCGCCGCAGCGAAAGACCGTTATCAATAATTATTGGACGTTGATTTTGAAACTATTTTGTAACATAGGAGGTTGTTCTTTTGGTTATACTGAGGAGTATAGGCTGATGCCCCCCTAATTGTGTTATGTAAAAAAATATGTAGGACCGTGTAACCTAATTTGAAACAGCATAAATAAAATTCTCGCTCTTTTGAAGGTTTGAGCTATTGACGTTGTAAATAACAATGCCCTTTATTTATGTTTTTAAACCCAAAACATAAATAAAAGGTATTGTTATTTAGATATGTGGAATCCCAACAGGAAGGAAACGAGGTAGGCAGAAATGTTCACCCACCTTATTATGAGGAATACCAGCAATAGGTGGAGATCCATGGCCCAACCTTGGAACCTTAACAATCTTGGAAAGATTCCAAACATTTCCATCTATCAACTCTACTACCTGTCTACCTACTCTAACTACAAGCATAGGATCAGAAAAATGTGACTCACCAGATTTAATGAAACCAGATTTCCTCACGCGTACCCAATCACCAACACTGCACGGGTTACTAACACCAGCATTGACTAAACCAGAATCAGGTTTCTTGCATTTGCCATTAATAAGATCCCTCATCCACAGTTGGCTCATGTTACAAACACCCTTCCTCCCACGCATTTTTTCGAAAGGAGACAAATCTCCCTCAAATCTAGGGGTATTCCTATAACTCCATACAAGTTTCCTAACAGCATCATAACAATTTTCACCATTACACACAGCCAACTGTAAACCCTCCTTAAGAACTCTGATCCACCTTTCCACCATGCCATTACCTTGGGGATAATATACCGATGAATGTTTGTGAATTATCCCGTGGTTGTTACAAAACGACTTCATTTCAACAGAACTAAACTGCGTACCATTATCAGATAAAAGTGAAACTGGAAAACCTTCTTTCTCAAAAATAGAATTTAAGAATTCAATGATGACTCTAGTTGAAACATGTGGCACAAATTTCACTTCAGGCCAATGAGAAAATTGATCAACTAAAGCAATGGCATAAATTGGACTTTGACCAAAACTCATTGGACCAGCAATATCAAGTGACACACATTCCCAGGGCCTAGAAGGCCTAGTAACAGGATCATGTTGATATTTCACAACTTTCTGAGACTTGTCACTGACACAACATTCTACACAAGATCTAACCTTTCTTTCAATAAATCTGTCAACACCAGGCCACCAAAATTCACACCTTATTCTCCTTTTCATACTTGACATCCCAGGGTGACCTTCGTGAGCCATATTCAAAATCGTTTCTCTAAGAGCTTGAGGAACTACTAAAAGTAGACCCCTTAACAAAGTATCACATTGAACAGATAATTCTTGTGCAACATGGAAATACGGCAAAATCCCTTGCGACAAATTCGTTTTGACAGACCATCCATTCTTTACAAAAGACATAACATTCATGTAATCAAGATCATCACTACATGCAGTCCTCCATTCGTCTTCTTTAATACACCCATTGGACACCTCACAGATAGATACAACTTTATCAGGATCATCATCAGGAGCAACTAAATTATCATCCTCAATAGGCAACCTTGAGAGAAAGTCAGCTAAAACATTCTTTGCACCAGGAATGTATTCAACTAGGAAATGAAAGTCTTGTAACTTGTATTCAATCAATCAATCAATCAAGGCATTTGTAGAGCGCACTACCTACCCGTAGGGTCTCAAGGCGCTTGGGGGGGGGGGGGGGGGGTGCCGCTACTGCTCGAACAGCCAGGTCTTGAGCTTCTTCCTGAAGGAGAGGTGGTCTTGGGTCAGGCGCAGGTCAGCCGGGAGGGAGTTCCAGGTCTTGGCGGCCAGGTAGGAGAAGGACCTTCCTCCTGTGGTGGCTCTACGGATGCGTGGGACGGCGGCGAGGGCGTGGCTGGCAGATCGGAGGTGGCGTTTGGGAGCGTAGAAGTTGATGCGGTCATTGAGGTAGCTCGGGCCTTGATCGTGGAGCGCTTTGTGAGCGTGGGTAAGTAGGCGGAAGGTGATTCTCTTGTTGACCGGGAGCCAGTGCAGGTCTCTTAGGTGTCCGGAGATGTGGCTGTGTCGTGGGACGTCGAGGATGAGTCTGGCTGAGGCGTTCTGGATGTGCTGGAGTTTCTTCTGGTTCTTGGCGGTGGTTCCGGCGTAGAGTGCGTTGCCGTAGTCCAGTCGGCTGGTGACGAGGGCCTGGGTGACGGTCTTCCTGGTCTCCGTGGGGATCCACCAGAAGATCTTCCGAAGCATGCGCAGGATGTTGAAGCACGACGAGGAGACGGCGTTGACTTGCCTGGTCATGGAGAGGGAGGAGTCCAGGATGATGCCCAGGTTGCGTGCATGGTCTGTCGGTTTGGGTGCGGTGCCCAGGGAGGGAGGCCACCAGGAGTCGTCCCAGGCGGAGGGTGAAGAGCCCAGGATGAGGACCTCCGTCTTGTCTGAGTTCAGTTTGAGGCGGCTGGTCGTCATCCACTCGGCTACCTCTTTCATCCCTTCGTGCAGGTTGGCTCTGGCGGCGGCGGGGTCGTTGGTCAGGGAGAGGATCAGCTGGGTGTCGTCGGCGTAGGAGATTATGTTGAGGTTGTGTTGGCGTGCGATGGCCGCGAGGGGGCTCATGTAGACGTTGAAGAGAGTAGGGCTCAGCGAGGATCCTTGAGGGACGCCGCAGATGACTTTGGTGGCCTCTGACTTGTACGGTGGTAGGCGGACTCTCTGTGTTCTTCCGTCGAGGAAGGAGACGATCCATTCCAGTGCCTTCTCCTGGATTCCGACGTTCCTGAGGCGCTGCACTAGGGTGCGGTGGCAGACCGTGTCGAAGGCCGCGGAGAGGTCTAGGAGGATGAGGGCCGCTGTTTCTCCGTTGTCCATCAGAGCTCGGATGTCGTCGGTGGCGGCGATGAGGGCGGTCTCGGTGCTGTGGTTGGCACGGAATCCGGACTGTGATGGGTCGAGGGATCCGTTCGTCTCGAGGAAGGCGGCCAGCTGTTTGTTGACGGTCTTCTCGATGACTTTGGCTGGGAACGGGAGTAGAGAGATGGGGCGGTAATTCTTGAGTTCGGTGGGGTCCGCTGTAGGTTTCTTGAGTAGAGCGCTGAGTTCGGAGTGCTTCCAGCTCTCGGGGAAGGTGGCGGTGTCGAATGAGGTGTTGATGATGTCCCGCAGGTGGGGTGCGATGACAGCGTCGGCTTTGTTGAAGACGTGGTGAGGGCAGGGGTCGGTCGGAGATCCGGAGTGGACGGAGTTCATCATGCGGACGGTGTCTCCGGTGTTGACCGGGGTCCAGGCGCGGAGGGTGGTGGTGGGTGGCGTTACTGCGGTCGTGGCGTGCGTCGGTTGGGTGCTGAAGCTGTTGTGTATGTCCGCGATCTTGTTGTGGAAGTAGGAGGCGAGGGAGTTGCAGAGGTCTTGCGATGGGGTGATGTCGTTGTTTCCGGCGTTGGGGTTGGAGAGCTCTTTCACGATGTTGAAGAGTTCCTTGCAGTTGTGTGCGTTGTTGTCCAGTCGGTTCTTGAAAGCCGTTTTCTTGGCGGTGCGGATCAGTTGGTGGTGTTTCCGGGTGGCGAGCTTGAGGGTGGTCCTGTTGTCCGGCGTGGGTTCCTTTCTCCAGGTTTTCTCGAGGGCTCGGCAGTTCTTCTTGGAGCTCTTGAGTTCGTCGGTGAACCAAGGGGCTCTCTTACTGCTGGGCCTGCTGGGCGGGATTTTCAGAGGGGCGAGTTCGTCTGCGCAGTCGCTGATCCACTTCGTGAGGTTGTCGGCGGCCTGGCTGGGGTTCGCTGAGCTGGCGGGAGGGTGCTGACTCAGGGAAGCTGCGAGCTGGTCGGCTGTGATCTTGTTCCAGCTTCTTCGGGCAACCTGTTGCTGGTGGTGGTGGATCGTCGTTCTTCTGAAGGTGAAGTGGATGCATCTGTGGTCCGTCCAGAGGAGTTCTGTGGCGTGGCTGAAGGTGATGTCTTTGCTGGATGAGAAGACGGCGTCGAGTGTGTGTCCGGCGAGGTGGGTGGGGGTGGTCACCAGCTGCTTGAGTCCGAGGTTGGCGAGGTTGTCGAGCAGGGTGGTGGTGTTGCAGTCGTTGTTGTTCTCCAGGTGGAAGTTGAAGTCCCCCAGGAGGATGTAGTCAGCGGAGGGGAGGGCGTGCGGGCTGACGAAGTCGGCGATGTCCTCGCTGAATTGAGTGCGTGGTCCCGGAGGTCGGTAGATCAGGGTGCCTCTGAGGGTGGTCTTCGGGGTCGGTGTATTGCCATCTCGCAATTCTGGAGGTAGCTTTACCACAACCTTTGGTCGTGAAAAGATCTACGAGAGGATGGTGATCAGTTCTCACAACAAAATTGGTACCATATACATATTTGCTAAAGTATTCAATACCCCACCAACAGGCCAAGGTTTCCTTTTCCAAAGTGGAATATTTTATCTCAGCACCACGCAATGGTCTTGACGCGAAAGCAATGGTAACAAGACCAACTTTTTGCTTTTGCATCAGTACTGCGCCAATGCCTACATTGCTTGCGTCGGTGACAATGATTGACTTACAATTGGTGTCAAAAGGAGATAAAGCAGGAGCAGAAATAATGCATTTTTTAACAAAATTAAATTGATTTTTACAATTGGTATCCCAAACAAATTGTTGTTGATTTTTCATTAGATTTCTTAAATGAGAAGTTTTGTCTGCAAAAGAAGGGATGAATTTGGCATAATATTCGGCTAGCCCCAAAAAAGACCTGAGCTGATCTTTGTTGCTAGGTTCAGGTGCTTTTTCAATTGCTTTGACCAAACTTAAATGTAAATGTATTGTAAATGTATTTCGATTTATATAGCGCACGATTCACCCAGGGGTCTCAAGGCGCTTGCTTAGGGAACCCGTCCTGGTATTCCCCTGTGAGAGATACCCCGGCAGGGTATTAACAAGGTGAAAGCCAGGCATCCCGCCGCAAGGGGCCGTAGTGGAGATTAAGCAACCTAGGAGAGATGCCTTTTTTACTAATGGAATGCCCCAAATAATCTACAGAATCCATGCCAAATTTACATTTTTCCTTGGTGAGGGTAAGACCATTGTCTTGTAAAATTGATAAAACTTTAAATAAAACTTCAGAATGTTCACAATCATCTTTACCGAAAACCAAAATGTCGTCTTGAAAATAAAGGACATTAGACACATTTTTGAACAGGTTATGCATAACACGCTGGAATACAGAGGAAGCAGACACTAAACCAAAGGGCATCCTCTTGTACCTGTATGCTCCTTCGGTAGTTATAAAAGATGTAAGATGCTTACTGTCGTCATGGAGGGCTATTTGATGATATGCGTTAGATAAATCCAACGTAGTAAAAACTGCAGCATCTTTGAGTTTTGAGAACATCTCGCCAATGTTTGGAAGTGGATGTCTGTCGACCCAAACATTAGAATTTAGGTCACGCATATCAACACATAAACGAATCTTTCCATTTGGTTTGTGAGCTACAACAACAGGCAAAAGCCATTCAGAAGATTCAATTTCTTCGATTACATCAAGTTCACACAGTCTTTGAAGTTCCTTTTTAACAGACTCCCTTAAGGATAGCGGAATGTTGCGTACTTTATGTACTTTAGGCACTGCATTATGTTTCAAAATGATGTTGTGTTTAAATTTCTTTAACAAACCTAAATTGGAAGAAAAAACTTGAGGAAAAAGTGTTTCCCACTTGTTAACAGAGGATACATCAATGGAATTAACAAAATCAGAATATCCCAAAACTTGTTCAGGATGATTAGGATCAAGATTAATCATTAAATCTCTTTGTTGTGGCCAACCCAATAGGCATGAACCATCCTTAGCCACATAAACTTTAGAAATAATGGATTTACCTTTAAAAGATAAGGTAGAGGAAAAATATCTAAGTACCTCTATTGGTTTTTTACTATAACCAAGTAACCTTATGTCAGAGGGAAATAAAGATACACCTGGAAATTCTTTCTTAACTTCGTCACCTATTAAAGTGTGTCTTGCGCCAGAATCTGCCATGACTTTTATAAATTTGGAACCAATCTGTAGCATACAGAAAGGTGCATCTTTTTTTTCCTCTCCAATTTCATATACAGCAAGAAGGTCCTCATAGTCTTCATCATTAGTACTATCCACTACTTGGACATCAGAATATTTTGTACGTCTGGGATCAGAGGAAACATTTCTAGGTCTGTTACGACTTTTGCACATTCCAGAAAAATGGCCTTTAGATCTGCAATAATTGCAGAATTGTCCAATTGCGGGACATCTTTTGTCTGTTGCAACGTGGCCAGGAAAACCACACTTAAAGCAAATCACTTCTTTTTTTAAACTTGAATTCACTGATGAAGAAAACGTTGGTTTACTGGAATAGTTTTCTACATGTTTCTTTCTGACAACTTGAACTTCAGAAATAGTAGGTCTTTCCACAGAAGATTCTTTTGACTTCTTTTCAGACAATTCTTTTATGCCTAATTTCATATCTTCAAAACGATGTGCAATATCCAGAGCTTTGGAGAGAGACAAGTCTTTTGCATCAAGTAACTTTTCTTGTAATTTTACATTTGCTACATTGTGTACCAATTGATCTCTCACCATCTGATCGTGGAATTCTTGATAATTGCATTTGGCTGCCAAAATTCTTAAGTCTTTCACGAAAGAATCAATGGGTTCAATAGGTAATTGCTGCCTACTTAGAAATTTATGACGTGCTACAACCTCATTGACTTTTTTGATAAATTGTTTGTCGAGCTGCATAATGGCGTTTTCGTAAACATCAGTTTCTTCTTCAGAAGAATTGTCTACAGTTAGAGGAAGAAGATGAGAAAGAACTTGCCTGCCTTCCGCGCCAAGAGAATGTTTAAGAATGGCAAGTTTGCGTTTATCGGTATAATTCTCACCACCTATAGCCTCAAGGTATGCCTCAAAACCTTCACGCCATTGTTTCTACTCCAAAGGTGGTTCGCCTGGAGTTGCTAAAAATGGGGGAGGAGCATTGAAACTTTCCATGTTGATGGAACAAGAATAATAAAATAATGATGACTTTAAAGTAGCTTGTTTTGGTTAATTGATTGACAAACTAGAGATTATTATGATGTCATAAGGAATTGTAGTTCAACAGTGAAGTTGTAATTCTGAAAAAGTCATTGTTTTAATACATAACTGAGAAGAGAAAAAAAAAATAGCCTATTATGATGTAAACGGCTTGCAAGCCAAAGAAATCAGTCAGGAACTACTTTGTGAGGTTGCTCATACGTCATAGAGGACAGGTTGTTAAGCGCTGTTTTGTTGTGGTTCTTGACGATCCCGACGATCTGACCTGCGCATGCGTGAGGAAATTGGATTCAAGAGTGCGCGCTGTTAAAGACACTAAGCGCGAGGTTGAGCGCATGCGTCGATTCGCGCTGTCGAAAGCTGAACGTGTTTTGGTTAAAATAAAAGAAAATAGAATAAAGTCTCACCGCTGGGTCAGGAAAAACTGGATTTTCAAGAAAGCTTACAGCAATCAACAACGGAGTGTCGGAATGCTTCTTAATGTAGATACAGCAGATGATCTTGGTAACGGTAATCTTGATCCGGTAACACCGGGACTGTGGGCTCCTAAATCGCGTGGGTGTGCTTCTCCATTGTCGCCAGTGTGGAATCCCAACAGGAAGGAAACGAGGTGGGCAGAAATGTGAATAAATATATCTTGTTTATTCTGCCAGTACAGGACACATCACTTGGAGCCCACGCCAACCACCGCACTGGAGATCTCGGAATCTACTACGCAGAGCGCTCCGAGTTCCAGAAGCAAGCAGCCGACACAAGCCCACACGAGGATACCACAAGATATCAATAACTTAAAGACGTGTAAATGCAAGATCAATTGCATTGCAAATGCTTGTTATTGTCCAGCATTTTCTGGGCCCCGAACCTCATTTTTGAGGTGCTGCAGCCACCTCTACTTCCTTTGCCCATACCTAGTGTAAGTAGCTTAAGCCTGCTCTGGAGATGCCCCCTTCTTCACAGTAACACGCATCAGGCACCTCTCTTTGCTGTCACGTTAGAGTGTTAAAAGGGTCCTCCGCTCTCTCTTCCTTGAGGCTACTTCACGCTGTTGTACCGCTACCATATATAGGGCCTCATTTATGAGGCTGTGCGTCACTTTTACGCCGCCGGTGCGTCACTTTTTGTGACGCACCAGTGGCGTAAAAAATGCGCCTTGTTGCGCCATATTTACAAAGTGATGCATCTAGGTAGATGCGTCACTTTGTAAATCCCTGCGCTACATTATACCTGCGCCAGGTATAATGTATGCAAGGGGGGAGTTTTGACGTAAGAAAGGGTCATGGAAGTGACGCAGTGAAATCTATAAGATTTCACTGCGCCACTTCTAGTACACAAACGCGTCAATTTCTAACGCCTGCCTCACAGCAGGCGTAAGATTGACGCAAGCCCTTTCACATTGGGCTTGCCACATGTGAAAGGACACATTGCTGGAGTTGCGTCACTTTTGTGACACACTCCAGCAATGCGTCACTTTTGCGCCAAAGAGATACGTCAGAAATACTGACGTATCTGTAACTCCTTGCGACATGATGCGTCATACTGTAAATATGACGCATCATTGGTGTCGCAAGGAGGGCGCAGTGAAAAGTGATGCATCGCTGTTTTCACACCGTTATGCGTCACTTTCCATAAATAAGGCCCGTACTGACTTTGCTTTCCTGCCTCAGTGCCTTGACGGTCACTGTCCAAAACCGTCTAACTCGGCCGCACGCTCTACTCTGTGTTCTTCAGCACTCACAGGCACGCACACTCCATTCCATGAGCCTCACTTTCCTGGCCCTTGGCTGTCTCGTCAGGTCCCCTCTGTGACTCGGACCCCGCGGGGAGCATCTGCTGCTGCGTTAATCGCATGCCGTAAAGATGCTGCTTGAAATGTTCCAACCATTGAAAAGTAAAGAGTGGTAGAATAAAGAGTCAATAGCGTGGACCTAATATGTGCAAAATAGGCGGTCAATATATCAAATTGCTAAATTGAAAGCGAAGTAATGAGGAATAACTGATTAGCTTGCACCTCCTCCCTATTTTCTTCTTCCCGTCACCTCTCCTGCCACTCCCCCCAAACCATGGCCTGCGCACCCGTGCCTGCACTGCGAACTTCTCTTTTGCAGAGGTTGGTAAATTGGAGAAAGTTAAAACCTTTATTTACTAGAGCCTAGACACGTAGAAGTGCACTGTGAAATTCTACATAAAAACACATTATTTCCAATAATACAGAAAAGGATGTACTGTCACGCTATAATGCTATATTCCATGGAAGAAAGCCTGCCTTTACTTGATCTTTTATATGCCTGGGACGCTGCACCTGGAGAAGCTGAATGGCATATTACACGCAGCACAGTGCGTGGAAGGGGCATTCCATGGGTGTTGCTGTGGGTGTTCCCACGCAACACCCGTGAAACAAGCACATCTCCAGATTTACGAGAAATCATAAATCTGGAGATGCGTGTGAATGCTGCGCCACCCTAGAGGTGGCATAGCGAGGCGCAACAAGGAGAAATTTTTTAATTTCTCCTCGTTTATTCCTCTTTCAATGCGTGCTGCATTCTACAGCATGCATTGAAAGAGGAAAAAGCCTCTTGTGATTGTTTTTGTGCAGGAAGGGGCCCCTTCCTGCACAAAGACAATCTCCCCACGACGCAGGCATCCTTGCACCATGGTACAAGGATGCCTGTGCTGGCGCATGCCTGCAATTTGTGCGCCAGCACAGGGGAAAGCACAGAGATGCAACATATTCTTGTAAATATGTCGCATCTATGTGCTTTCCAAACTAACGCAGCAAGGCGCAGCAAAATGACTTGCTGCACCGTGATGCGTTACTTTGTTGTAAATCTGCCCCTCTGTCTATACCATTCCTCCCTAAAGCGCACAAAAGCAGCAATGTGTGATGAGGAACACACCGCCTCGATATTGTTGTGAATGTGCGGGGAATGTTGATTTGTGCTTTTCCTCCCAGCTCTGGAAATGTTCTGTCATCCCAGTACATCCTTACGAAGAGAACACTGAGCTCGTGTTTTCCAGTCTGTCGCAGCCTGGGTGCCTCACATCCCAACCCCCCCTCCCCCGTGCCCACTTCCCTATGATAACATGCCCTGCCCCGGAATCTTTGGGCAATGGCTGGTGGTCTAAACCTCCCACTGCCCCCACCCTCACATTCATTACTGAAATGAAAGGACGTCTATGCAGGGATTATGAGGTTGCATACGAATCCCCTAAGCCATAAAGCAGAATTTCCAAATTGACAGCTAGTCTGCGCCATGCTTGTTTAAAATAATTAGGGGCAGATTTACAAGGCCCTTTCGCCTCTTTTACGCCGACGTTGCGTCACTCCCCCAAGGTTTTTTAGACCGGGACCGCGGACGCGGCCTACCTCATCCACGGCAAACGAGAGGTCGTCAATACCAACCGCAACTACTGGGAGAGAGACAAACACGCAACCGGTACTACCAATGGGGGCCTCCTCCTCCCCCCCACTAATGACCCCTCTGGTTGACGCCACTTTATCAACCATGGCTAACACTGAAGTTATACCTATCTTCAATATCTCCAACTATGTTCTGACCAATGAGGAAACAAGTATTCTATCTCGAGGCCTAAATTTCGTCCAGACTGAAAGAACAAACTTCCTCGAATTACAATCTAGCCTCCTGAAGTTCTTCAGAAGAATACGCCTTAGACAGTTCTTCATTGATGAGACCGAATTGTATGAACCTATACCACAACGGTTCCTTCCATCTTCTTCATTTAACCCGCCGTCGGCAACAATGCCACCTGAAATCCTAGGGTTTGAACGGCTAGTGATCCGGGACATCGCCGAACTCCAGTCACAACCACAATTCGTCCCATACAATATTCCCCTTGCTGAGAAACAGGCACTTATGACTTTGAAAAATAATACGGACATCATTATCAAACCGGCAGACAAGGGTGGGTGTTTTGTTGTTATACAAGCTGATAAATATGACGGTGAAATTATACGTCAACTCAACAATGCCGAACACTACCGCCCACTCACCAAAGACCCGCTACAAGAGATCAGAAAGAAGATGATAGATGTGACTGAACAAGCCAAATTGATGGACATAATAACCCACAAAGAATACCTTTTCCTCAACAATGCCCATCCACGAACTCCGGTCCTATACGTCTTGCCTAAGATTCATAAGGACCAAAATAACCCACCGGGCAAGCCTATCGTATCCGGCTGTGGGTCTATACTGGAGCCAATAGGCAAATACATCGATGCCATTCTCAAAGAATTCGTCCCCCACACAGATACATTCATCAGGGACACCACGGACCTTATAAATACCATCGAGGACTTTGACTATGACATAGATCATAATCTGATGGCAGGACTAGATATCAAGTTGTTGTATATGAACATTCCCCATCAGGAAGGCTTACAAGTGATCGAAAGTCTCCTCAACTCCAGACCCCAACCTACCAAAATACCAACTTTTTTTGTTATGGATCTTCTACGTATTGCGCTCCTAAACAACTACTTCCTGTACAAAGAAACATTTTATCTACAGATCAAGGGAGTAGCAATGGGCGCTTGTTTTGCCTCCAACTTTGCAATACTATACGTCCATCACTTAGAGAAGACTCTCATTCTTCAACCCATCAATCCCTTCCACGAAAATATAAACTTATGGCGTCGATACATTGACGACGTCTTGCTCCTCTGGAAGGGCACCAAGGAGACTCTCACGTCCTTTATTGACTGGTTGAACCGTTCACAGGAACATCTCCGCTTCACAAGCGAATGTAAACAGAACGACTTACCCTTCCTAGACGTCATCATTCATGCCGAGGAGGGCAAACTGGGAACCCGTCTGTTCCGCAAACCGACAGAAAGAAACACTTTGCTCCAATATGCCAACTACCACCCAAGAGGACTCAGAGATGGCCTGCCCTTTGGACAATTCCTCCGAATCAGGCGCAACTGCAATTGGCGCCATGATTACTTCAGGGAAGCTGAGGTTCTGACCAAAAAACTCATTACCAGAGGATACCCCAAACGACTGGTCTCAAGAGCCCGCAAAAGAGCGTGGTATTGCCACAGGGAGCATCTCCTCTCCAGTCATACCAAGCAACCCTCAAAGAGAATTCCGTTTGTTTCCAAGTTCAGCCCCAGCAGCAACAAGGTGGCCAAAATAATCAAAAAGAACTGGTCTATTCTTCGCATATTCAAACCTTTCAAAGAGGAACCTCTCTTCTCCTATCAAAGGGGAAATAATCTGTCATCCCATTTGGTACGAGCTATCACTTGGCCAGAACAAACAAAAAATCCCCACAGTATCTCTGCAGCATGGGGTTTACCGCCAGTCCTGGGCCACTTTAAATGTCAAAGTTGTTCAGTGTGTGAACTTACAACCAATACCAAAGTATTCAAATACAAAGAGAAAACGCATACCCTAAGAAACCACACCAATTGCAGGTCCATCAATGTTATATACGCCATTGAATGCCCTTGTGGCCTCCTCTACACTGGTCAAACCACACAAACTATCAAGAACAGGATTGTACAACACAAAAGCCGAATTAACTGCAGAGTGACCACAGCACCCTTGGTAAACCATTACCTTGAAAAAAAACATAAGGACATAGACATAAAATGGCAAGTAATTGAACAGCGGACAGTACCCACGAGAGGTGGTGGCATCCGATCCCTCCTGAATAAGAGTGAATGCAGGTGGATGACCCTTTGCGACTCCGTCAATAACGGATTGAATACAATTGATGAGTGGAACAGTACTATTACCATTTGACATCTCCATCGCTTGCACTCCCACCTGAATCTCTGACCCTATTGACTGCTTATCCCTCCACCCATGTTACCTTATGGACAGATCTTGTATATACCCCCTTCACTGATTCCTCTTTAATTGGTAGCGATGTATGCTCAATCTAGAACTCTTTTGCAAAAATTGCGCAAGTGATTTATTGCTTTATTGTCACAATTTGATGACAAGTCACGTACGTTTGTGTCTCCGATGACATCACTGCTTAGGCACTCGTAAGTCACGTGCGTTTGTGTCTTCAATTAGCTTTCTCCCATTGATCTCCGGGCTGTCTCCCGGCCGACCGACTTGGTCCGGCCTTTCCTTCCTCACGTCACGGTAATATTGTTCCCCGATTTGAGGCAGGGACAGCAGCCCTGCCCCTTCCCCGCCCCCTGTCCCTTGCTCCTATCCCAGCCCTTCTACCACTTTCCGACGGGCCCACGTCATCGGTTCTGCAAATCCGACCTATCTTAATTCTACTAAGCAAAGTCTCGGATTGCCATAGCAACTCAGAGACAGCGCTTCACTCGCCGGCCGATTCAACTCGAGACCAGGTAATGGTGCTTATCGGCCCCCTTTGAGAACTTCCCGTTCTGCCTCCCCCTTTTTTCACCCCCCCACCCCTCACCCGCTGACCACTTCTCTACTTCCGCAGATTTATTCATCCCGTCCGTGGCCCATGCCGAGATCTACTCCCGCCTCATCCCGGACCGTTCGGATCCCCCTTTCCACTTTGTGATTACAACCCTCAGGTAAGCGTTCCTTGCCAAATTCCTCTGGCTCCTGAGATCCCCTACCCCCGCTTCAAACCGACCGCTCCCTGACTAAGAGAGATCCCTGATCCCCTTGTAATTTTCACAGATTGACTCACCCTCTCCTCCTCTCCGATCTCGCCGAGACCGGCGCCTGATTCACTACGGACCACATGGATCCGGCCCCTCTCTGCCTCTATTGCTGACCTCTGGTAAGTCTCTGTCTACCACTGGCTCCAGGTACATTGCACGCTTTGTTTCCCTACCCCGATTTTAATTCTCGTTATCATCCACAGCTCCCAGGTAATCAGGTTACCATATATCCGTTCCCGGACATGTCAATTACCCTTTTCCGGGATGACACCTTAAGCCTTCAGATAGACTTTCAACTATCGGACCACCAACCGAGGCCTCAAATAACCCACCTGACGGTGAGATCTCCATCACCTTCCCTCTCTCCATTTCCAATTGATCACCTTCCCCACAGTGATCCATTTCCTTCCACACAATTAACCCCCCCCCTTTTCTGCCCCTTACAGCACTGCACTGAGCCACCCAGTCCAGATGATGATCCTTATTAATACGGATCGAAACTCCGTTGACTTCCCAGCAAGATATTAGGCGCCCTTCACTCAGTGGTTCTTGAAGAAAAAATTAAAAATTAAAATATAAATTGAACTGTTTGAAAACCACTAAACCACTCTGTTTTTACTCACTGTACATATTTATTCACCACTATTTCTTGCGCCGCCCACGCTGCTTTCACGGTCACTTGTGCCTCCGTAGTGCCACTCACCTTTGCACTCATGCACTTTGTAGAACTCTGGGCTGTCACGTGTTATTTATTAAATTGCAGTGCTGATATTAACTGTAATTTTTTTCTGCCCTACTTTCCTCAAAATGTTGATATAAATGATGCCTTGAGCACATATGAAAAATTATATTGGGTCTCCTTGTTTTCTTCTTGGATAATGCTGTAGAGATATCCTTGATATTTGTCTTCAAATAATACCAGTTGGGATATTGTTCCTTGTATACCAAAACTTTTGTGACGCAGCGGTGACACAAAAGATCCGTCATGGTGCAGGGTATCTACAACGTCACATTGTAAAGCCCTGCGCCAGAAGGAGGCGTTTCTGCGCAGGCGCGCGGGAGGGGGGGGGGGTGTTCCGGCACAGGAACGCCTCCTAAAAGTGGCGGAGTGAAATCTACAAGATTTCACTCAGTCACTTTTGTGCCCATGCTGCATCAAAAACCCTGCGCCTGCTTCAAGCCGGCGTAAGGATTGACGCATCATTGGACAGATGGGGCCCCCAGAGCATTGCTGAAGCTGCGTCACGCTTGCGACGCAACTCCAGCAATGCACATCTGTGCCATTTTTGCCCCATGGTGAGCCGCAGTGTAAATGCGGCGCATCCATGGTGGCGGATCCGCGGCGCACAATAAGTGGCACATCCGTGCTGATATGCAGGGATGCGCCAGTTATTGTAAATCTGCCTGGCTGCCTGGCCTGAACATAAAGAGTGTTTGTCTAGCTGTCCTTTCTTCAGCCTGACATGCACTCTTTTTTTCCAAAAGGGGCGGGCCTCACTGCCCTTAAGGAGGGGCGGCTGCTGAAGTCAGGCCGCTTGCAACAAGGACCCTTCACCCAGGCAGCACTCAATCCCTCCTCTGAGTCTCTCTTCTCTATGCACATGATGGAGCGAGGGTAGAAACAAAATTTTGTATACGCCTCGTGAAGTCTCCTTCCCATAACAGTAACAGGAACTAATTGAATGGTTTGAAATACTAATCAACCTAGAGTAAAATTGCACCTACACAAGTACATGTGGGAAACTAATTTTGCTTATGTTGCAACCGTAATTAACTAATAAAGTGATTTTGTTGTGTCCTAAACTAACAAGCAGCTTTAAATTAAACCAAAAGCGGCATGAATGTGCTTTTTGTTTGTCCATTTGTGGCAGAAAACAGGAAGATGGGTAAGAGAAACACTCCTAATTGTGCTTTTATTTGCTAGGTAACAACTAACAGGGATACCTTAGTAAAGGGGGAGGTAAACAGAATGGGGTTTAATTCAATAATTAATAGCTATCTGTGTTTGTTTCTATGATAGTTCCCGTGTGGGCCTCTGCGGACTGTAGAAAAATGGACGTTTGCATCAAATCGTGTTTGAGGCGTATTACGCATGTGTGGAAAAGTAAATTTTGCCATGTTGTATGTGCCTACGTGTTCCCCATCCTATGTTATATGTGCATGATCGATATGCATGTATTCCCCTATGATTGATTAAAGACGCCATCATAGTTGTGTCCAACTCTAGTATGCCAGTCTCCAGTTCTCGTGAAAGCAACGAGTATTAGGCCTATGTTGCCACGTTTTACAGTGTGCACGTTAATTCAGTAAATGTCCCCGTTTCTAGGCCTCAAAAGGGCCCGGACACCAGATTCAGCTCCTGTCTCCTGAACCCTCTCCGAGGAGCGATTCAGCCCCCACCTGTATCCCTGACCCTTCGCTTACTTCCTGCCTCACAGTGCCCGGCCCGGCCTGGCTCTGCCTGCCTGTCTGCCAAGAGTATGTTATGCTTCTAGTTATCAGTCCAGCCCTCCTTCTCTGCATTCCTAAGCTACTGAATCGCATCAACAGTTTCAGCTATAGTCTAGCCTTCCTGTCTCCATGTAAGAGAAATACTGTATTAATATTCATAGAATATTCCTCGCACACGCAATACATGTAGAATAATGCATGCACCAGCCTTAGTGTCAAGTAGCCTTTGCCCTGATAACTTTTGGATTCTATCAACATGTACTCCAAACACCAGATACCAGATATGCCTTAGGTACATGTCGCCCTGACTCCGCAGACTTTAGTCTCCTCTTCTAGCGCAGAAGTCGTAGCCCCCAGTTCTCCCTAGTAACACGTCATTGCCCGTTTGCGCGCACCACTAGGTTAGAGGTCCCGGCTGCTCAGGTAGCCCCCTCCATGTTTCCGCCTCATTCATGACACTTCTGTGACGTTCATATCACATGTCTATGTATACGCCCAGTACACGCCTCTTGTTACACCTACTTTATGCCTTATCTTTCGCGACTACTACGAGAAACGCCTACTGCTACGCCTACTGTATTGAATGCTATTGTAAATGTAATGTATATATACCATGTAATGTCAATATGATACAGCGATCCTGCCATTTTCCCCTGCCCCCGGCAGCTGCCATCCGTCTATTCCCATGCAGGCTGTCCTGTTCCTGTCCCTTATGTCTTATTAAAGCCTGTAAAGACTCAAGATACCTTGAATCCTGACTCTTATTTATTGAGCTATCTGTTTATATGAGTATCCTGAAAAATAGAACCGGTAATTAATTATTTATTTACCACATAATGGCGCCCGAATAGGAACTTGCCCTTTCCCCACGCGCCGGCGAAGCCACGCAGGCCCCCTGACCCTCTGCAGCCGTGACGGAACCATACCGTGCACGTGCAGATATTTCTGCTTCAAGTATCCCTCAGGCCCACGGAGGAGACGGAGGTTGCGGTCCAGCATCCAGACGAGGCGGTGTGGAACGCGGCGAGTCCCGACCAGAGCCCAAGCCGAGAGTGCAAGGTCCGAGGTATCCGGAGGCCCACCTGTAACTGAAGTCCGAAGTTCGTAGTCCGACGTCGTAGTGGTCCAGTCCAGTCCAGTCCAGTCCAAGGCCTTCCGTTCTTGCTACCCGGTGAGTACCGTTGCTGGGGTAGTATCTAGACAGAGTCATTAATTTGTCTCTGGTCCGTGGGTTTGGGTACACAGATCCAACACGAAGTGTCCACCTAGGTGGATGCGGGTCCAGACGTGTCTCTTTATGGGACCGGTATGTTTCGTACGGTTTCAGCAGTGCATCTAGTAATTCTAGTAAGTTTCGTTCTCGAGAAATTCATGTGTTCTGTTCTCAGTATACCAGGTAATATTCTGTCCGAACTGTTATTTTAATGTCATTTAATGTGTTTTCAATGTCGTGGTATGAGTGATTTGTTTTTCCAGTCATTATTGTGTTTATCGTGTATTGTATTGTGTTCAGATTCAAGTACAGAATGCCTTTATTCTCCAAGTTATGTCAGTTAAAGACCAGAAAAGGGCTGCTCGAGGAAGCAGTCCCTGTCCCTCCTAGGGACAGTCCGGGACATTTTATGTATCACAAGCATGGCTTAAGTGCCATAATATATCTAGACTTATGGTCTGATTACACCAAAGATCTCGAAGAGAAATATAGATGGCCTGTATCAGGTACATGGGATGCCGAGTGCATCATGCGAGTAGAAGAAGCATTATGGAAAAAGAAAGCCAGACAGTCCCAGAAAGATGCTATCGAGTTATGGCGCAAAGAATCTCATAAAAGAACCGAAAAAGAATTCAGAAAAACAGAATTAAGTAGAGAATCCTCAGAGAAAGCCCAAGAAAGGGAATTAATCGAAGAAGGTGAACGAGTTAGAACAGAACAGTCAGACAGACAGAGAAATGCCCTTATTAAGGGTATGTATCCTCTTCTTGCCGAGGGCTTGCCGAAGGCAACCCCGGAAGCACCCTGTAATTTTCCGCCACCATTGATCCCGATTAAGCTACGTCATAAACCGACCGCAGCTGATATTTTTCTTTCGTCCTATTTGGACGACACAGTCCCAGAATATGCAAATCCTGTCCCGCCTGCTCCCGTAAATAATGTAATTCCTGCTCCTTCAGTCACTGGTCCCGTGGGTCCAGTTACAGCACCCCCGGTCCAGTCCATAGTACATGTACCCGCTTTGCCAGTCACTCTACCGGCCCGTACAGTATTCCCCGACGATTCTAGTTTAGGAGCCGCGGGGGGAAGTTCTCCTCGTACCCCGCCTCAACATAGACGTATGACGCTACATGAACTAGCGTTACAGCGTACCCCAAAAGTTCATACCTTTACAGATATCAAACGAGCACTTACCGAATGTCGTTATGATCCAGTTCCAGGCGATGGCCACATGGTCATATATTCATTACGTTTAAGACGGGTGACCGATTATTTGGACACCCTGCCCGATATGAAAGAACATCTAGACAGAATATATCGTTTTATCCGTACAGGAGTGAATCCAGAAAGCATTCACGAAGCTATGGTTCAAAGAAAAGTCGAGACTCAGCTCATGCTTCTAAAGTTTCTAATTAACTGTTTAATAAGGGAACAAGATTATCCGGAAAAAGATCAAGAAGAAATGAAAGTCTTGACCAGGTGGAGTGACCATATAGCCGAGGGAAAACACAAGACACAGAACAGTATAGAGAGTATGTACAAGAAAATACGTAAGGAAATTGTAAGTATACACGAGAAAGAAAGAGTAAGTAGAGCAACCGAGAAAGAGAATGACTCTTCCAGTGAAGAGGTAGACAGCGAGAATCCCGACAGAATAGCGTATGTAGGTAGAACTAGACTTTCCGACCGATATTCACGCCTAGACTACAAGAAAGTTTTTCCCTCTCCAGCACCAGAACAGTGTTCCCTGGAACAAGTATTCCAGGCTACCGATCATATTCTGAAATCGCGAATAGGTTATAGCGAGCTCAGTACCATGCATGAACAAGAACTAGCCCGATCAGCAGTCCGGTGGACTACTGATTCCGCCACGTTTCCAGACGAAATAGTGGCTCAAACGTTTCTGAAACTGCCCCCAGCCGAGCAGCGACTGGTGGGTATGTATATGATCCAGCACCTCATCACACTGTATGAGGATCAGCATTCCGATCCAGGTCCTCTACATGATGTATTAAACGAGTTACTCCAGTACAGATGGAAAGGTCTAGGTACCGATTTAATTAGCGTCATTCTAGAACAGCGCCACAAATACCGAACGTTTCTGAATCCACATTTTGTTCACGTCTCACCCCCAGAAGGTAAATCATTTTACATAGACAGACAGAATCCGTTACGAGAAGTACATCCAGTCAAGAAAGAGGGTGGTGGTCTAGAACGAGTATTTGTTTACACCCCTATTACAAAGATGGAACTCTTAGAAATGAAGAAGTTAATTCCCTGTCATGACAAAGATCCAGCAGGGTTCCACCGTGAATTAAAAGACATGCTCCGTATGGGAGAATACACGTATCCAGATATCATTAAAATGTTAAAGGTCCTGTTGCCTGCGGGCATATATGAAAAACTCAAAGAAAAAGAATGGGAGGTGGGAGAGAAAAAGATAGATTGGACAGCTCTAGAAGCTGAAGATAATACACGAGTACCAGGTACCGGTCTTGGGGATAAAGCTAAAGAATTGCCTGAGTTATTGATACAAGTTTTGCCAAGATTACTAGCCACGAAAAAGGAAGACTGGGATGCCATCTCAGCCTGTAAACAGAAACAAGACGAAGATACTAGTGATTTCTATTCTAGATTTGAAAAATGTTTTATTATTAATAGTGGTCTGAAAACAAGTAGTGAATCATACCCTCATCTTTTTGTCACGAAACTAGTTGAGAATTCAAGCCCACAAGTTAAAAACCGAGTCCTGAAAGTTGAAAGTACCTGGCAAGCTAATACTCCGTCACAGATGTTACAAATGCTCCAGTACCACCAGAACAGAATCAGGGAAGAACAAGAACACGAAAGGAGACGTATGAAAGACACAAAAATGAAAGTATTAGTTGCACAATTTGTTCCCCAAGACAGTCAGAAGAGGGGTACGAATCCAGCCAGTCATCCTGCAGTTCCCGTTAAAGGGACATGCAATTATTGTAAACAGCCAGGTCATTTTATAAGTGAGTGTGCAGTTCTGAAACACAACATAGCTACTGGTAAGACTAAAGAAAGACCACGTCCGCCTAGACAAGAACAAGTTTCACAGACTTCCCAACAACCACAGAATGCACAACAGACAGTTACAGTACCGCAGCCTATCGCTGCAACACAACACGTTACACAGCAGATGTCTCAGTATGCACAGTCCGAGT
Source organism: Lissotriton helveticus (assembly GCF_964261635.1). NCBI lineage: Eukaryota > Metazoa > Chordata > Amphibia > Caudata > Salamandridae > Lissotriton > Lissotriton helveticus. The sequence goes on along the minus strand of NW_027612053.1, from coordinate 221,324 downwards.
ATCCAGATTATCAGCCATATTCATGAAACAGCCTAGAGAGGGAGGTAGGCTTGCCTCTCATCGAGATACCTGTAGATCAAGAGGGTCCCTATGTACACAGTCAAGTATTAGGGAAAGACAGAAAGTTTCTGATTGATACAGGGGCAAGTAGGACTACAATCAGTCATGACGAGGTTCCAGGGGCTCCGCTCTCAGGCTCTAGAAATGTTTCCCTTGGATTTTCAGGAAAGCCGATTGTTAATGAAATATCGAAACCAGTTACTCTAGAAGTCGGTCCATTGTCCCGAACTACAGATTTGTTACTAACGAAGTCTTGCCCAGAAAATTTGTTAGGCATAAAGACATTAAAAGAATTAGGAGCAGTAATTTGTTGTTCCCCAGAGGGGGTTCGTTTGTTTTTGAGAGACTTTAAAGGTCATTATGTATTACGTGATTTTGATCCAAGATTATTGAATGTGCCACAGCATTTATGGGCGCAAGGTCCAACTGATGTAGGTTGTATGCATATCACACCCCATCGTGTGACTCTGAAACAAGGTGTAGTATTACCACGCATCCGACAATACAAATTGCCACCTGAGGCTGTAGCAGCCTTATCCAAAATTATTGACGAACTCATTGCTCAAGGAGTGGTTGTAGAAACTGACTCCAATGTATGTAATTCTCCTATCATTCCAATTCTGAAACATACTGATCCAAATGCACCTCCAGTTTATCGATTAGTGATTGACCTTCGAGAACTTAATAAATGTATCATACCCCAGTATCCAGTGGTTCCCGATATTTCTTCTCTATTGACAGCTATTGATTCTGAAGCCACGTTCTTTACAGTTATCGATCTCAAGAACGCATTTTTCAGTGTCCCCATTCATCCAGACAGCCAGTTCCTTTTCGGATTTTGTTTAAATGGAAAGAGCTATAAATTTACACGAGCTCCTCAAGGTTTCACGGAAAGTCCTAGCATTTACAGTCAAGCACTTAAGAGACAACTAGACAATATTCACATGCCAGCTGACACTGCCCTGCTCCAGTATGTCGATGATCTAGTGATCACAGCCCGTTCTGAACGTGACTGCGAACGTGCGTCACTTACAGTCCTGTATTTCCTGGCCGACATGGGGCACAAGGTGTCCCCTTCCAAATTACAATTCTGTGTCCAGCAAGTGGTCTACTTAGGACACTTACTGTCCAAGAGGGGTAGGCAGTTGACACCTGACCGTATCCAGTTAATAGCATGTCTTCCACAGCCCAAGACCCAGAAGGAGGTACGAGCTTTTATCAGCCTCACTTCTTACTGCAGACAATGGATTCCTCAGTATGCATTTCTAGCCAAGCCACTGATACAGTTAACGACACAGGAGGCAGCCGTATCGACTGTCCTCCCTTGGACCCAGGAACATACACTTGTTTTTAACGAATTAAAGAAAGCTTTATGTAATGCACCTGTTCTCGCAACACCGAACTATAGTAAGCCTTTTACACTTTTTGTTACAGAACGCGAAGGTACTGCATTATCTGTTCTCACACAAGATCAAGCAGGACAATACAAGCCCTGTGCTTATTTTTCCAGCACATTAGATCCAGTAGCCCAGGCTCTGCCTGCGTGCCTCAAGTCAGTTGCAGCCACAGCACTAGCTATCAGACAGAGTGATTCCATAGTGTTAGGAGACTCCCTGACAGTACAAGTTCCACACTCCGTGGAAGTTCTTTTAAACCGAACCCAGACTCAGCACTTGACAATTGCACGTTTAACAGGTTATGAATTGACACTATTTCAGCCACACTTAGAAATCAGACGCTGCAACATTTTAAATCCAGCTACACTGTTACCGTCAGTTACTTCAAATCCTGCCACACATGACTGTGTGGAAGTTGTTAACACTATGACAAAGCCAAGACAAGATTTGACAGATATTGCATTACCTGATCCTGACCTGACACTTTATGTGGATGGTTCATGTATGAGAACAAGTACAGGAGAACTAGTAGCCGCGTATGCAGTGACTACTGACACTGAAGTTATAGAAACACACCGTATTGACACCCTGTCTGCTCAAGCAGCAGAGCTAGTCGCTCTGACCCAAGCCTGCATACGTGCCAAGAACCTGAAAGTAAACATATACACAGATTCACGTTACGCATTCGGAGTCGTACACGACTTTGGAGTGCTCTGGCAAGAGAGAGGTTTCATGACTTCCCATGGAACCAAGATCCAGCATGGTCTCCTTATTCAAGCTCTGTTAGATGCAATACATTTACCGACAGCTATCGCTATCATGAAGTGCAAAGCACATACGAAAGTCACTGACATCATTTCTCAAGGTAACGATCTAGCAGACCGAACAGCCAAGCTTACAGCTCAGACTTCAGACATTCCAGTTAACACGACACTGACACTCACTCCAGAACAGACTACTTGTATGACAGTTAAGGACCCTACACAAGATGTCATAGACATACAGTCACATGCTACTCCCGATGAAATCAAGAAATGGTCCGAACAAGGAGGGGTCCAGACAGATCAAGGATGGTTGACGAAGGGAAAAGCCACATGGTTTCTCCCCGACTCTATGGTTCAAGTCATTATTAATACCGCACATAGTCCTGCACATTTAGGAGAAAAAGCCATGTTAGACAGTATCCAGAACCTCTGGTTCAACAAGCATTTACGAGCTGCAGCCAAGCAGAAAGTCCGTACCTGTATGATATGTTGTCAGTTCAATCCAGGTAAAAGTGTCCCGGTGGAACAAGGTGGATTCCAACCTCCTGACCACCCTTTTGAAGTCCTCCAAATGGATTATATTCAGATGGAGCGATGTCGAGGTTTCAAGTATGTCCTCGTAGTTGTATGCGCTTTGTCCAGGTGGACAGAAGCATATCCAGTTCCAGATTACACAGCTGCGACCACTGCCAGGCAGTTGGTTCGTGAGTATTTTCCCCGCTATGGATTACCTAGGGTCGTGTATTCAGATAACGGCCAGCCATTCTCATCCGAGCTTATGAAACAAGTTTCCCTTCTGTTAGGGTACCAATGGAAGTTCCATTGTGTACGCCATCCTGAAGCAGCCGGTCTCGTAGAGAGACATAACCAGACTTTGAAAATCCGAATTGCCAAAGTATGTAAAGAAAAAGGTGTTGACTGGCTAGTAGCTCTGCCAGTTGCTCTATTCTATATGCAAATGGTTGCACATTCTAGATCAGGTCTGTCCCCGTATGAGGTCGTATTCGGCCGCCCTCCAAATATGTGGGGTACACCTCGACCCCGAAAGATTACCGATGTTTCCAGTAATATGCTGACAGATTACCTAGCTTCCTTGATGTCTGCCCTACACTCTTGTCGTTCACAGGTTGCCGCTACATTTCCAGACAACACTGAGGTGAAACCGCATGAGATCGTTCCAGGTGATATGGTCTTTGTAAGGAACTTTGATCGTTCAAGTCCGCTGGAGCCCCATTGGAAGGAGCCCCGTCTTGTCCTCCTCACCACCCGGACTGCAGTGAAAGTCGAGAATCGCAAGGGATGGATCCATACCAGCCATGTGAAAAGGTTTCATGGACTTAAGCAAGAGACATTTTTCAAGGACTGCCTCATTCCTAAAGACTGCCCAGATACAGACTCTGAATCGAAAATTCCCCTGTTAGAGAAAACTCCGCAGCAGGAGTATAAACAGAAACTCTGGTCTAGTAAAATAAGTCAGCCAGTTTAATTGTTTAAGTCCCTCTCGGGTGAAGCGGTTAGACAGGTTCCTGACATGTATGAGATAGACCCACACAGTGAGAGAGTTAGTCAAAACTCTAAGAGAATCCGTTATCGAAAAAATGTTTGCAGTAGATGCATTGTCACTCTGTTATTTCTTATGTTTTTGAGTCTTATGGTTACCTGCACAAGTTATGCTTTACATTTATGTTTTCCTATTTCACATGTACATATGTTTTCAAATGCTACAGTAGAGCACACATTTAGTGATCTGCCTCCTCACGAGTTATCCTATCGTCTTGCTATGCGTAATAATAGTTTTATCCGAATGTTGCATTATTCACACCAGACCAGCAATGCCACTAATTGTTGGGTGTGTGGTCGACTCCCCCCTTTCCAGACACCGAATGGAGTTCTGCCACTCTTTCCTTATCCGTTTTCACATAATGGTTCGTGTGGAGCATGGTCCACGTTAACGTCATCCTCCACTGATATGTCCTTCCTGAATAGAACATGTTTCCCAGACAAGCAAGGTCTTACCCATAGAACCGGGTTAGATCTAGAAAATGAAGTATATGATTTAGGTAATTATTCCTCGAATTTTATGGTTCTGAATGTTCAGTCCGATACTACTCCAGATTTGCCTGCTATTTCAGTACTACCAGTCAAAGGCGAATTATGTGTCAGAAAGAATGGTTCCGCACATGTAGGACATAGTGATTGTACTACTATTGTCGAGTATAGTGACAGTGGGAAATCTATTTTCAAAGCCTCACGTCATTCTTATTTTGTTTGTGGTCAGACCGCATATGTTCGTCTGCCCCTCGATTGGGATGGAACATGTTACATTGCCTTCCTACTGCCACCAGTTTTCCTAGCCCCATCCGATTATCATCGAAACACACATCTAGTACACGTTAGACATAGAAGGGAGATCGAGTCCCCAATTGTCGATCAAACTGAAACTGCTTTAGAACAGTATACAGACTTCAATAGAGGTTTCTTTTTCTTTATTGGACCTATCCAGAATAGTAAGTTAATACGTAGGTTAACCAGAACCCTTGAAGCAGTAGTGAATGAGACTACTTCCGCTCTAGGTAATTTAACAGAAGAACAATCTGCTATGAGATTTGTCGTGCTCCAAAATCGTCTCGTTCTTGACGTCATACTGGCCGATAGAGGAGGAGCTTGTAGAGTCATCGGATCTAGTTGCTGCATTTTCATTCCTAATAACGCGCCGTCTGTTTATTCAGCTATAACCAGACTTCATAAAATTGCCCATCAGTTACACCAGAATCCAGGCACCTGGACATGGTCCGGTTGGCTCTGGAGTATTATGTCTGCCTGGGGATGGAAAGTATTGTCATTCCTGGGTATAGCAGTAATGATCATATTCAGTTGCTGCCTCTGTTTACAATGTGGCCCTGCGATTTGCGGCATGTGTGCTACCTCTTGTATTCCTAGTCTTAGTCCTAAATCCCGTTCCAAGACAATTCGAGACGAGCAAATGATGCTATATGAAATGATAGATGGTATCATGAATATTGATGTTTCCTGATGGAAACGTAGGGCACAAGGAGGGAATGTGGAAAAGTAAATTTTGCCATGTTGTATGTGCCTACGTGTTCCCCATCCTATGTTATATGTGCATGATCGATATGCATGTATTCCCCTATGATTGATTAAAGACGCCATCATAGTTGTGTCCAACTCTAGTATGCCAGTCTCCAGTTCTCGTGAAAGCAACGAGTATTAGGCCTATGTTGCCACGTTTTACAGTGTGCACGTTAATTCAGTAAATGTCCCCGTTTCTAGGCCTCAAAAGGGCCCGGACACCAGATTCAGCTCCTGTCTCCTGAACCCTCTCCGAGGAGCGATTCAGCCCCCACCTGTATCCCTGACCCTTCGCTTACTTCCTGCCTCACAGTGCCCGGCCCGGCCTGGCTCTGCCTGCCTGTCTGCCAAGAGTATGTTATGCTTCTAGTTATCAGTCCAGCCCTCCTTCTCTGCATTCCTAAGCTACTGAATCGCATCAACAGTTTCAGCTATAGTCTAGCCTTCCTGTCTCCATGTAAGAGAAATACTGTATTAATATTCATAGAATATTCCTCGCACACGCAATACATGTAGAATAATGCATGCACCAGCCTTAGTGTCAAGTAGCCTTTGCCCTGATAACTTTTGGATTCTATCAACATGTACTCCAAACACCAGATACCAGATATGCCTTAGGTACATGTCGCCCTGACTCCGCAGACTTTAGTCTCCTCTTCTAGCGCAGAAGTCGTAGCCCCCAGTTCTCCCTAGTGACACGTCATTGCCCGTTTGCGCGCACCACTAGGTTAGAGGTCCCGGCTGCTCAGGTAGCCCCCTCCATGTTTCCGCCTCATTCATGACACTTCTGTGACGTTCATATCACATGTCTATGTATACGCCCAGTACACGCCTCTTGTTACACCTACTTTATGCCTTATCTTTCGCGACTACTACGAGAAACGCCTACTGCTACGCCTACTGTATTGAATGCTATTGTAAATGTAATGTATATATACCATGTAATGTTAATATGATACAGCGATCCTGCCATTTTCCCCTGCCCCCGGCAGCTGCCATCCGTCTATTCCCATGCAGGCTGTCCTGTTCCTGTCCCTTATGTCTTATTAAAGCCTGTAAAGACTCAAGATACCTCGAATCCTGACTCTTATTTATTGAGCTATCTGTTTATATGAGTATCCTGAAAAATAGAACCGGTAATTAATTATTTATTTACCACACATGCACAGAGCTGTGAAAGAAAACTGCAGACGAAGCTTGCAAAGCCTCAAGCTGAATGAGATGGGTGAAGGACAATTGCCCCGGAACCCTGAATGACTGCCAACAAAATGGAAGTCTGTAGTGAAATCATGGGAAAGAAGAGTAAAATTACTAATTGTGGACGCGAGTGACATGAACATTTACAAAGACAATGACCTTTTTGAAAATTGCTGAAGTTGCGGAAGCTGAGATGAGGTTAAGCTCATCCACACCTTGAAAGGACTAAACAGAGACATTCGAGACCCCAGATGTTTCAGAAATTTGGATAGTTTAGTTAGTAAAAAAAGTATAAAAGAAGGCGTTCCGATGAGGTAAAAAACTTTCTTTCCTGATGTATCCTGACATGTTGCCCGAATGCTGATTGATTCTTGATGCATAAGAACTTTGTCGTTTTTTTTGGGATTTTGAACTTAGTCTGATTGAATTTAAATAAATATCCATTTCTGAGCTTTCATTTAATAAATTAAATGTTTGAGATTTATGATTAATAAACCTGAATTTAGTATACTTTAAATTTTGCATTAATAAAATAAGTCATGACAAAGAATCTATGCTAAATAAAAATTAGATAAATGAAGAATTAAGCTGGTCTTGTTCTTCCTTAGCCTAATTTTTACTAGCATGATCCATCAGAATTAATGGTGGTGTATCTGAATAAATCGAGCTAATACTAGAACCATGGTAAAAGAATTTAAACTGCAGATGTATATTTTGTAAATAGTTTAGTTGAATTTAGACACTCCGCCATGATCCAGCCACTCTCCTTTGAATCACACCAATCCATGAAGTAAGAGAGAAAGTGCGTGAAGCGAAATCAGTGTTATGGGTCCCACTGATGAATAAATGTGGTAAATGTGACTTTAGGGAAAGGGTGATGAGGATTTTAGAAATTATTTCCGGAGTGGCGCTGCATCACACACAGGGGCAGGTCTGGACATGGACTTGATTTGCATATCAGGGTTCTTTCCCTGATAAACAAGCATTTGCAATGCAATAGGTCTCGCATTAGGACATTTTGAGCTATCGTTATTGTAAATGACAAATATTTTATTTATGTGTTTGTTTTGAAAATAGCAAAATTAATAGCTTTGTCATTTACAATGCCAATAGTTTTAACTTTCGCAAACATGACACCTATAGCATTTGTAATGCAATATGTGTTGTATTTACATGACTTAGATGTATTGATATTACAAATAACAAAGGCTTATTTTTTTTAATAATTAATACTTAATTAAAACTTATTGTAATTTATAATGGCAATAGCTTAAACTTTTGTAAATAACTTTTGGGAAGATTATGTTCAGTGTATTTTATTGTGATGAAAATCCAAGAACAGAAGTGAAATATTAGCATCTTTTTGTGACATTTGCAATAAAGCTTGAAACATTGAGAGAACATATTAGGACCAGTTGTTGTTCAATGGTTGCACAGAGTAATGCTGTGGCGTTCAGTTGTGCTGAGTGATGCTGTGGCCTTCAGTGGTGCTGAGTGATGCTGTGGCCTTCAGTGGTGCTGAGTGATGCTGTGGCCTTCAGTGGTGCTGAGTGATGCTGTGGTGTTCAGTGGTGCTGAGTGATGCTGTGGCATTCAGTGGTACTGTGGTGTTGAGTGGTGCTGAGTGATGCTGTGGCCTTCAGTGGTGCTGAGTGATGCTGTGGCATTCAGTGGTGCTGTGGTGTTGAGTGGTGCTGAGTGATGCTGTGGCATTGAGTGATGCTGTGGCATTGAGTGATGCTGTGGCGTTGAGTAATGCTGTGATGTTGAGTGATGCTGTGATGTTGAGTGATGCTGTGGCATTGAGGGATGCTGTGCGCTGAGTGGTGCTGTGGCATTGAGTGGTGCTGTGGCATTGAGTAGTGCTGTGGTGTTATGGGGTGCTGTGGCATTTAGGGGTGCTGTGGCGTTGAGTGGTTCTGTGGTGTTGAGTGATGCTGTGGTGTTGAGTGGTGCTGTGGTGTTGATTGGTGCTGTGGCATTGAGTGGTGCTGTGGTGTTGAGTGGTGCTGTGGCTTTGAGTGGCGCTGTGGCTTTGAGTGATGCTGAGTGATGCTGTGGCGTTTGAGTGATGCTGTGGCATTGAGTGATGCTGTGGTGTTGAGTGGTGTTGTGGCATTGAGTGGTGCTGTGGCATTGAGGGGTGATGTGGCATTGAGGGCTGCTGTGGCATTCAGTGGTGCTGAGTGAATCTATGGCATTGAGTGATGCTGTGGCGTTGAGTGATGCTGTTGCGTTGAGTGGTGCTGTGGTGTTGAGTGATGCTTTGGCGTTGATTGGTGCTGTGGCATTGATTGGTGCTGTGGTGTTGAGTGGTGCTGTGGTGTTGAGTGATGCAGTGGTGTTGAGTGGTGCTGTGGTGTTGAGTTGTGCTGTGATGCTGAGTGAGGCTGTGGCATTGAGTTATGCTGTGGCATTGAGTGATGCTGTTGAGTTGAGTGGTGTTGTGGCATTGAGTGGTGCTGTGGCGTTGAGGGGTGCTGTGGCATTTAGTGGTGCTGAGAGAATCTGTGGCGCTGAGTGATGCTGTGGTGTTGAGTGATGATGTTGCATTGAGTGGTGCTGTGGTGTTGAGTGATGCTGTGGTGTTGAGTGGTGCTGTGGTGTTGAGTGGTGCTGTGGTGTTGAGTGGTGCTGAGTGAATCTGTGGCGCTGAGTGATGCTGTGGCGCTGAGTGATGCTGTTGCGTTGAGTGGTGCTGTGGTGTTGAGTGATGCTGTGGCATTGAGTGGCTGAATGACCAGCACTGAATACTGTCTGCTTAAAGCATTACTTTGTAACTCAATTATGTGGCAGGACTGCAGAGGCACATCCTGTGTCTGAGAATGAAGACTGTACTAGATTTCCGAGCTAACTACAAACTATATAAATGAGATTACTTTACAGTCATTGTATATGAATTTATCTTTCATATGTATCCTGAAAGTGTCATGCCTCGAGCCCTCCTGAGCCTTAGACCATTATATTTGAAAGTAGTTACCTGCCTTCCAAGCCTACTGGGATATTTTTTTGTCATGTATCCATTCCAGGCCTTCAATATGCAAGACTCGCACTCACTGAGTGGTATTTGTTGTGCAATTAATCAAGTCTAGAGTGCGTGCTAGTTGTTATAGTATTATTTTTCAGGGTAGCACCTAAGAGTGGACTCCGAGCTAGAACGATTTAACGTTTTGGCTTGAGAGAGTAATGTGCAACAGAGTCTGGCCATAACCAGACCCGAAGGCTATTTAGTAGGTACCCTGATGCCCCAGAAGTCTTTCTGTCTAGACCCAAGACCAAAGCAAGTGCTTCTTCGAACTAAATTATCCAAGTGTACGTATCAGAATGTTACATGTGAAAGAGAAGAGAAGCGGGGTGGGGTGCACTTAGATGAGGGATGCAGCGGTGAGGTAAACAGTAGAATTCAACAGAAGCAACAAGCTCTTGGCATTGCTGTGTGGGGGGCGGGGGAGGGGGAGCAGGGGTGGGCTGAAGCAAGGAGAGGCACGCACCCCAAGCAGCCATTAGCAGTGTACAACCAACTTAAACAAGCAGCCTCTATCTGAGAGTGTGTGCGCGAAGAGTGGGCAGCAAGAGCACAGTCTGCTTCATTTTGAAATAAAATTGAAACAGATACAAACGTGATTACAGAAACCATAGCAGCAGTGGAGTTACTCTGTAAAAAACAAAAACACGCTTTGAGTTTAAACAGTTTTCTTTTATTCACAAAGAAGGTAGAGAGGTAGAGTAAAAAGTAAAGGTAAACGGAGGGGGAAGGGAATGGGCCAGTGAGAAAGAGTGAGGTGAAAATCGAAGGCAGTAGAGGAAAAAAAAAGGGAGTGTTTATGAAGGAAGCTGAATGAGAGAGGGATGAGAGCGAGCGAGACAGAGGGGTGTGGGGGTGGGGGAGATCGGAGGAGGAGAGGGAGCGGCACAGTGCACGTGGAGTGTTCCTCGGCAGCTTGCACAAATGGTGCTCCAAATGTATGGCTGCTCAAGTCAGCCCAAGGCAACAATTCTAATCAATTCTAATGTGATAAAATGCTGCAGGGGAAAGTGCACAGAGGCCGTGGCTTGTGTAAAAAGAACGTATAAATGCAGATTAAACGATTCCTCAGTGTCGTAATTTTATCTAGAGGGGAGACCAGAGGGTGGCGAGAGGACACGAGAAGGGGGAAGTTAGAGGGGCAGACAGATGCAGGGACAGGATGAGAGAGAGAAAGAGAGAGATGTGAAGGAAGTGACAGAAAGTGCGGTAAACAGAAAGGAGCATATGTTGAGAGAGGGGACCCGATAAAGTCAGAAGGTGAGATAGTCGCTGATTGGGGGAGGGTACAGGGGAGAGGTGCAGGGAGAAAGAAAATAGATTGAAGGAGAGACGACTGGGGCAGGCAGAGCGAATACAGTGTGTCTCTCAAGAAGAAGGTGAGAGGAGAGCGAGGCAGAATGCCAGACAGGAATGGAGGGATGAGACAGGCCGGGCAAGGGGGTAAAAGATTGAGATAAAGGAGCAATATAGAGAAAGAGTGAGGTAGTGAGGAAAATTGAATTTTGCCCTGTCATGTGTCCCTACGTGTTCCCCATCGTATGTTATATGTGCATGATTGATATGCATATTTACCCCCTTGACCGAATAAAGACGCAATTATAGTTGTGTCCATCGTCAGTATGCCAGTTATCCAGTCCTCGTGAAAGCAACGTGAATTAGGCTTCTAGGCCTATGTTGCCAACGTCTTTACATTGTGCACGTTAAATCATCGAGTTGTCCCCGTTTCTAGGCCTCACAGGGCCCGGACACCAGATTCAAGCCTCGAGTCTCCTGAAACCACTCCGAGGAGTGATGCAGCCCCTCCCGCATCCCTGACCCTTCACTTACTTCCTGCCAAGCAGCGCGGTGCCCGGCCTGGCCTGCCTGCCTGTCTGCCAAGAATATGTTATGCTTACAGTTATCAGTTCAGCTCCCCGGCTTCGCATTCCTAGCTAACGAACCGCATAAACATCTTCATCTATAGTCTAGTCTTCCTGTCTCCATGCAAGAGAATTACTGAATTAATGTCCATAGAAGATTCCTAGCACACGCAATACATTAGGAAATATATGCATGCACTAGCCTTAGTGACAAGTAGCCTTTACCCTGATGACTTTTAGATTCTATCAACATGTTCTCCAAACACGAGATATCAGATATGCTATAGGTACATGTCGTCCTGACATCCCAGACTTTAGTCTCCTCTTCTAGTGCCAGAAGTCAGAGCCCCCAGCTCTCCCCAGTTACACGTCATGGCCCGTTTTGCGCGCACCAGTAGGTTAAAGGTTCCAGCTGCCCAGGTAGCCCCTCCATGTATCCACCCACTTATGACACTTCTGTGACGTTTACATCACATGTCTCCGTGCACGCCCTGTGCACGCCTTCTTTTCACGCCCATATGTTCTTATCTTCCGTTTGTCACTTGTTACGCCTACTGTATTCAATGCAATTGTACTGTTTTACTATATATACTGTATGATGTTAATGAGATGCTGCAGCTGCCATTCCCCCTTTCCTTGTGTCTGTCCCTTCCTGAACCTTCGCAGGTGATGGAACCCGATGGTCCATTGGCTCGAGCCATCTAATTAAAGCCCGTATGACTCAGATACCCCGGATTCTGCCTCTTATTTATTGAGCTATCCTTTTTAGTTAATGCATAGAAAATATAGTACCGGTAATTATTTATTTATTTACCACATAAATGGCGCCCGAATAGGGACGAGCCCCTTCCCCACGCGCCGGCGATGTAACGCAGGCCCCCTGACCCTTCTACAGCCGTGACGGACCCCTACTGTGCACGTGCAGATATTTCTGCTTCAAGTCTCCCTCAGGCCCACGGAGGAGACGGAGACTGCGGTCCGGCATCCAGACAAGGCGGTGAGGAAGGCGGATCGTCCCGACCAGAGCCCAAGCCGAGAGAGCAAGGTCCGAGGTATCCGGAGGCCCACCTGTTTCCGAAACCCGAAGCCCGAGGCGCATGCGTAGTGCGTAGCAGTAACTAGACGTCATAGCTGTCCAGTCCAGTCCGATGCCTTCAGTTTTGCTTCCCGGTGAGTACCGTTGCTGGGACGTATCTAGACGGGTTCATTAATTTGTGCCCGGTCCGACGGGTTTGGGTACACAGATCCGGTCCGACGTGTTCACTTAGGTGGATACGGTATGACGTGTCTCTTTAGGAGACCGGTATGTTCTGTACTGTTTTAGCAGTGCATCCAGTAATTCTAGTAAGTCTGTTCTCGAGAAATTCAAGTATTATGTTTTCAATGTATTAGGTAGTATCTGTTCGAACTGTTATTAATGTATTTTTGATGTCGTGGTATGAATTATTGTTTTGCTGTTCATTACTGTGTTCATTGTGTATTGTGTTCAAGTTCAAGTACGGTTCAAATATGCCGCTGTTTTCTAAGTTACGTCAGATAAAAACCAGAAAAGGGTTACTCGAAGAATCAGTTCCTGTCCCTCCTAGGGACAGCCCTGGACATTTCATGTATCATAAGCATGGCTTAGATGCCATACTGTATCTAGATTTATGGGTGGACTACACCAAAGATCTCGAAGAGAAATATAGATGGCCTGTTTCAGGAACATGGGATGCCGAGTGCATCATGAGAATAGAGGAAGCATTATGGAAAAAGAAAGCCAGACAATCCCAGAAAGATGCCATAGAATTGTGGCGTAAAGAATCCCATAAAAGAACAGAAAAAGAATTCAGAAAAGCCGAATTAAGTAGGGAATCCTCCGAAAAAGCCCAAGAAAGGGAATTACTAGAATAAGGTGAACGAGTTAGAGCAGAACAGTCAGACAGACAGAGGAATGCCCTTATTAAAGGTATGTATCCCCTTCTCGCCGAGGGTTTGCCGAAGGCGACCCCGGAAACACTCTGTAATTTACCGCCACCATTGGTCCCGATTAAGCTACGTCATAAACCGACTGCAGCTGAAATCTTTCTTTCTTCCTATTTAGACGACACTGTCCCAGAATATGCTAATACGAATCCTACTCCGCCTGTTCAACTTCCACCTCCTGTTAATAATGTAATTACTGTACCTCCAGCCGTGGGTCCCGGGAATCCGGTCCATATGCCAGTACCCCAGGACCAACCCACATTACGTACACCTACTTTACTAGTCACGTTATCAGCGGCCGCACATTCAGTATTAATTGACGATTCTAGTTCAGGAGGAGCAGGGGGAGGTATTCCTATCACCCCGCCTCAAACAAAGCGCCTGACGCTGAGAGACGCAGCATTACAGCGTACGCCAAAAGTGGCCACGTACGAAGCACTCAAAAAGTACCTTACTGATTGTAGATATGACCCAGTGCCAGGTGAAGATCACATGATATTGCATTCCGTACGTTTACGACGAGTTGTAGACTTTTTGATTACCATATCAGATATGAAAGAACATTTAGACAGAATATATCATTTCATCCGAACAGGGGAGAAACCAGAAAGTATTCACGAAGCCATGGCACATAGGAAAGTCGAGACTCAAGGCATGATTTTGCAATTTCTAATAAATTGTTTAATAAGAGAACAGGATCGTCCTGATAAAGACAAAGAAGAGATGAAAGTCCTGATAAGATGGAGTGACAATATAGCAGACGGAAAACACAAGACACAAAATAGTATAGAAACTACATACAGAAAGATTCGTAAAGAAATCATAGGAATACACGAGAGGGAGAAAGCAAGAATAATAGCCGAGAAAGAGAACGACTCTTCAGACGAAGATGTAGACAACGAGAATCCCACCAGAATAGCGTATGTAGGTAGGACGAGACCTTCTGATAGACACACACGCCTAGACTACAAGAAAGTTTTTCCTCCTCCCGTACCAGAACAGTGTTCTCTTGAACAATTATTCCAGGCTACCGATAAAGTTCTCAAACTACGAATAGGTTACAGTGAGCTTAGTACCATGCATGAACAAGAACTCGCCCGATCAGCAGTTCGATGGACTAGTGATTCTACCACGTATTCAGACGAAGTAGTGGCTCAAATGTTTCTGAAGCTGCCCCCAGCCGAGCAGCGACTGGTGGGTATGTACATGATCCAGCACCTCATTACACTGTACGAGGCATTCTTATCCAGGTCCTTTATATAATGTATTGAACGAGTTACTCCTAAACAGATGGAAAGGTTTAGGTACCGATTTAATTAACGTCATTCTAGAACAGCGCCACAAATATAGAACATTCCTGACTCCGCATTTTGTTCCTGTCTCACCCCCATTCTACATAGATAGACAGAATCCGTTGCGAGAAGTGCATCCTGTTAAGGGAACGGGGGGTGAGCTCGAACGAGTATTTGTTTACACCCCTATAACGAAAATAGAACTACTAGAAATGAAAAAGTTAGTGCCCTGTCACGATAAAGATCCAGCAGGGTTCCACCTTGAATTAAAAGACATGCTCCGTATGGGAGAATACACGTATCCTGATATCATCAAAATGTTAAAGGTCCTGTTGCCGGCAGGCATATATGAAAAACTCAAAGAAAAAGAATGGGAGGTGGGAGAGAAAAAGATTGACTGGACCGCGTTAGAGAACGAAGATAACACACGAGTCCCAGGTACTGGTCTTGGGGATAAAGCTAAAGAATTGCCCGAACTGTTAATACAAGTCTTGCCAAGATTACTAGCCACGAAAAAGGAAGATTGGGATGCCATCTCAGCCTGTAAACAGAAACAGGACGAAGACACTAGTGATTTTTATTCCAGATTTGAGAAATGTTTCATTATTAATAGCGGTTTGAAGACAAGTAGTGAGTCGTATCCACATCTTTTTGTTACCAAACTAGTTGAGAATTCTTTACCGCAAGTTAAAAATCGAGTATTAAAAGTCGAGAGTACATGGCAAGCTAATACTCCGTCCCAAATGCTACAGATGTTACAGTATCACCAGAACCGAATCAGGGAAGAGCAAGAACACGAAAGAAGACGTATGAAAGATACGAAAATGAAAGTACTAGTTGCACAGTCTGTTCCAGCAGATAGTCAGAAGAGGGGTACGAATCAAACTAGTCATTCTACAGCTCCCGTTAAAGGGACATGCAATTACTGTAAACAGCCAGGTCATTATATAAACGAATGTGCAGTTCTGAAACACAACATAGCTACAGGTAAGACGAAAGAGAGACCGCGTCTTCCTAGACAGGAACATGTTCCGCAGAATTCGCAACCGCCGCAGAACGCACAACAGACAGTTACAGTACCGCAGCCTATAGCTGCCACACAACACGTTACACAACAGATGTACCAGTACGCACAGTCAGATTATCCAAAATATCAGCAGTATTCATGAAACAGCCTAGAGAGGGAGGTTGGCTTGCCTCTCATCGAGGTTCCTGTAGATCAAGAGGGTCCCTATGTACACAGTCAAGTATTAGGGAAAGACAGAAAGTTTCTGATTGATACAGGGGCAAGTAGGACTACCATCAGTCATGACGAGGTTCCAGGGGCTCCACTCTCAGGCTCAAGAAATGTTTCCCTGGGATTTTCAGGAAAGCCTATTGTTAATGAAATATCGAAACCAGTTTCCCTAGAAGTTGGTCCATTGTCCCGAACTACAGACTTGTTACTTACGAAATCATGTCCTGAAAATTTACTTGGTATTAAAACATTGAAAGAATTAGGAGCAGTCATATGCTGTTCTCCGGAAGGAGTGAGATTGTTTTTACGTGATTTTAAAGGTCATTATGTGTTACGTGATTTTGATCCAAGATTACTGAATGTACCACAGCATTTATGGGTGCAAGGTCCAACTGATGTAGGTTGTATGCACATTACACCATATCGTGTCACTCTGAAACAAGGTGTTGTATTACCACGAATCCGACAATACAAATTGCCACCTGAGGCTGTAGCAGCCTTATCGAAAATTATTGACGAGCTCATTGCTCAAGGAGTAGTTGTAGAAACTGACTCCAATGTATGTAATTCTCCTATCATTCCGATTCTTAAACGTACTGATCCAAATGCACCTCCAGTTTATCGATTAGTGATTGACCTTCGAGAACTTAATAAATGTATCATACCCCAGTACCCAGTGGTTCCAGATATCTCTTCCCTATTGACTGCCATTGATTCCGAAGCTACGTTCTTTACTGTTATTGATCTCAAGAACGCATTCTTTAGTGTCCCCATTCATCCAGCCAGCCAGTTCCTTTTCGGATTCTGTTTAAATGGAAGAAGCTATAAATTCACACGTGCACCTCAAGGTTTTACAGAAAGTCCTAGTATTTACAGTCAAGCACTTAAAAGACAACTAGACAGTATTCACATGCCAACTGACACTGCCCTGCTCCAGTATGTCGATGATTTATTGATCACTGCCCGTACAGAACGTGACTGCGAGCGTGCGTCACTGACAGTCTTGTATTTTCTGGCGGAAATGGGGCACAAGGTGTCCCCTTCCAAACTGCAATTCTGTGTCCAGCAAGTGGTATACCTTGGACACTTGCTGTCCAAGAGGGGTAGACAGTTGACACCTGACCGTATTCAGTTAATTGCACATCTTCCACAGCCCAAGACACAGAAGGAGGTACGAGCTTTTTTCGGCCTCACTTCTTACTGCAGACAATGGATTCCTCAGTACGCATATCTAGCCAAACCACTGATACAGTTAACAACACAGGAGGCAGCGACATCGACTGTCCTCCCTTGGACCCAGGAACATACACTTGTTTTCAATGAGTTAAAGAAAGCTTTATGTAATGCACCTGTTTTAGCGACACCAAACTACAGTAAGCCTTTTACACTTTTTGTTACTGAACGTGATGGTACAGCATTATCTGTTCTCACGCAAGATCAAGCAGGACAACACAAGCCTTGTGCTTATTTTTCTAGCACATTAGATCCAGTAGCCCAGGCTCTGCCTGCGTGCCTCAAGTCAGTTGCAGCCACAGCTCTAGCTATCAGACAAAGTGATTCCATAGTGTTAGGACATTCCCTGACAGTACAAGTTCCACACTCCGTGGAAGTTTTTTTAAACCGAACACAGACTCAGCACTTGACAATTGCACGTTTAACAGGATATGAACTGACTCTGTTTCAGCCACACATAGAAATCAGACGCTGCAACATTTTAAATCCTGCTACATTGTTACCCTCGATCACATCAAATCCTGCCACACATGGCTGTGTGGAAGTTATTAACACCATGACAAAGCCAAGACAAGACTTGACGGACATTGCATTACCTGACCCAGACCTGACACTTTACGTGGATGGTTCATGTATGAGAACAAGTACAGGAGAACTAGTAGCCGCGTATGCAGTGACTACTGAAACTGAAGTTATAGAAACACATCGTATTGACACCCTGTCTGCTCAAGCAGCAGAGCTCATCGCTCTGACCCAAGCCTGCATACGAGCCAAGAACCTGAAAGTAAACATATATACAGATTCACGTTATGCATTCGGAGTCGTACACGACTTTGGAGTACTATGGCAAGAAAGAGGTTTCCTGACCTCTCATGGAGCCAAGATTCAGCATGGCCCCCTCATTCAAGCCCTGTTAAAAGCAATACATTTACCAACAGCCATTGCCATTATGAAGTGCAAAGCACATACGAAAGCCACTGACACCATTTCCCAAGGTAACGATCTAGCAGATCGAACAGCCAAACTTACAGCTCAGACTCCAGACATTCCAGTTAACAGGACAAAGACAGATGTTCCAGATCAGACGACTTGTATGACAGTTAAGGACCCTACACAAGACGTACTAGACATCCAGACACATGCTACCCCAGACGAAATCAAGAAATGGTCTGAACAAGGAGGGGTCCAGACAGATCAGGGATGGTTGACGAAGGGAAAAGCCACATGGTTTCTCCCCGACTCTATGGTTCAAGTCATTATTAATACAGCACATAGTCCAGCACATTTAGGAGAAAAAGCCATGTTAGACAGTATCCAGAACCTCTGGTTTAACAAGCATTTACGAGCAGCAGCGAAGCAGAAAGTACGTACCTGCATCATCTGTTGTCAGTTCAATCCAGGTAAAGGTGTTCCGGTGGAACAAGGTGGATTCCATCCTCCTGACCACCCTTTTGAAGTCCTCCAGATGGATTATATCCAGATGGATCGATGTCGAGGTTTCAAGTATGTCCTCGTAGTTGTATGCGCTTTGTCCAGATGGACAGAAGCATATCCAGTTCCAGATTACACTGCCGCGACCACTGCCAGGCAGTTGGTTTGTGAGTTTTCCCCACGCTATGGTTTGCCCAGGGTCGTGTATTCAAACAACGGACAGCCATTCTCATCCGAACTCATGAAACAAGTATCACTTCTGTTAGGGTACCAGTGGAAGTTCCACTGTGTGCGACACCCCGAGGCAGCTGGCCTCGTCGAGAGACACAATCAAACTCTGAAAATACGTATTGCAAAAGTTTGTGCCGAGAAAGGTGTAGATTGGATGGTAGCCCTGCCAGTCGCCCTTTTTTATATGAGAATGGTCGCTCATTCCCGTTCAGGTCTGTCACCTTTTGAAGTTGTATTCGGCCGTCCCCCAAACATGTGGGGTACACCTATGCCACGTAAAATTACCGATGTTGACAGTAATATGCTGACAGATTACCTAGCTTCCTTGATGTCTGCACTACTCTCTTGTCGTTCACAGGTCGCGGCTGCCTTTTCAGACAACACCCAAGTGAAACCGCACAAGGTCATCCCAGGCGACCTCGTCCTTGTAAGGAACTTTGATCGTTCAAGCCCGCTGGAGCCCCGCTGGAAAGAGCCGAAACTTGTTCTGATGACCACAAGGACCGCTGTGAAACTGGAAGGCCGGAAGGGCTGGCTACACTCCAGCCACATCAAGCGTTTTCATGGACTCCGTCCAAAGACTTTTTTCAAGGACTGCCCCGATACTGACTCTAAACTTTCCCCGTTAGAGAAAACTCCGCAGCAGGAGTATAAAATCAAATTACGGTCTAGCAAGTCATACAGTTTAATTGTTTAAGTCCCTCTCGGGTGAAGCGGTTAGACAGGTTCCTGACATGTATGAGATAGACCCCCATAGTGAGAGAGTTAGACGAAACTCCAAGAAAATACGTTATTGTAAGAATCTGCGCAGCAGATGCGTTATTACGTTATTGTTTATGTTATTTCTGAGTCTTACGATCACATGCATAAGTTATGTTTTACATGTATTTTTTCCTCCTCTTGATTCGCATGTACACTCTTCCTCTAATGATACAGTAGAGCACACGTTTAGTGAACTACCCCCTCACGAGTTATCCTACCGACTTGCAATGCGCAACAATACTTTTATACGTATGTTACACTATTCACACCAGACCAGCAATGCCACTAATTGTTGGGTGTGTGGTCGACTCCCCCCTTTTCAGACACCGAAGGGAGTTCTGCCACTTTTTCCCTATCCGTTTTCACACAATGGTTCGTGTGGAGCATGGTTTACGTTAACATCATCCTTAGACGATAAGTCCCTTTTGAACGAGGAACATGTTTCCCAGACAAGGAAGGTCTTTCCCATAGGACAGGGTTAGATCTAGAAAATGAAGTATATGATCTAGGTAATTTCTCCTCGAATTTCATGGTTTTGAATGTTCAGTCCGAGAATACTCCAGACTTACCTGCTATAACAGTTTTACCAGTGAAAGGCGAATTATGTGTTAGAAGGAATGGTTCAGTACATCTAGGACACAGTGATTGTAATACTGTGGTCGAGTATAGTGACAGTGGGAAATCTACTTTCAAAGCCTCACGTCATTCATATTTTGTGTGTGGTCAGACCGCATATGTACGTCTGCCCCTAGATTGGGATGGAACATGTTACATTGCCTTCCTACTGCCACCAGTTTTCCTAGCCCCATCCGATTATCACAGAAATACACATCTAGTACACGTCAGACATAGAAGGGAGATCGAGTCCCCAATTGTCGATCAAACTGAAACTGCCTTAGAACAGTATACAGATTTCAATAAAGGTTTCTTTTTCTTCATAGGACCTATCCAGAATAGTAAGCTAATACGTAGGCTAACCAGAACCCTTGAAGCAGTAGTGAATGAGACTACTTCCGCTCTAGGTAACTTAACCGAAGAGCAATCTGCTATGAGATTTGTCGTTCTTCAGAACCGCCTTGTTCTTGACGTCATACTGGCCGATAGGGGCGGAGCTTGTAGAGTCATCGGATCTAGTTGTTGCGTTTTCATTCCTAATAACGCACCGTCTGCATATTCAGCAATAACAAGACTTCCTAAAATAGCCCATCAGTTACACCAGAATCCAGGCACCTGGACATGGTCCGGTTGGCTCTGGAGTATAATATCTGCCTGGGGATGGAAAGTACTGTCATTCCTAGGAATAGTAGTAATGATCATATTCAGTTGTTGTCTCTGTTTACAATGTGGCCCTGCGATTTGCGGCTTGTGCGCTACCTCTTGTATTCCAAGTCCAAAGTCCCATTCCCAGAAGATAAGAGACGAGCAAATGATGCTGTATGAACAGATAGATGGTATCATGAATATTGATGTTTCCTGAAGGAAACGTAGGGAACAAGGAGGGAATGAGGAAAATTGAATTTTGCCCTGTCATGTGTCCCTACGTGTTCCCCATCGTATGTTATATGTGCATGATTGATATGCATATTTACCCCCTTGACCGAATAAAGACGCAATTATAGTTGTGTCCAACGTCAGTATGCCAGTTATCCCGTCCTCGTGAAAGCAACGTGAATTAGGCTTCTAGGCCTATGTTGCCAACGTCTTTACATTGTGCACGTTAAATCATCGAGTTGTCCCCGTTTCTAGGCCTCACAGGGCCCGGACACCAGATTCAAGCCTCGAGTCTCCTGAAACCACTCCGAGGAGTGATGCAGCCCCTCCCGCATCCCTGACCCTTCACTTACTTCCTGCCAAGCAGCGCGGTGCCCGGCCTGGCCTGCCTGCCTGTCTGCCAAGAATATGTTATGCTTACAGTTATCAGTTCAGCTCCCCGGCTTCGCATTCCTAGCTAACGAACCGCATAAACATCTTCATCTATAGTCTAGTCTTCCTGTCTCCATGCAAGAGAATTACTGAATTAATGTCCATAGAAGATTCCTAGCACACGCAATACATTAGGAAATATATGCATGCACTAGCCTTAGTGACAAGTAGCCTTTACCCTGATGACTTTTAGATTCTATCAACATGTTCTCCAAACACGAGATATCAGATATGCTATAGGTACATGTCGTCCTGACATCCCAGACTTTAGTCTCCTCTTCTAGTGCCAGAAGTCAGAGCCCCCAGCTCTCCCCAGTTACACGTCATGGCCCGTTTTGCGCGCACCAGTAGGTTAAAGGTTCCAGCTGCCCAGGTAGCCCCCTCCATGTATCCACCCACTTATGACACTTCTGTGACGTTTACATCACATGTCTCCGTGCACGCCCTGTGCACGCCTTCTTTTCACGCCCATATGTTCTTATCTTCCGTTTGTCACTTGTTACGCCTACTGTATTCAATGCAATTGTACTGTTTTACTATATATACTGTATGATGTTAATGAGATGCTGCAGCTGCCATTCCCCCTTTCCTTGTGTCTGTCCCTTCCTGAACCTTCGCAGGTGATGGAACCCGATGGTCCATTGGCTCGAGCCATCTAATTAAAGCCCGTATGACTCAGATACCCCGGATTCTGCCTCTTATTTATTGAGCTATCCTTTTTAGTTAATGCATAGAAAATATAGTACCAGTAATTATTTATTTATTTACCACAGTAGGGTCAAAATTAAAGGGAGTGGGAAGGGAGTGGGCCGGTGAGAAAGAGTGAGGTGAAATGCGAAGGCTGTAGAGGAAAACAAGCTTGTTTACCTCTGTTTGAGACCAAGGCGGATGGGGGTGGGGGGCTGCGGAGCAGGGGGAGTGAGCGAATGGGGGGGAACCAGCATATGGGGTGTGCAGATGTGGGAGGGAAGGAGCATGGTGGTGTGCGAGGCGGATGGGGGTTAGGGGGGCGGGGGAGCAGGGGAGCGAGCGAGTGGTAGGGAACCAGCATATGGGGATGGGGTGTCAGGCCAAGCGCGCGCCTGGCGAAGTGTCACTCTTCAGTAGACAACATGCATTGGGAGGAATCCGCTTGTTCAAGAGTGTTGTTTCCCGTACAATAGTTCAAAGCTATAAATACCTCGACCTAAAAACGAATAGGAAACGTGCAGGAAGAGCTGCATAGAAAAAAACTTGTCACCCCAATGTAACTGCGGGCGAGCCTGAGTTGGAAAGCTGTACTCTGGCAGCCGCTGCCACATAGAGTGGTGGCCTGATAGAGTGCCTTAAAGGCCAGTGCAAAGAAAGCTGAGGGAACTTGGTGCAAAGCCCAGGCTGCTGCTTTGCACCAAGCTTTGCTAGCTCTCTGGCTGGCACCTAAAGGGAGGTCGGAGCCTGTGTGTGATTGGAAAAGAAGCGAGTGCAAGGCTGGAGGAAGAGAGGGCTGTTCTTTGGCTATCTGTAGCAAGCTTGCAAAGGGAGGGCAGTTGTTGGAGGGAAGCGTGCAAGTGAGGTGCAGCGCAGCACGGTCCAGAGTGGAGGGGGTTGTCAGCGCAAGAGGCCTGCACCGGCAGCCTCTCGTGCCTACGGCCATACCACCCAGAATGCGCCTGATCTCGTCCGATCTCGGAAGCTAAGCAGGGTCGGGCCTGGTTAGTACTTGGATGGGAGACCGCCTGGGAATATCAGGTGCTGTAGGCATTTTGCCACTCGCTGACACCGTGCTCGGTCCTTGCACAATCACATCTAATTTTCCTCGCTAATAGCATTTAAAAAAAAAATCTATATATATATTCTGCTCACCTCATCTCTCCTCTCTTTTTTTTATTTATTTATTTATTTATTTATTTATAAAGAATCGGCATGAAGTTTACAATATGCATGGCCCTTAACTGTAAATTCGAAAACTGAAAGAAAATGAAGAAAACCTTTGCCCTAAAACAGAACCAGTGGTCGAAGTGGGGGAAAAAAGCAAGCAAACTGTGGGCGTAGAATCAGAGGGCAGGAATAACCTAAGGATTGCGTCAGTGGACGGAGTCAGAGGTGTGACCAGAAAGAGCAAATCATTCTAATATTTAGTATTTGTTTGGCATTTAACTACCCAGTTACAGCTTATTGTGTTATTTAATTCAACCAATGCATACACTTTTTTTTAAGGTGTAATATGAGGCATTGACATTAAAATACATTCACAAAGTGGGATATGTTTCCAATCACAGAATGTCCCAAATACACTTAAAAGTAGAAGCACAAGCAATTTCTCTCTGAGCCACGCACTTTCTGTCATCAGCACTTCTCCCTTTTCCCACAAGAACAGTTCAAACATCAATGGCAAAATATCCTAGTTTGCAAATGTTTTCTATACAATTATGTCTCTGCAATATTTGCCACATAATGCATCATCAGCTGAATAATTTGAAGATTTTAACTTATAAATTGTAGCTCGAATGGATCAAAAGTTACAAAAAATGTGACTTGTGTTTCTGTGAAGAGGACATCCCTGTGCAAATGTTTGCTGATGCCTTTCTCACTGCTGCATTTGTATGTTACACTGCTACTAATAAGGCAAAATCTTTGCAGAGACTGTTAGCAGGTGTAAAAATGTCAAAATAATAAAGTATCAGTAAATATAATGCATTATGCAGAAGCCTTTTTTTGCTGTATAATTTAGGCAACACTGCAGCATAATTCTGTCCTCTATTGCGACATAATTCTAGTGGCCCCAAAGCAGACCGCACATGTTAAAAGTGCTTGTGCATGAAGCAGAGACCTTAAAGTTTGGTATGTGTGCAGATCCTGCATTGCCAACTCCTGGTGAGTTGCAACCACTACTGCTGAAACAAGGCCAATGGAGGTTCTGATGGGTGAGGCGGACTGGCCTCAAGGGCAGGACCGGCTTTAGTGCTGGTCACCCGCAGCCCATGCAGGTAAGAGCAGTCGGGCTGTGGGGCCGGTTGGGGGGTGGAGATTTCAACAGACGATGACGAGGGACAAATAATTATTTATTTAATTTTCTCCCGTGGTCGTATGTCGAAAACTCCCCAACCCGGCCCCATCACTTTTACCTGCACAGGCCGCGGCTAGTGCTGGTGGAGCCCTGTGCGGCAATGTTTGTTGGTACCCCCAAATGACTCCCTCTGCCATGTATCCCTCAAACCTCCATAACCACACTCTCGCTCAGATTCACTTAATTTGATTTACAACACCAGCAGTGATACCAATGTAGGGTGTCAGAACACTTTACATCACACACATTACACATAAACAATCATACATGTGTAAATCACTGTATAAGAAATATTACATAAGACTAAGGACTACAAGGTGGAGGAGTCACAAGACAACCATACTAGTAGGCAGTATAGTTTTATAGTGATTGGTCTGGAGAAACACAAACTTTGAATTTAGAACGTAATACCATGGTTGGGGGTTCTCTATAATAAAAAGAATTGATTTCTATACAAATGAACCCTTTGTGCAACATTTGAATAATCAAAGACTAAAACAGGTGCACCTGAACAAACCGGGGTTGCTAAACCAGGGAGTGGAGGGAGGGGTGAGGCAGGGACCAGGCAAGGGACAGCCCGAACCCTTTAATGGGTACAACGTCTCCCACCAGCACGCCCAGGTCATGCGGTGGGAGGTGCTCGACAAGACAGGGCCAAGACTGGTGCGAGACCTGATTCTCAGCAAGGTGCTGAAACCAGAAGGGGTCCCAATGGCTGATGTACTGAGCTGGCAGGCATCCGCCTCAGGCATGATATTCCTCCTTAGTTTTGTCACCCAGGCCCTCTTCAGGAAGTACTGGGACCTCTTCCAAGGGAAGAAGAAGGAGGCACCATACAGCAAATTAAGCCTGACGACAGGATTGGCACCGGAGACCACGGAGAAGAGGGTAACGGTTGAGACGACCAACCCCCACATCCCAGACAGAGACAACGCGTCGCTTCTCCAGAGGTACGGCACCATCCAGAATGGACCCACAAAGGTCAGAGACAACAACGGAGTTTGGAACACAACCTGGCAAGCTACCATCGACCTCCACAAGGACCCTAAAGGGTGAGACAGCCTGAACCACCCAACAGCAAGCTTCTACCTGGGAGCCGACGAAGGGAGGATCAGATACCCAGGACAACTCTTCACCTGCAGGAAGTGTGAGGCCGTGGGACACGCCGGCAAGGACTGCCCAAAGAAGTTCTGCAGAATCTGCAAGCAGTCCGGAAACAAAGCAAGCACATGCAGCGGGATCAGAAAGTGCAACCTCTGAGTAGGTGAGGGCCTCACCTACTACCGATGCCCCATGTCTCACCTGCCGAAGAGCTACGCAGTGGCCGTTGCATGGACCCCAGCCTGGAGACTGAGACAGCCCAGACCGATGGTCTCCCCAGCATCCAACGCACAACTGAACACCCTCCTGAAGGAAGCCAGAAGCGAGGTGGCAAAGACACCAGCAGCCCCCAGGAACGGAGACAAAGAAAGCCAAATTCCAGGGAAACCAACACCCACAGGAACAGGCACGAACCACCATGAGGACCCCAAGGCAGTGCCACCCGCAGCAGAGGAACCAGCACCACCGACTAGGATGTCAACAGCCGAGGAAGTCCACCAACCCAAGGACGGCCCGAGGATGGAGCACCACCACGATCCCCACCAGAGGAGTCCCCAGAGGGAACTGCCCCAACACCAGAAGCAGAGGCAAGGGAGTGGAGTCGGAGACAGAAGACTCTGCAAAGGCAAAGGGGGAGAAGGAAAAGAAGAAAAAGGGGAAGAAGAAGGGGAAACCCGAGGAAAGCAACGAAGACAAGGATGATGGCACCCAGGAGCCATGGAGCCAAGTCCGGGCACAGACGCTGCACCAAAAGGCCACAAAAGATAAAGAAGAAGAAAAAGAGAGACGCACCAGCGCCAGACTGAAGGTAAATCGGCACTGCTCATCACAGCCCAGCCCCAAGCCAGAGACATTGGAGGAAGGGACAATACCAGGACGAGCCCCCCAGCGAGGGAACACCAATAAGAGGAAATTGCCATGCAAAGAAGACTTCCTGGCCAGTAAGAAAGTGAACATAGCAGGCACCGAAGTCGAGGAGGAAGACAACGAAGTCATCTTGGTAAGCGACACAGAAATCAACGAAGCCAATGCTGAGATGGAAGACGAAGATGACGACAAGGGCCTGGCGGAGATCAGGACGGTCCTCCAAGAAATCTTTCTTCAGCTCAGCATGGTGAGCCCCCCACCAGACGCAGCAGAGTGGACCCCAGAAGTCAATACGGAAGTGTACATCGAGAGCACAGAGGAAACCCCAGAAGGGGGAGAGCAGAACCAACAGGTGGTTCAGGACTCCAAGTAGAGCACACCTGGGCCTTCAACCCCAGTAGGTTCAGAACAGAGTACTGACTGATAGCACGGAGGCAATGGTGATATCATTGTTCACACTAAACGTTAGAAGCGTGAAGGATCAGGTTCGGCGGGTTGGCATGTTGGCTTCCTGGCTACACAGAATCGAGATATCTACTTTCTGCAGGAATGCGGGATTCCGTACGCTCTGGCGTACAGCCAGCTCGAACGGCAGTGGATGCACTGGCTATCTTTCTGGTCTGGAGGGAACGATTGTATATCATCTGGAGTGGCCATTCTAATCAGGGGACGGCAGTTCACCGTGGACAAGGTCACCGAGCAGGTCAACGGCAGAGTGCTGGTCGTGGACGGCTCGTGGGCAGGTAAGCGCGTTAGGCTCATCCATGTCTATGCCCCCCTGAGAAGAATGAGCGACTCGAGATGTTCAGGGTGATCCGGATGCAACTCGTGACCTCCAGAACCATTCTAACGGGTGGTGATTTCAATTGCATAGTAGAGCTGGAGGGACGCGGTGGGTCTGGCTCTGCAGGGATGGATGTGACGTCCAGGCTGTTGGTGGAGAGGGTAGGTGAGGCGTCCCTCCAAGACATCATCGGGAGCATGGGGCCAAACGCCGTTCACGGATCGACTTCCTATTCACCTCCCCAACAGTAAAGCCTGGGCGAAGCTCCATGGTCGCCATCCACTTCTCTGACCACAGAGCAGTCAGTTTCGAGGGGGAACTTACTGGGAAGTTCCCCACTGGCCCAGGATCGTGGAAGCTGAACTGCTCCTTGCTGGAAAATGAGGAGTTAGTGGCGAACCTCAAAACCGTGTATGTAGAGTGGGGGGATATGAAGGGCCTCTTTCACTCTGCCAGCGAGTGGTAGGAATGGGTGAAGGACAGGTTCCGGAGCTTCTTCTAGGATGCAAGCAGAGCTGCTGCACGGAAAAAGAAGAGGACGTTCAGGAAACTGCAGAGCAAACTGCAGCAACTGTACGAACTCGAGCTCAGAGGTTGGGACGTGGATGACGACCTGGAGGAAACCCGGAAAGGGCTCGCAGAGCATTTCGGGGAAGAATCCAGGAAAATCATCTTCCGGACCAGAACTGAGAACCTCGAGAAGGACGAGAAATGCAACTCGTTCTTCTTCAAGAACCTTCACTCAACCCACACACCGCTGGTGGAGCTTCGGGACTCGGAGGGCATCCTCCAAAGTGAGAAGGAGGAAGTCATGAAGGTCATAACCGACTTTTACGGCAAACTCTACTCACCGGTGGCGTCAGAGAGAGCCCAGGCGGATAGTTTCCTCAAGGGCATCTCAAAGACACTGAGCCCGGAAGAGAGAGAGGGCCTGAACACACCCTTCACCCTGGAAGAACTGCACTTGGCCGCCACAACCTCTAAGAGGGGCAAGACACCCGGGAATGATGGTCTCCCAGTGGAACTTTATGTCGAACTGTGGGATCTGATTGCTTATATCCTTACAAAACATATAAAGTATGTCTTAAAAAGACCACATCCCTGAACACAGAGTCACAGTGCACTATTTGTTTACCCATCAAGCAGATATTGCACAGTACCTCCAGGAATGGTGCACTTCCCCACCCAGGGAAAGACGATAAAACAAAAGTAGCGCTTTACTGACAAACTCTGTAAAATGGGTCTGAATAAAAATCAATCTTGCCATTTTGCGACCTCTCTATTTTTCTTTCTTTCGTTTTTCACATTTAGGACCTTTTATGTCTCTGGATCCCAAGGCTGAACTTTGGAATATGATAATGTACGAAAAAGACGACATTTCCAGGTAAAGGTTTTTTAGTTTTTGGATACATTTCACAGAGGAACAAATAAACGAAAGGAGAGGAAAGAGGGAGTCATGATAATTTCTTGAAGTCACGGCTTTCAGTACCTGAGGAGAAGCGAGAAAGATAGGGAGGAAGAGTAAGAAAGAGGGTGGGGGAGTCAGCTGGCAGTGGCAGAGCAGAAGTTGATTCTGTCCTTGTCTTCTCTGGTCAAGAAGGAAAAGACAGATTCCTTTTCCTTCTCTGCCCACCCCACCCGTCTCGGAAGGGCCCGAACGTTGAGCCTTATCCCTAGGCCTTGCATATTTCTGCCATCCTGGGACACTTTAAAACATTTTTAAAGTAGGGGAACAGATTCAAATAAATTCAAGAAGTAGGGGCATGCCGTGCCCTGCTGATCCTGCCCACTTCTACCACTGGACATAACAGAGACCCCCCATCTAAGGCTGGGGAGCTGCTGCAAGCTGCTGCTGCTGATGGGCTGCGCCGGCCCTGGTTCCGGGTCCCCCCTCTCTAGGCTGTCCGAGCCAGCCCGGGAGCAGGGGGCCACTGAGACAGAGAGCCAGGCCGGTGACATGGGGAGTTTGGGGGGCAGCCGAGCATCGCGAGGTCTACCACCTGGGCAGATTTGGGAGGGGGAGGGGGCGAGCAGGGAGCAGCCATTTTGCTGTTTTGGGCTGCCATGGGAGTAGCCCAAAGGCAGCCCAATTTGAAAATGTAGCCAAAGGCTATTTCAAGGGGGTCAGCGTTGCCCCACCCACCATTTTAGGTTCTGGTGACTTGGTGGCTGGGAGCGCTGTAGTCTTTTTTGGCGAAGCTGGTGGCGTTTTGTGGCTTGTTTTTGGTTCTGCGTTGGCGAGTGGTTTTAGTGATGGCCTGTAATGACGTGAGAGTGCTTGAAGCCATCCGCCTGCTCAGTGAAGCTGGGCGGATGGATTTGCTGGTGGGCCCTCAGGGCCCGGAGCACCCAGTAAGGCGCACGTCTGCGGACGTGGCGGCGGCCGTTTTGGCCTGTTCGCCGCCACGCAAGATGGCGCGTGTGCAGGTCAGGGACCAGGGCCGCACGGATGGCGGGGGCGCGGCCCTGGTTATGGATCTGATCGGGGAAGGGGGCCGGGTAGTGGACGGGAAGGAGGTGCAGCCGAAGACGGCTCACCGCCACCGCAGCAGGCAGAGGAGGCACGGCGGGAAAGAGGCAGGGTAGCGTGCGGGAGCAGGCCACGGGAGGGGGGCGTCGGCGGCGGCTCCTCACAGCAGAGCCAAATAGAAGGTGACCACCCCAGTCCTTCAGGGACGGTCGTAATGCGAGGGACGGGGAGGGGGGTGATGCGGCCAACTGCGCGGGCCTTGAAGCAAGAGGCCGAGGGCCCCAGCAAGGCCGCGAGGCGTGCAGCGAGGGGGAGGGGAGTCTCGCTACGGGAAGAGTCTGTGGTGTCTGTGGTGTCTGGCCAACCCGGTGATAAGGGGCGGCCGTGAGTGGGCGGGCGGGCCCAGCAGGGGGGATAGTGAGTGGAGGACTCCCGTGGGGGGAGGGGGGAAGGGGCCAGTTGTGACAGGGGGCGAAGGGCCTAAGAGGCATGCTGGGAGGAAGGATAGCCCATCCCCCGGAGCGGTTTAACCCAGGACAGGGCGAGAGTAGGGGAGTGCAGGGTGTGGTCTCAGTTGGCCACAGATGGATAAGGGGGCAGAGGTGGATGCAGGAGAACGGGGTGGGTTGCAGGGGGGGCGGCAGGGGGAGGTATTAAGAGGGGTGTCTGGGGGAAGGGAAGGTGAGCGTGCGGAGGTTGGGGGGATGTCCCCTTTGCTCTTAGAGTCCGAGGACAGTGAGTGGGAGTGGGAGGGGTAGGATGTTTTGGATGCCTGGGAGGAGGGGGTACGTGAGGCGCGGGGATTGGCGCGGGCGAGGTGCAGCGAGGCGGTGAGGTGGCGGGCCCCTCGTGGTGGGGAGGGAATTCCGGGGTTGGGGTAGAAGAGGTGGGAGGGGCGCAGGGAGGGCGCAGGGAGGGCGCAGGGAGGGTGGGATTGGGGGGTTTCTTCAGATGAGGGTGGGGCAAGGGTTGGGGGTTGGTTGGGAGTGATGAGGAGGAGGGAGGGGATGAGGCGGGGGGTCAGGTGGATGTTGAGGGCCGTGGGCGGTAGGCAGGCGGTTGGTGGGGGGGCATGGTGGAGGCGGTGGGGAGGCTCAGTTTGAGAGACCCAGCACACCAGACCTACCGTTTCTTTTTCAGGAGGACGTACGCCGTGGGGTTCCGGACTTGGCAGGGCTTGGGACGGCCCCTCGGCGCCAAGGTGAAGGGAGGGATGAGCCTCCCGCGGCTTGCCCGGCACCGGCAGGGGATCCAGTCGCGGCCAGCAGAAGTAGGCCCATGGCGGGCTCACCGACCCCTCCACGCACAGGGCCACTACGGCTTGGGGGGCAACGCCGGAAGAGGAGCACCGCATAAGATGTTTTTACGAGTTTAGGAGGGGTGCAGGATGTGTTTGCTGTTTCGGGCAGGGTGCAGTCGGCGCCTCCGGCCGGGAGGAGTTATGTGTACGGCGGGGTACAGTTAATTGAGGATGAGGATAGCTTGGAAGAAGGGGAATTGAGGGATGGTGAGGGCGGTGGGGTGTCCTCTAACAGTGTTGGTATTGTGTTGCAGGTGTCACGGGGCCCGCGGGAAAGAACAGCCCGAGCATCTCACTGGGAGGCGAGGACGGCGTCCCTGGATCAGAGGGTTGAGGAGCGGCGTGTGGCATTATTGGCATCAGGTAATCGAGCAGCGCGCATGGTGTCGGTGGGGGTGGGAGGGGAGGTGGGGGATGGGGGGATCGTCTGAGGAAGAGGAAGTATGTGGTGAATAAAGGAGTGGGCCCCGATGATGGGGTGATGGGGAGGTGTTGGAGGACAAACACAAGAAGGCGGACGCGAGGCCCTCAGGGTCAGGGCATGAAGGCGCTGGCGATGGTGGTGCAGGTGGGGTTGCGAGCGGGGCTGGCACGGCGGGTATGGGGGCGGCTGGAGAAGGTGCAGCGAAGCCAGAGAGTAAAGAACTAAAAATTAAGCGGCTCCCATACATGGGGCTTACAAAGCCGTTAGGTGAGCATTTGATGATGTCTACTAAGGAAAGCATCTGGAAGGGGGAGTATGTGGAGTTGCTGAAGCTGTTGCACCGGGAGGTGAGGGCGAAGGAGGGTTCGAAGGAGGAGAAGTATGAACTCCAGAAGAGGCCGAAGGTGCATCTCACGATCGAAAATTGGACGGCGGCCTTTTTAATTTCCGCCAGCGTTTATTGCGAAAAAGTTCCAGAGCGGTCGGGTCCTTGTTTAATTACATGGACGTCATTAGGAAGGCCTAGATCATGGGGGTGGGTATGCGTGGGCCCAGTATAATGAGGAGTTCAGGTCTCAGATGGCGTGGGATCCCGAGGGGAAATGGGGTGAGCTTGATTCCAATTTATGGCAGCACACGATGGGGCTGGCTGGGTCAGGTAAGACCATCTTTACAGCAAGCGGGTTGCCCATTATTTACCAGCCCTTTCAGGGGCGCCCCACCCGCGGATGGATGGGGTCAGGGGCCAAAACTCAGCCGGCGTTCGTGGGGTCCTGTTGGGACTACAATAAAGGGGCTTGCGCTAGGTAACTCTGCTGGTTTCGGCATGAATGTTCAGGTTACGGTAAGTACGGCCACCCCTTGGTTAGATGTTGCGGGTCCTCTGGGCAGCATCAAGGAGGTCAACAAAATCAGGCTGGGGGAGTTCGGACGGGGAACACCCAGCAATTTGGAGGTGGTAGAGGGGGTAAGGGGTCTGGGCAAAGGGCTCGTACTCCAGTTAAGGTGAATCGCAGGGTTACCTGAACAAAGGGGCCGCGGATCGGTTTCGGACCGGGTTTTTGGAAGAATTTCATTTGGGCTATAAGGGGCCACGGCTTCGGAGATGGGCCGACAATTTGAAGTCTGCCAAGGAGCACCCGGAGGTGGTGCAGTGCAAACGGGTTAAAGAAGTCAGTCAGGGCCGCATGGCGGGGCCCTTTGAGGACTGGCCGTTGGAGGATTTGATTGTGTCTCCCATTGGGGTGGTACCAAAGAAGGAGGCGGGGCAGTTTCACCCCATTCAACATTTGTCGTGGCCTGAAGGTGGCTCGGGAAATTATTACATTGATGAGTGGGAGACCTCGGTGTCTTACTCATCGGTTGACGCTGCCATGGCCTTGGTGGTGGCCGCGGGTGCAACGCCAAAAATGGCAAAGTGCGACATCAAGTCGGCGCTCCAGCTGCTTCCGGTCCACCCAGAAGATTGGGGCCTACTGGGGATCCAGTTTAACGGCCGATGGTATGTGGATAAGGCATTGCTGATGGGCTGCTTGATGTCTTGCGCACTTTTTGAGTGTTTCAGTACGTTCCTGCAATGGTTTTTCATGGAACCGACGGGTCACCAAGGAGTAACTCACTACCTGGAGGACTTTTTCTTGGTCGGGTCCCCAGACACCACGGACTGCCTAGTTGCGCTGGAAAGGTTTCAGGAGATCATGGAGGACTTGGGCGTGCCATTGGCACCAGAGAAGACAGTGGGGCCGGGCACGACGCTGTCATTGTTGGGCATAGAGCTGGACTCAGGGACCATGGAGGCCTGTTGACCAGTGGAAAAGAAGCAGCAGATGTTGGGGCTGCTGGAGGTCATGTTGGCAAGGCACAAAGTCACGGTTTTGGAGATACAGGTGCTGTTGGGGCACCTCGATTTTGCTTGCAGAGTGTTGAGAGTGGGTCGGACGTTTTGTAGGAGGTTGGTGCAGGGCCTTGGCGGGGCGGAGGCCTCCGCATCACCACGTGAGGCTGTCTGCGGGCATTCGCGAGGACCTGTGGATGTGGCAGTTTTTTTCTGCAGAATTGTAACGGGTCCCCATGCAGAGGGGGGATGACCTGGTCTGGAATGTCCAGATTTTTTCGGACGCGCCAGGGAGCGACGGTTTTGGGCTCTACTGGCAGGGGAGATGGTGTGCGGAGAAGTGGCCCCCGGACTGGGCAGGGGGAGGGCAGAGCATTGCGTTCTTGGAGCTCTTCCCTCTGGTGGTGGCGGTGTCGCTGTGGGGAGAGGTGTTGGCCCACAGACCTTTCATGTGGATAACATGGTGGTGTTGCAGGTGGTGAATCACCAGTCTGCCAGAGATGAACAGGTACTGAAACTGCTGAGGGTGTTTGTGCTGGGTTGCCTGCGCCATGACATTGCTTTTCGCGCGGTGCACGTGCCTGGGATCAATAATGACATAGCGGATGCTTTGTCTCGTTCACAATGGGGGAGATTCCGTGGGTTAGCCAAGGACACGGATCGAGACCCGACATGCATGCCTCCTCAGCTGTGGTACGTAGGCAGCACAGGATGTTACAGCTGGTTCTAGGGTCCTTGGCGAGTCGACGAGGACAACGTATGCGTCTGCAAGGGGGAGTTTGTGGCATCCGGGGCGCTACGGCGGGCTCCAGGGCAGGAGAGACAGGAGGATGTTATACAGTATATCCATTCGCTCATCTGCAAAGGTCCCACGCAGATCACGATAGCGGGCAAGCTGGCGGGTATTGCCTTCATGGGCAAACTCTTGTGGGGCTATGCACCGGCCGCGGGCGAGCTCGGGTTGCGGATGCTGGAAGGTTGGGCCCGGGAGTGTGGGAAGTTGGGTCAGGTTTGGCTACCCTTGTCGTGGGCCTCGTTGGGGAGGGTGGTAGGAGCCTTGCCTTTGGTTTGCAGGGATGTGGGGGAGGCTTGCTTGTTCACTACCTTAATGGAGTGAATGTTCGCGGGGCCTTTCGGGTGTCTGAGTTGCTGGAGTCGAAAAAGGGTACTGGGATAAGGTGGTCGGAAGTGGCTTTTGGGGAGGAGGAGGTAAGCCTTTGGTTGAGGAAGTCTAAGACAGACCAGAGGAGTGTTGGCAGGTGGGTATCGTTGGGGAAGGTGGCCTTGGGGGAGGTGTGCCCGGTACGGTGGGGGCTGAAATGGTGGGCGAGGGAACCAGCAGAAGGGTTGGTCTTTTTGTACCCGGATGGGCGGGGGGTGACAGGATCGCAGCTGTTGGCAGTGTTGCGGAAAACGTTGGCTTTGCTGGGGGTGGATGGGAGGGGCGCACAGGGGGTTGGGGGCGAGGGTACATCATGCGCTTGGGGAGGTGGTCGTCCGATTGTTACAGGCGATATGTGCGTGGCGAGGCTGACCAATGATAGCGCAGTTGTTTTTGTGGCCTGTGTACTTACTCTTGTTTCTCGTTTCAGGTTCCGTGGCTGGTCCCCTTGCCCGTGATATGGAAGTGTGTATAGTGTGCCACTCTTTTGTTAAGCGGGCTCAGGTGCAAACCTGGGACAGTTATTTTGGGGAAAATTTGGGGTTTAATCCTGCTGTTTTTAAGGTTTGTTGGTTTGGGAGAGGGGGTATACGTTGGAAGGAGTTGGTGGGAACGCTTAACGGTTTGTTGGTAGCGGGTAGATGTCCTGATGTGTTGGTTCCCCATTTGGGTGAGAATAATATGGTTCAGGAGACGGGGTTGGTCTTGATGAGGGCCATGAAAAAGGACTTGGAGGAAATTAAGAGGCGGTGGTCGGGGTGTACGGTGGTCTGGACTGAGTTTGTTCCGCGGAGGGTCTGGAGAGGGGCGATGAGGCCTCATGCGGTGGATAAAGCCAGGAGGAAGATCAATGTGGAGATGGTTAATTTTTGTAGGCACTTGGGGCCTCATTTATGAGGCCGTGAGTCACTTTTACGATGCCGGTGCGCCACTTTTTGTGACGCACCAGCAGCGTAAAATATGTGCCTTGTTGCACCATATTTACAAAGTGACGCATCTAGGTAGATGCGTCACTTTGTAAACCCCTGCGCTACATTATACCTGCGCCAGGTATAATGTATGCAGGGGGGCGTTCTGACACAGGAAAAGGTCATAGAAGTGACGCAGTGAAATCTATAAGATTTCACTGCGCCACTTCTAGGACGCAAATGCGTCAATTTCTTTCGCCTGACTCACAGCAGGCGTAAGACTGACGCAGGCCCTTTCACATGATGCTTGCCCCATGTGAAAGGACACATTGCTGGAGTTGCGTCACTTTTGTGACACACTCCAGCAATGCGTCACTTTTGTGCCATACAGATGCATCAGAAATACTGACGTATCTGTAACTCCTTGCGCAATGATGCGTCATACTGTAAATATGACGCATCATTGGTGTTGCAAGGAGGGCGCAATGTATAGTGACGCATTGATGTTTTCATGCAGCGATGCGTCACTTTTCATAAATGAGGCCCTTGGGGTTTTCACAGGTTTGGCATCGGGACATTAGGTACGATGTGCCGGAGTTGTTTCGGGGTGACGGGGTTCACCTTTCCCGCTTGGGCATGGACCTTTATCTTTTAGAGTTATAGGAGGTTTTGTCCAGGTTGTTGGGTGTGCGTCGGGGGAAACACCCACTACAACAACGGTGTTTTCATGCGCTGCCATCACAATGCGACTTTCACATCGCAGGAGGCTTTACAACGCATGCTACTAATGCGCATTGACATTAACATCGCTAGCAATGCCAACGCGTGCTGCGATGACGGAGATGGAAGATGACGGATTATGACATTCGGTATGAAAGCACATATAGACATGGCAGATAGAAAATAACTTTTTGGGGGGGGCAGGAACACGGGAGATGACAGATACGTGCACCGATCACTTGTATTGAATATGAATTATTTTACACGCATAGGGTACTACTATGTTTTTACATTATGTAAATAACTTTCAAAATAAAAAAGTTGCTGCGATGACGGAGATGGAAGATGACGGATTATGACATTCGGTATGAAAGCACATATAGCACATGGCTAGCATTATGCCTGATGCGTGCAGATGACAGATGCGATATAGAAGATTACGGATTATGACAATATGTGGAAGATGACGGATTATGCAATGACATGGGAGATGGAAGATGGATGACATATGACATGGGAGATGGAAAATAAAATGTTTTTCAATTATGTCAATAACTTTTAAACTATAGATAATTATCACTTGCTCAAAGTAAAAACATTTTTATTGTCGAGGCTGAGAGACCCATTCTGTATGAAAGCACATGGCTACCTAGATGACATATTAGCAAAGGCTGGCACTATAGCACATGATGCAACATGATGTGCTGAGATGAAAAACAGATTGGCAAAGGCTGGCACGAGACGCGGAAGATGACATATAACATGCCACATGCATGCAGATGGTCTAGTCTAGTCTAGTCTGGATATTTGTATTGCGCAACATCTCACATCCCGAGGGTGTCTCATGGCGCATGCGGACAGTCCTAGTAAAAAGTGGATGAGCCTAAAAATGGAAACTTTTAACTGAAGAGCCATGTTTTCAATTTTTTGCGAAAACTCATGAGTTCAGTAGTTGTACGTATGTTTAGGGGGAGTTTGTTCCATTAGGATGGTGCCATAAAGGAAAAGGCACATCCGCCGTTTCTAGCAGTTAAAACTCTAAGCGGCGTAAGCTGTGACTTGGAACTAGATCTCAGTTGTCGACCAGGCTGGTACCATGTCAGTTTTTGATTCCAATATTTTGGTCCTGGGCCGTATATATGTTTATGAACCAAACACATGGTTTTAAAAATGGCTCTTTTTTTAACAGGAAGCCAGTGTAGGCTTTTTAGGCATGGCAAAGAGGGGGATCGTCTGGGTAAACCCAGAATCAGACGAGCAGCTGTATTTTGTACAACTTGCAGTTTCCTACTATGGCATTCATTTATGGCAAGGAGGAGAGAGTTACCATAGTTTAGCCTATTTACTATAAGGCCCTGAACCAAGGTTCTGCGTGCTTCTGTTGGTATCCATTTGAAGACCTTACGTAGACTCCGCATGATTCCGAAGCAGGTGCCTACGGTATGATTTACATGGTCCTTCATGGACAATTTGTTATCCATGCGGAATCCTAGGTTGCGGACTGATTCTTTTGGGACGGGGCACACCCCCATTTCTGGGGGCCACCAGTCATGGGTCCAGTGTTCGCTTGCTCACCCAAATGTCATAATTTCAGATTTGGTGCCATTCAACTGGATATGATTTAAACTCATCCAGTTTTTTACCTCTATCAGGCACATTTTAAAACGCTTTTTGGTGTCGTTTACGTCAGGGCCGAGGGTGACCAGTATTTGCGTGTCATCCGCATATGATAACACGTCAAATCCGTATGCCCTGATAAGTTTGGCCAGAGGGGCCATATAAACGTTAAAAAGCGAGGGGCCGCTCGTGTTACAGAACTTGTTTGCCCTGGTGAAACTGTGCTGCAGCGCTCTGCCTGAGGATTATTGGAGGCGGAGGCGCTGATTTCCAACCTGACTCGTCAAGGGAGCATTTCCTATTCCTGGTGACCGCAGTGGAGAGAGAGGCGCCGGCCCCGGGACTGCGAGGACCAGCAATCACCACCTCTCAGCTGGTCCTCTTCCCGCGTGAGCCGCGCCCCCTCCCAGAGTCACACCCCCTGCTAATCAGATAACTTCTCGCGGCCCCCGCTTCGCGGGTGCCGCTCGTGTTACAGAACTTGTTTGCCCTGGTGAAACTGTGCTGCAGCGCTCTGCCTGAGGATTATTGGAGGCGGAGGCGCTGATTTCCAACCTGACTCGTCAAGGGAGCATTTCCTATTCCTGGTGACCGCAGTGGAGAGAGAGGCGCCGGCCCCGGGACTGCGAGGACCAGCAATCACCACCTCTCAGCTGGTCCTCTTCCCGCGTGAGCCGCGCCCCCTCCCAGAGTCACACCCCCTGCTAATCAGATAACTTCTCGCGGCCCCCGCTTCGCGGGTGCCGCTCGTGTTACAGAACTTGTTTGCCCTGGTGAAACTGTGCTGCAGCGCTCTGCCTGAGGATTATTGGAGGCGGAGGCGCTGATTTCCAACCTGACTCGTCAAGGGAGCATTTCCTATTCCTGGTGACCGCAGTGGAGAGAGAGGCGCCGGCCCCGGGACTGCGAGGACCAGCAATCACCACCTCTCAGCTGGTCCTCTTCCCGCGTGAGCCGCGCCCCCTCCCAGAGTCACACCCCCTGCTAATCAGATAACTTCTCGCGGCCCCCGCTTCGCGGGTGCCGCTCGTGTTACAGAACTTGTTTGCCCTGGTGAAACTGTGCTGCAGCGCTCTGCCTGAGGATTATTGGAGGCGGAGGCGCTGATTTCCAACCTGACTCGTCAAGGGAGCATTTCCTATTCCTGGTGACCGCAGTGGAGAGAGAGGCGCCGGCCCCGGGACTGCGAGGACCAGCAATCACCACCTCTCAGCTGGTCCTCTTCCCGCGTGAGCCGCGCCCCCTCCCAGAGTCACACCCCCTGCTAATCAGATAACTTCTCGCGGCCCCCGCTTCGCGGGTGCCGCTCGTGTTACAGAACTTGTTTGCCCTGGTGAAACTGTGCTGCAGCGCTCTGCCTGAGGATTATTGGAGGCGGAGGCGCTGATTTCCAACCTGACTCGTCAAGGGAGCATTTCCTATTCCTGGTGACCGCAGTGGAGAGAGAGGCGCCGGCCCCGGGACTGCGAGGACCAGCAATCACCACCTCTCAGCTGGTCCTCTTCCCGCGTGAGCCGCGCCCCCTCCCAGAGACACACCCCCATTCCAGCCAATAGGGTGTCATATCATCATCATAAAAGGAAGCCCTATTACGCGCTAAGCGGGACGCGCGCGGGGCAAAGCACGGGGCTAAGCCCGGGCAAAGGGCGGGCCGTCTGTGGCCGTCCGGGGTCGACCGAGGACGGGACGGGCCACCCCCCTAACATCGATTCCTGAAGATTAGGTCCACCCGCTTTCTCGATCGTAATACTCCCTAATGATGGCCCTGAAAAAACTGCGCTCAAGAACAATCTATATGAAACGTATGGGTACCGACGCAGCCATTAGAAAATCTGTCGACAAATCTATGAAACCTGGCCAAATTTTAAACACACCCGCAATAACCAAATACTTCTCAACTCTTTCCGAGAAAAACCATTCCTCTCTCCGAACTTCGGTAGAAGATAAAAAACATATTTTTTCAATGATTGATAGTGACCTTCAGTCAAAAGTACCTACTGAATTAAGTACGCATAATCAAGTATCACCAAATTCAGAGATAAACCAGCCAAAAATTCTATCCTTGGCAGAGTATTCTCAACCAATTTTAGAGATGTCGCAAATTACTCCAATTAGACAACAGGATAATGAATCTGCTAATGATCTTTCCATAAATAACATTATGAACAAAGAAGAGCAGGAATTAGTGTCTCCGTTAAGAGAAAATCAGCCACTCACTAGTTCCCCTGATAAATCACCTAAACTGTACTCCAATCAATCTAACCTCACTGATCTTTATTTTCCTAATTTAACCCAACCAGCTTCGGTTCCTCCCCTGTCTAAAGCACTTTTTTCCCTTCAAGACATTCTGGAATCAGTTCTCTCACATTTAGGCCAAATCTTAGCAAATTCAGATGACACACTGGACGTCCAAATAGGCATTCTCAAATTTCTGGTGGAAGAAAAAAAGAAAAAAGAATCACCTAAAGTCTCATCTGATGAACAAGTAATGATCAACCAGGCACAGTCTGAAGCTGGCTGTAAAAAAAGATCAAGATCTCAAAGAAAGCAAAGCGTAAGTACGCAAACATCAGACGCGAAAATAAAGGAGAGTGAATTTAAGAAATTACGATCAAAGGAAAATATCCCCATAATCTACTCTCTGAAAAAACTATTCAGTGAAGAAAAGGAATATACCTCTGAAAATAGCATTAAAAATTATCCCATTTTTTCCCACAAAGAAATTGAGAATGGTCAAGGTAAGACTTCCCCTGAAAATAACATTCACTTGTTGAAGGATACCAAAGATCACGAAATTAAACAGATTGGAACAACTGAAAAAATCATCGAAGTGAAGGATAATAGGGGAAAGAAAAAGCGAGGGCGACCACTGAGAAGAATTCATAAGAAAAAAGGGAAGAAACTCAAATTTCAAAAACACAGTTTTGCTAATGTGGTGATCACTCCACTGACCAAAATTACTGCGCTGCCGAAGCCTCTGAATCCTAACGCAGAAGAATACCGTCAGCCAATAATAAGTAAACCAGTAGAGCAAAATATTAGTAACGTAAAATATCTACAAGATCAAACTACTATGCAGTGGGATAGAAAACAAACAAAACATCTAACTATCGAGGAACTGTTTCCAATTGACAATATTCCGCTCAACCGAGGAAGAATAGTCCATCTATTGCAAGAAATCTCTTCCTTGAACGCTCTGACAAGTAGAGAAATAGACCTAGTACGCTTTCCAAAAAAAGAAAATACCAAATTCGTACAAGTGTCATTCTTCTCTCCAGTTCTCCCTGGAATAATCATGAGAGAAAAGGAAATTCTACAAAAACATGGATATGATGTAATTTCGATTTCAGAAATTAAAATCAACTCACAAAATGCCATAGTAACTACACAACCCCATACTGAAAACAAACTTAATATAGGAAGGAACGAACACACATCTAATAACATGAGTAAAGACAAATTAAAAATACAAGTAAGGCACGGTGAAAGGGCGGTGTGGTCACAGAACATTTACCCAAAAGATAAAGAGAATAGCGAACTTTCCTGGACATGGTTACCAGAAGTATTAAATGGCAACAAAATGGATAACTTACATCAACGTCAGGTTTAGCAAAGGTCTGAAAATATCATTATGGAATATGGCCGGGAAAACTCCCAATAAAATGAAAGGTGCTATAAAAGATAATCCAGACATTCTTGCTTTGCAGGAAACATGGTCCACCACCTCCTTTTCGCAAAAAGGGTATTATGTCTACGAAAACCCAGCAAAAAAATCTAAAAGGGGTCACGCGAAAGGAGGTATGGCAATCCTACTGAAAGAAGACTACTGCTGGTCACAAGAAAGTATTGATACATATTCGCCCAACCTACAATGTATCAAAGTTCAACTTAGATTACAGCCAACAGACACTTATAAGAAAATGTTACTTTTCAACATCTATGCACCACCGAGTAAAAAACATGACTCTTTATTCGACCATCTCTTAGAAACCATATCCAACATCCTCGAGGACCAACATCACCTACCATATATTATGATGGGCGACCTAAACGGCAAAATATCAAATAACGAAATAAAGAAATGGTCAACGATATTTAAGGAGGAATCATTGGAAATAGCACTCCCGCAATTTCCAAAAGGAGTGAAGCCGGATAAAAGAGGAAGCCTGTTATTATCATTCCTCCCAAGTATAAACGGGACAATTCTAAATGGAAATGTTAACGGAGACATGCCAGCTTCATTCACTAGATACGGAAATGGAGTCTCCTCCATCCTAGACTATTTTATATGTGGGAACGAGTTAAAAGAACAAATTTCTGACTTGTCTGTTAAACCTAATGAGGACAGTGATCATGCCCTTCTCTGCTTAACAACACTCTGGATGCCACTAACCACTTTCCATAACGATCCAATATTCTGTAAACCTAAAATAGAAGTAAATTTAGTCCAGCGTCGGATCTTTTGGGGGGCGGAAAATCTGGACTACCTGAATGTATTAATTTCACAAACCCAATTGTTAACCACTATTCACTCCGAAGATCCTATCAAGAATTATGAAACTGTACTAAATGAACTCAAATACGCAATACAAAGCAAATTAAAACAGGATAGACCAGCACACAGAAAGTGCGTCAGCAAGTACAAAAATTGTATTCAGTCAACGGTAAAAATGCTAAACAGGATGATTCGGGTTCAGTACCTGTGTAAAAAACCAACAAATAAAGCCGAAATAAATAAATTAAAGAACCAAATTCGTAGACAATGTGCTAGACAGGAAAGGTTGAAACAGGATCGCAACTGGATGGATATCCAAATAGCAGCAAGGCAATGCAACCAACGTAAATACTGGTCTTTGATAGCTAAGATGGCGGGAACTAAAAAGAAGCTTGAAGCAATCCCCGTCTCAGAAGAAGACTGGGGCACATTTTTAAATGATCTCTATAAACCCAATACGATGGGATGGTTGATAAAGGTATCTGAACAAGAAAAGGAAAAGAAAAATAATGACATAAAACTTTCCAGGGCTTCGGCAGTGTCAATTGCCCTGAATATTAAAAAGGCAAGAAGTACGGGTGCATCTGGTCCCGATCAGATTCCGATAAAGGTCTATCAAGCAGACCATAAAGCTTGGGGTCAGATGTTAGCGCCATTATTTAATTACATTTTCGACTCTGGGAATATTCCAAACTCGTGGAAAGGAAGCACAATAATCCCTATTTATAAAAAAGGAAAAAGGAGTATAGCTGGCAATTATAGACAAATTGCCCTAATGGATGCTGGCGGAAAGATCTTCGCGGCAGAAATTCTTGACCGGTTGAAGCTGTGGGCATTTTCGATGGGATTAATTCCTCTGTTTCAAGCTGGGTTCCGATCGAATCATTCGGTCACAGATAATATAGCTACCTTTCAATTTCTACTAGATAAATATGTAACCGGGAAATCGCAAACAATATATGCAGCCTTCATCGACTACTCAACCGCGTTCGATAGGGTTGATAGGTCGACACTATGGATGAAGCTGAGGAAAATGGGTATTTCAGAGCCTCTACTGCAGTTAATCGTGAACTTACATAGTAACACCTGGTGCCGAGTCCAAATGGGGGGTGAGAGGGGCATGTCAAAAATAATATATACATCTAATGGCCTAAAGCAAGGGTGCTTGTTGGCCCCGATTTTATTCTCCCTTTACCTGAGCGACC
The DNA here is from genome assembly GCF_964261635.1 of Lissotriton helveticus. Classification (NCBI taxonomy): domain Eukaryota; kingdom Metazoa; phylum Chordata; class Amphibia; order Caudata; family Salamandridae; genus Lissotriton; species Lissotriton helveticus. The sequence goes on along the minus strand of NW_027612053.1, from coordinate 177,922 downwards.
TACCGTCGCATTTACAACAAGGACAAAGCACCCCACCGAAAATGGCAGCTCAACGGATTCATTGTCTACTTTATGCGGACGATATTGTCTTGTTCGACCTGACACCCTTTGGTCTTCAAAATCTTTTAGATTCTTTACACAACTACTCGAAAGATCATTTTTTAACTCCAAATATAAATAAAACTAAAGTAGTTGCATTTACAAAAAAGAAAAAAGAAGTGAAGTACCAATGGAAACTGGGAAGAGAAATCTTGGAACAGACAAAGGAATATGTCTATCTTGGAAGAATCTTTTCGTCCAATATGAGTAACAGGAAGCAAATTATCCATTTAAAAAGGAAAAGTGATCTTCACGCTGGTGCTATATCACGCTTGTATAGGAAGACAGGAAGCAGGCATTTTTCAGCACTGATAAAAATCTATAGAGCCAAAATTTCCCCGGTTCTATCTTATGCCTCAGAACATATTCCCTTAAAACAATGGAGTTATATGGATACCAACGAAGGGAAAATATTAAAAAAGTTACTGAAAGTCTCCAATTCAACTCCTGTACAGGCCCTAAGGCTCGAATGCACGATCACCAGCGCATTTGCAATATCAATAGCAAGCCTCATAAGGTGGGCCTATAACCTTCTGCACTCCAAAGAGGGCACCCTACGACATCTGCTAAAAATTGAGATCTTTAGTGAGGATAATTTTAACTCTACATTTGCGAAAAACTTGGGAGAGGCTTTCTGTTTAGCAAAAATTAGTGCAGAAATGTTATCTTCTTGGACACCCGCACAACTCAAACTATTTTTAAAAACATTCTCTCCAAAATTGAGTTATGAGTTAGATCATTTACATTGTACTAAATTATCTACGTACAAAACTTATGCTGATTCCCAAGAATACAAGTTAAAATTGCCATATTTGGAATATACGCTAACCCATGGTGCACGACGTACGGTCATGATGCTACGTCTGGGTATTCTCCCTTTGTTATCTTTTACCTCCCCTTGGAAACCAAACTGTTCCTCACAATGTAACCTGTGTTTGGGGGGTAAACAGAACTTAGAGCATATGCTCTTTATATGTCCAAATAAAGTCGTTGTCACTGCTAGGTTAACATGCCTAGAGCCAATATATCGGTCCTGCAGGATCACGAAAGCAAGGGATTTTATTTCCATATGTGCAAATCCACCCAACGAATATGTTTGTAATAAGATTTATAAATTTTTTAAAATAACATTGAAAATGTACTAAGTTGTATGCAAATGTATTATGTATTTTCTTTTTAATGATTTTGTGGTCCTCGAAAGAGTACCGAAACAAAAATAAAAAACTTTGACTTGACTTTGGCGAGGGGCTGAGAATAGAACCCTGAGGCACACCTCTTGTGACAGGCCGAGTACTGGCCAGGGTCTCGTCTATTTGCAGTGTTGTTGTTCGATTTGACAAATAGCTGATAAACCATTTTAAAACCTGCCCTTTGACCACAGTCTTCTAATCAAGATCTGGTGGGAGATGGTGTCAAAGGCAGCCGACAGATCCAAAAGCACCAGAATGCAGGATTGACGTTTGTCAAGAGCAAGTCTGATGTTGTCGGCAACCTCAATCAGGGCTGTTTCCGTGCTGTGGGCAGCACGGAAACCCGACTGTGAGGAATCGAGCAGGTTGTTCTTCTCAAGATAGTTTACCAGCTGTTCATTTACAAATGCCTCCAATACTTTCCCTGAATAGGGCAGCAAGGAGATGGGGCGGTAATTTAAGAAAGTGTTTGCGTCAGCACCGGGTTCTTTTAATATGGGTTTAACTCTTGCCGCCTTCCAAATTTTAGGAAATTCCGCTTCTGTCAGGGATGAGTTTAAGAGGCAGGAAAAGGGGTCTACTAACACTGGGGCAAGAATGGCAAATAGTTTTGAGGTTAGCTGATCACTGGGAGAGCCTGATTTGATTTTTCATCCCAAAAGCATAGTTTTTTTGTTATCCAACAGATCGAAAGTGGACCAGCTCGGGGATGAATCATTTATGTGTACAGCTTGATTTGCGTGTAGCTCCTGTTCCAGGTTTTGGAGGGATGTATTCTCTATTTCAAAGGATTTACATATTTTTATGATTTTGTCGTCTAGAAACGTAGAAAGGTCTTCCGTCCATTCATTTGTTTTTGGTGTTTCTTGCGGACTTTTAAAGGAAGTGAATTCCTTTAGGATGTGGTGGAGCTCCTTAGACGAATTCTCGGCTTTGTTTATTCGTTCAGCTATGTGTGTTCTTTTCGCTGTTTTTATTTCCCTCATATATTTAGTATGTAGGGTTTGATAGATTTTACGATTGTTAGGGTCTTTATTTTTTCGCCAGGTTTTTTTGGCATTCCTTGTTAAGGTTTTGAGATGTTTTAATTGATCAGTAAACCAAGGCGAAATTTTCTCCCTATAGATGGCAGATGCGCATTAGGACTGATGTAAGATGACATGGCAGATGGAAAAGAAGTTTGTTTGGGGGGGGGGTCCAGAACACAGAAGATGACAGATGCGCGCACCGATTGTGACAGATGCAACATGACGTCATAGCATATACGGCAGATGAATGACATTAGCAAAGCCTGGCACTATAGCACATGATGCGACATGCTGTGCTGCGATGAAAAACATATTGCTACGTGGATGACATTTTAGGAAAGACTGGCACTATAGCACATGATGCGACATGATGTGCTGCGATGAAAAACATATTGGCAAAAGCAGGCACTAGATGCGGAAGATATCATATAACATGCCACATGCGTGAAGATGCGACATGAGCACTATAGCAGATGATGCAACATGAGTGCTACGTGCTGCGATGACGGAGATGGAAGATGGAAGATGACGGATTATGACATTCGGTATGAAAGCACATATAGACATGGCAGATGGAAAATAACTTTTTGGGGGGGCAGGAACACGGGAGATGACAGATGCGTGCACCGATCACTTGTATTGAATAAGAATTATTTTACGCGCATATGGTTCTACTATGTTTTTACATTATGTAAATAACTTTCAAAACAAAAACGTTGCTGCAATGACGAAGATGGAAGATGACGGAAAATGACATTCGGTATGAAAGCACATATAGCACATGGCAGATGGAAAATAACTTTTTGAGGGGAGGCAGGAACACGGGAGATGACAGAAGCGGGCACCGATCACTTGTATCAAACTTAACACTACAGGATTACAATACAACACGCCCCAGATACTTAACAAACACAGTGGAAAAACGATGTAATAGCATGCGATTTTGTGAACTGCGTTGTATTTGCCTAAAACAGCAGAGACACTGCAATAGCGTGGGGACAGCATGCGCAGGGAATGCTTGTGATATAATGTCTTTTACGATGTAAAAATTGCGTGGGCATTGCTGGCGTTGTTGCGGTTGGCGATGTATCATCATACATCTGTGCATCGGGAGTGAGGAACCAAGGGTGAGAGGCATCAGGGCGACTGTTAATGGGTGCGGGGGGGCAGGAAAAGGTGGAGGCAGTGTAATCGCCTACCCTTCCGCCTTTTCCTGGTTGGCAGAGTTGTTTTTGAAGTTGACCATGTTTGGCTGGAGTTTGGTAGTTTATTATTAAGTTTGGGGAGTTGGTGAACAGGAGCGGGGAAAGGTTAAGCAGTTGGGAAGTTTACATTAGAGGGTCGTTAGTTACAGTTGCAGGAAGGCAGATAGGATTGTAGGTCTTGGGAGGGTAGGAGTTATAATGTTATGTGATAAGATTGTGTATTATTTAATGTATTGGAAGTTATGTATTGTTGTATGTTGCAGGGTGTTTTTTTTTTATCACGTGAGCATCGTAGGGGTGGGGGGACGAAATGTCAAAGGGTCAGGTAATTCGATGTTTAGAGAGGTTTTAGTTTTGTAAGGCAAAGTGCCAGTTTTTAATAAAGTGTAATGGGCACCTGTTTCAATAAAGCGGCAGGTTACACACACAAATGGTTGTTGGTGCTGCTTGTCCCCCTTTCCTCCCTCCTGGACCCCGGCACTTCTTGGACCCTCGCCTCACTCTCTCTTCTACATGCAGGCACCGAAGGGCGGGGCATAGACATTATTTGCATAGCCAGGTCTGGTGGCTCAGTGGACTAATGTGTCCCTTGCAGGGGCCTGTGTTCGACCTAATGGTCACAGGTTCAAATCCCCGCGGGTCCACTCAGCCTTTCATCCATTTGAGGTTGATAAAATGAATACCATTGAGTTGGGTAACAATAAACATCTGTTTTTCAGCGCCAAGACACCTACAGGGGCCTGTCCTTGATTTAAAAAAAAAAACACACAACAGGAGACTTGAAGCAGCCAGTGCTTGAGGGTGAAGAAGTTGCCTCCCCAGAGTTGGGGTGAGCATCAGCTGCAGAGCGGGAGTCCCTGCAGCCCCCCCAGCCCCCAGGAGGGCACGTATAGAAGTGGCCCAAGTAGAGTGCCTTAGAAGCAAGACTAGGCGCTTGCTGCTGTTAGTGCCGGCCCCTTAAGAAGGGAGGTCCCAGCCTCTGCCAAAGTTTCAAATAAGCAAGTGCGAGAGAGGGCTGTGCTTTGCTCTGTGCAGGAAGTTTGAAACGGAGGGCAGGTGTGAAATGGAAATGTGCAAATGTACTTGAAAGTAGCCTGGTGACGACATCATGCGGGCTGGGCTGCGTCTGCATAAGAGGCCTGAACCGGCAGCCTCTCGTGCCTACGGCCATACCACCCTGAATGTGCCCGATCTCGTAAGCTAAGCAGGGTCGGGCCTGGTTAGTACTTGGATGGGAGACCGCCTGCGAATACCAGGTGCTGTAGGCTTTTTGCTTCTCAATAGTGGCACTTCTGTTTTTTTCTTTTAGGGGGGGGTATTTATTCTATTATTTTATTGTATCTGTCTTCAAAAAGAAAACACCATCAAGTTGACAACACGCAGGGCCCATAACTTTCCATTCGGAAACTGAAAATTTGGCTGCACTTTACCCTGGTTCCAAAAAAACAGAAAACCTTTGCCCTAAGGCAGGACAGGGGACCCGCACCCCCTCCCCAGCAGAGGGTTTACTTCTGCCGGATGGCCTCGAGCTGCTGCAAGCTGCTGCTGGGCTGCTCCAGGGGCAGCAGTACCGGTTCCTGGTCCCCCTCTTTTGGCCTTCCCCAGCAGCCCGGGAGCAGGGGGAGGGCTGAGGCAGAGAGGCAGGCAGCGAGTGCCGTTCAGTACAACCGAGAGGGGAGCGGGGCGCACACGCATGCACACTCACTTACACCCATGCATTCGCATGCAGACACTCACACACCCACTCCCCTTTCACGAGACTCGCTCACAAATACACATACACTCATACATATGTTACGGCTGGATTTCTAATCAATTGCATTTGATCTAGATCTCAACTCAGGTCAACTGAACCGTTGGTACCTGTCTTAGAGTAAAAGGCAATCCACTACTAGGTCAAACAGTTAAGGACTTACACCACTCTAAAGAACCACTTACTATGGAAAAGTTTTAAAAGTTTATTACAAAGCCAAAGTTAACTGGAGATACAAACATCTTAAAATAAGGTTCAAAAGATATACTGGGATCAATACAAACATACATTTTCTAAATGCTCTTAGTCTGCAAAAGAATATCACCAAAGCCAATTCAAAAATCAACAGTGTTGCAAGAATAGACACAAGCTGTAACTTGTGAGTCATTTACAGAAAGGAAGAAAATCCAGATTAGACTGTCCCTACACTAAACTAAGTGACATCCCTACTTAGCAAAATCTTAACCTAAAAAGGTGTAAGCCGTGGTGACTTCCAAAGAAGATCACTCACTTTCCTTAGTCTTCGTTGTGAATCGATCTCGCAGTTAACCTATCTGCCTACCCATCCGCTCTCTTAGGTTCCTCAGATCATTTGCCTTAACTCCACCCAGGGGTCCTGTCCCTAATACAAAATCACATTTACAATAGAAACGCCCTTTAGAGACGCCCCTCACCTGGTGTTGGTTCTGGTATTTTCCATGCTGAAACTCCTCTGGGCCCATCGTTAGCGTTGACCTTGCTTCTCAGGCTCTTCTCCGTCAGGACGGTACCCCCCAGGAAATTCCTGAAGCCTCCTCCAGGCCTGTGCCTGGCTCCCTGAACAAAAGTCTATTCATCACTCTCTTGATTGGAACCTCCTCGCACCTGCAAACAGACACTTCTACAGAGGGCCCCAAATTCCGGCCTGCACCGTATCTTCTAAGTCGTAAACCATCGAGCAGGCTCCGCAATTTATGTTTAACATGACCTTCCTCTAACTAGCACATGCAGAACAAAAGAAATGATCTCATCTATTCAGGCCTATTAGAATTACATGAAACGGGCCTGTGCACTCTGTAAACCTTAAATTTCTTAGTCTAAACAGTATTCTAACTTATTACACACAATGGTTATATGAAACACTTCTATAAAACATACATTTCAGTTCTATGATCAAAAATACTTTGAATTATAACAACATTAGAAATCCCCGTCATGTGAGAGTGTAACAGCACTTTTCATTCTCTGTGAACTGCCATGTGGCCTACACATTTCTACGTTTAGCAGAATTACATTCTCCCCTTCAACAGCCACATAAAATGAGATTTCAACATTATTCTAAGATCTCTACACACTTCTACATTAGCTTTTCACCCTGATATATGAATTCTATTTTGATTAAACACTCTTATATATTTTCACTTCTATAATTCGACACTCTTATGTAATCTTTACTAAACTGATGCAACGTGCTTGTAAATATGGTGCACTTCTATTTTTTTCTCGATTTACGCTCTCTCAGTTCCCCCCTTTGATGACTTTTAGTAGTCATCACCATCACAACACCATCCCTAAGGTTTGAACTAAATCAAACGGAACTTGTTGAAGTACTCCCTCGTTTCATCATCTCTAGAGCCCTCAGACTCCTGTACTGATTATCCTGCATCGCAGCTAATCTCCTCTCCTGCTCTCTCATGGATCTCTGCAACCTATTTGATCTATACCATTGGTACAGCCGCACCAATCCCCACAAGATGATTATACAAATCACTATTATGATGATAGGTTTCAGTATGTACCAATTGAAACTCTTTCCTAAGTTGGCAAACCAACCTCCAACTTTACCCATTCCATGACCTACTTTTTCCCACACATTTATCTGTGTCAAATCCTCAATCTCATGATGAATTTCAGTAATGTTCCGTATATACTTTTCTAGAGGTTTTGAATTGTCTGGAATGTAAGTGCAACATTCCTGAACCTTCAAAGCCTTACAAACTCCTCCCTCTTTGGCTAACAGAACATCTAGAGCAAGTCGGTTCTGAAGAACCATTGCCCTTATCGATTGCATCTCTCCCTCCACCAGAATTAATGATCTAGCAGTACTGTCGGACAACCTATCTACAACTGTTGCCAATCTTCTAATCTTGACGTCATTCAGTACTATTCCTAAAAGAGGAAACGCAGCACCAAACACGTCTCCAACTACCTCCTCATAGTTTACATCCCTTCTTCCTCTAGCTTGAGTTCCTCCCTCTATGATTTCTAAATCCTTTGCATGGTATATTTTGGGGAAGACAATTGCCAAATAACATGATCCATACCAATTATCCGGTAGTTTCACGTATGCATTCCTTCCACAAACAAAATATACATTTGGGATCACCTGCATTTCCTTCAAGAAGTCTTTGGTATAATATTCTAATTGGAAAGCATGTTCACAATTTACGTCTCCCGCAAACACATTCTCGTAATAGGTTTTACCCCTATGTATACACAGTTTCCCTTTCTTCTCTCGATCTAGAGCTATTGGACCATTACTACCCTTTCTTTGGTGTGACCTTTCTTCCTCGGTCCAATCTGTTTTCCATTGGCCTGAAGCCTTTAAAATCTTCTGTCTCCTATACCGATCATCCACCTGCCCTATAAACCTTTTTTCAATTTCTGACACTTTACAAGTCAAATTATTTCTTCGGGCATGTGAAGTATCCAATGTTTTCCAAGGAATGAAAAATTTCTGTAATCTATCTTCATTCTTATAATAATCCCACTTGTTCAAGTGCTTGTAGTTTGGCACTACTGGTAAAACAGCATCAAAATTTGAAAAATAATATTCAAAACCATCACGTTCATAAAATATACTAAGCAACAAACTACATGTGATTCCATAAGTCAATGGAAGATGATGATATCTAATACCTTCGTCTACAGAAGCTGGCAATTGCATGCAAACGTAACAAGCTTTTGCCTCCATAGCATCAATATATTCATAAAGCAATTTAGCATATGCATTTGATTTTAAATTTCCCTGTGATTCGTCCACATGCAACCTACGAGTCTCTGCTGCTAGTAAAGCTTTATCTTTCTCTGTATCGTCCCCCCTTAGACTAGCAGTAGTAGGTTTCTGTATCGATACACTTTTTGCTTCCTTTGTTGCTTTCTCTTCATTTTCATGTCCCACTACATATGATATAGTAACTACTAAAACTATAAGAAAAATCACTCCCACTAAAAGTGTGCCTACTATACATTTTGTCCTGCGGTTCGGGTTGCCAGCCTCCATGATCTCAAGACAGTGTAGTTCTGATTTTCTTTAGCAACACAAAGTCTCTTTTCTTTGCTTATTCAGCCTTTCTGAACCACACCTGGAAGCTGCTAATCCCTTCTGTAAGATCAGTCTTTGAGTTCTGTAGCAACAGACAACCCTAGCCCTTCTCCGTCCACTAAATGGGAGTCCCTAAATTTCTTCTTCTTCCACTTGGCGCTAGGTTATCTCTCAATCTGTTTATTTACAAAGTCTTTAGCAATCTGGAATTATACGTTTTCCAGCGGCTCTGATCACATACTCCAATATTTCCAAACGAAGAACGATCTCCTCAGGTGTTGGCCTTCTTGGACAAAAAGTCGGAAATTCGATTCTGTTTAAAACCATGTCTCTTATCCCGCTCAGATAAGGAGGATTGGGAATAGTGAGTGTTAGCAACCCTTCGACCTCCACTCCTGGTATCAACAACACTATTTCGACTGTTATGATTGGGTCAACACTGGTCAATGTCACTTCCCTCAACCTCCCGGATCTCCGTGCACTGGACATCTGCAGCTAGGTAGGTCCACTCAGGAGTAGCGTATCTTCTGCAGGGCACTCGCACCCTCCTCGATCTTCTCGGACCTTCCTGTTCCTGTCTCTGTGCACCTTCGTCCAGATCTGAGTCTTCAGATATAGGAGCAAGAGTTCTTTCTGGAGTTGGCTTCAAGCTCGGCCTCTTCTTTCTTTCAGGCCAACTAGCTTCTCCACGCCTTGTTCTCCTATTTCTTGTCCTCACACTCGGTTCTTGATCACTCTTGTCTTGATCTGTGTCTGAGCCGTATTTACAGCAACTTTCTCCTTCTGTGGCAACTTCAGTTTCACTGTCGCCCTGTGTTTCTTCTTCTTCTGGATCTGTGGCACTCCCAACCTCTTCAGACACCCCCACAGCTTGACTGGTCCCCTCTAGTGGTTCGCTGTCCACATCTGGATTTTCATCTGTGAGAGGAGCTGTTTCTTCCAAGGGTGCTGGAACTCTTCGAGTATGGGAAGCGTGTATCCAGTTTGGTAGCCCTCCACACTTCACAGCAGTATTCGTCGTCAGGATTATCTGGTAGGGCCCCTTCCAACGCACGTCTAGGCAGTTCTTCCGGACGTGCTTCTTCACCACGATCCAGTCACCTGGACACAAGTCGTGACATAGATCTCTTGAAGATGGAACTTCAGCAGCCTGCACCTGAAGAGACACAGAATGAATGGCGTCAGACAGTCCCTTGCAATAATCCAGGATCAGGTCATCTGTAATGTTCAACAAAGCTGTAGTTGGAACAGACGGAAGTCTCATTGCCCTCCCCATTAAAACCTCATGTGGAGAGAGACCTGTCCTCCTGTCTGGTGTGCTACGCGTACTCATGAGTACCAAGGGCAAAGCATCAGGCCAGCTTAAGGACGTGGATGAACATACTTTGGCCATTCGGCATTTCAAAGTCCCATTTATCTGCTCCACGATACCTGAAGCCTCTGGTCGATAGCTACAGTGCAACTTCTGATCAATGTTCAATGCAGAGCAAAGCATCTTCACAACTTCGCTGTTAAAATGTGTTCCTCTGTCCGATTCCAGGGAGGCCGGCACCCCGAAGCGCGGAATCAACTCTCTAAGCAACAACTTTGCTACTGTGAGTGTATCGCACCTGCGTGTAGGGTATGCTTCGACCCATCTGGAAAATATACATACAACCACCAGAACATACCTGAGGCGGTTGACCTTTGGCATCTCAATAAAATCTAATTGCATTCGGTTGAAAGGCCCCCCAGACCTCCCAATGTGACTCATTGTGACTGGTGTTCTTTTCCCTACGTTCAATTGCTGGCATGTGACACATCTCTTACACACTGCTTCCGCGGCAATCCTAAACTTGGGACAATACCAAGTCTGCCTAAATAACCTCAGCATGGCATCTCTTCCTAAGTGTACTGGACCATGTATCTGTCGTGCCATTGGACTCACTAATTCCTCAGGTAATACTGCCCTTCCATCTGCTGAAACCCACAAATCCCTTTCACTTTTCACACAACCTGCTGTTTCCCATGCCTTTTTCTCAGAATCTGGTGCATTCTCTTGCATGTCTTTTAAATCCTCCCAAGTGTCAACTGTCTCTAGCATCATGTTTAACTCTGTCTTTTCCTGAGTCCCACCTACTTCCACTTCCGTGAAAGAATATCCGTGCTCCGCACAGTAACGGGCAACTTCGTCTGCATATCTATTACCTTGTGACACAAAATCTGTATTTTTGGTGTGGGCTACACATTTAACAATTGCAATTGCTGCTGGACCTTGTAATGCTTCTAACAATAGTCGCACAAAGTCCCCATTTCGAATAGGCGAACCAGAGGAGGTCATGTAACCTCTCTGAGACCACAATTGCCCAAAATCATGAACTACACTGAACCCATATTGGCTATCAGTATAAATGGTGACTCTAATTTTGCTACCTGCTAAACAGGCACGTGTCAATGCAATGATTTCGGCTACCTGAGCGGAGTGTACTCCTTCCAGGCAAGCGGCTTCCACAACTCCAGTAATGGTGCAAACAGCATAAGCTGCTCTCAACCGACCAGTATCGTCTCTTAAACATGAGCCATCAACAAAGAAAATTTCATCAGGGTCAGTCAACGGCTCATCCACAATATCTGGTCTGGGCTTGGTACATAGTTCAGTCACATCAAGGCAATCGTGATCTTCACATTCTTCGCCTTCTATATCATTTGGAAGTGGCATCAATGTAGCAGGATTCAAAACAGAGCACCTCTTAAGGGTCACGTTCTCCGCAGCAAGAATAACTTGCTCATAGCGCGTGAGCCTATTACTGGTCAAGTGCTGTGTCTTGGTCCTGGTCATTAACAGTTCTACAGAATGAGGTATATACACCACTAATTGATGTCCCATAACGATATTTTCACACTTTTCAATGCTGACACCTGTTGCAGCAACGGATTTGAGACATCCGGGCAACGCTGCGGCTACCGGATCTAAAGTAGCTGAAAAGTATGCAACTGGTCTACGGGCATTTCCATGAGTTTGTACTAAAACTGACAAAACACAACCCTCTCTCTCGCAGCAGTAAAGTGAAAATGGTTTTTCGTAATCAGGCATCCCCAAAGCTGGAGCACGGCACAAGTCCTCTCTCAGCTGTAGGAACGACATCAAACAATCCTTGTCCCATGGTACCGGATCACTCACCTCCTTGTGCATCAGTTTTTGTAAGGGTTTTGCTTTCAGGGAAAAGTTAGCTATCCACTGTCGGCAATAACCAACCATTCCTAGGAACATCCTGACTTCTCTCTGTGTCGTAGGCGAGTTCATCTTCATTATCGCCTCTATCCTATCTGGCGACACCTTGCGCTTTCCTTTTTCTATCCGGTGACCCAAGTACTGTACCTCTGTCAGACAGTACTGCAATTTGCTCGGAGATACCTTATGCCCATTTTCAGCTAAATGGTTCAGTAAGGCGATGGTATCTGTCCTACAAGCTTCTTCCGTTTCTGATGCAACAAGTAGGTCGTCTATGTACTGGACCAGAACCGAGTTCTGTGGCAGTACTAGACTTTCAAGATTTTTCTTCAACAGCTGGTTGAAAATTGATGGGCTATCTGTAAACCCTTGTGGGATACGACACCATGTTAAGACGCGACTCTCTATTTTGAACGCAAAAAGAAATTGGCTTTCTTCATGCAGTGGGATTGAAAAGAAAGCCTGACAAAGATCTATCACTGTAAACCACTCAGCTTGGAATGGTATCTGAAACAGTATCACTGATGGATTCGGTCCCACTGGACAACATGAAACAACTATGTTATTAATCCTTCGAAGATCTTGTACTATTCTAAATTTCCCACTAGGTTTTTTCAAACCCATAATCGGGGAGTTGCATGGACTACCCACGATTTCCTTCCGTATTCCCTGTAGAATCATAGAGTCGATCACGGGTTTTATTCCTGCAATCGTCTCTGGGGTCAATTTGTATTGGGGCGTTCTTGGATATTCAACATTTGGTTTTACCATGATCTTCACTGGTTCTACTCCTTTGATCAATCCTATCTCTTCTCCAGTAAAATCCCATACCTCTGATGACACGGTATCTCTTAAGTCCCAAGGAAGCTCCTCCACAGTCAGGGTAGGATACAGTTCTACGCATACTCTCGAATTTGCAACCTTAAAGGTAGCATCATCGTCTGTAGTCTGTACCTCCACTCCCTGAGGTGTGCAGTATATTGTGCAGTTCAGTTTGCACAATAAGTCCCTTCCTAACAGACACACAGGACTAGAATCACATATTACAAACTGATGTTCATCTGTGTAATTTCCTATTTTCACTGGCACTGGTTCCGTCAAAGGACTAGTCATTCTCCTATTTGCGACTCCTACCACTTGAATTGTTTCCCCTGACATTGGTAGATCTGGAACCACTGCCGATCTCAAAGTTGATCGAGTAGCTCCAGTATCTACTAAGAATGTTGTAGGACACCCTGCCACTTCAGCCTCGACAAACGGTCCTCTTTGATCCACCTCTAGAACTGCCCCGAGGGTACAGTCCTCCTCTCTACTTACACGTTGTCCCGTCAATGGATCAACATAGTAACACTCTTCTTCATCTATAAAAAGAGGCATTTGTCTATAGGCCTTTCCGCCTGTCGAAATCTTTGGTGGCTGCGGGAACTGAGCTCGTGGAGCCGAAGTCCCCCCTTTGGCCACCTTACTCCTTGACACTGTCACCCCTTGAACTGGAACTTCTTGAACTTCCTCCTCCCATACTTCCAGTTCTCCGTTTTCAGGGTTATAGGGACACTCGCGTTTCCAATGTCCCACCCGGTGACACTGGTGACACTTTGTTGTTTTCTTCAATGTAGCAATGTCTATTCTAGGTCTCGGGTTTTCCTCGTTGTCCTTATTCTGACTGTTTGATTTCCGTCCCATTGTCCCTGTTCCCTGTTGCTGCTGTCCACCCTTCCCAGCTGACTGCATCTGCACCACCATCAGTTTTTCCTTTAGTTTTTTTGCTTTGGAATCTATTTCATCACTGCAATACCTTGCATATCTCAAAATTTCATCTAATGGTTTGTTTTGCCAACAAATTAAATGTTGCTGAATCATCAGACAAATATCAGGTCTCAACCCCAAAACAAACTTCGATACAAACTGTCCTATATCCTTGGAATCCATTACATCTAGTCCACTGTATTGTTTGAACGTTTTAAGCAATCGCTCATAAAACTTGTGAACTGTCTCCTTGGGTTCCTGTCTCGTTCGGTCTATTTTTACCCAATCTATATCTTGTGGTGGTACTTTCTCCCTCAGCCATGTCATCACCCTTTCATACTTTAACATTACACTTTCTGACGGTCCATTAGTACGAGCATCCCTTTCTGGTTCTACAGTTGGCCATTCGACACTAACCTTGCATGCTATCCACAAGTCTCCTGGGACCACAATGTCAAATAAGGTGTTCAAATCAATCCACAATACTTTTGAAATCTTGACAAACCTCTCTACCTGCTTGTACCACTCTACAGGATTTTCCCTTAACTTCGGAAACGAGTTGGTAAATGCAGCCAAATCTCCCCTACTCCAAGGCACATGTACATAATTCCCATTCGATATTTCTCGCAAAGGGAATGCCTCCATCTGCATTAGCCTTCCCTCCGGAGACATCACATTCGCGCTCCGCCTAACAGTTCCCTTTTTGGACCACCTCTCTTCCCATTTGTCCAGATCTCTCCATGTTCTTATTTCCTGTTATCAGTTCCCTTATGAGTGTTTTTAATCCAGTTCTCCTCTTCTCGTCTAAGTCCTGATCTGAATATTGCAGCCTATGGTTACTCTGCAATGTCTTTGTTCTGGACAAATCTACCATATACTTGTCTGCCAGTTCAGACAGTTTCTCATGAGTTGCTCTTGCCTTTCGGGTAATATCCTTTGCTATAAACAGCAGCTCATTTTGTTCATACATGTCAATCCTTTCTAAAGACAACGTACCATCTATTATCTCATCCAGGTCATTTTTTAAGCTGGTCACATCGAGTCTTTTGGCTTTTATCACAGCTTTCAGTATGCTATCTCTAGGGAGTCCATTTACATCTCTCCCATCACAGCTCTGAGTCCTATGTCTGGGCTCAGGCGTGTTATGGGGAGTCCTCCCATGCTCCCATCTCTCCAGGTCCCATTCAATTCCATCCAGTCCCACATTTCCCATCCTGCCTGGTTTCTCTAGGTGCATGGTAAGACATTCCATGATTCCCCATGCTTTCGCAATTTGGCTGTGATCTCTGATCACTCGATGCATGGCAAGATCCTTCGCGGTTCCCCATGTTCCCTCGATTCCAGTGCTGTACATTATCATCAGGTGCGTGGAGAGTGCACTTAAACCTATCCCTGTATTCTTGTGTCCTTCGGTCTCCCTCATTTTGAATGAGACGAGACATCTCTCTACACTCCGTACTTCCACCTTTTCGCTCCTGTTCATTTCTACCGTCAATATGACGTATAACTCCTCTACTCTCTTGACTTTTACCATCACACTCCTGACTGCTTTCGCTAGCCCCGCAGTGAGATACTATCTCGTTGCCTCGACTTCCCCATTCAGCTTCTGCTCTTGACCTGTTGCTCGGTGTTTCTGTGAACCTATCCCATTCCCTCAAGTCAGCCCTCAACTCTTTATAGGATTTCGGCCGTGGTCCCCTCAGGTCCATCGGTCCTCTCTGACCCCCTGCTCTGTTGCGGGACCCACTGCTAAATCCAATGGGGTGCTCCACGTCATCGGTCCTGGCAATTGCTTCCAGGCATTTGTCGTGTTATTCCTTCTTTCCATCTCAGCTCTTTCTCTGCTTAGCCGTACCTGTTCTTCCTCTTTCCCTTTCTCTGGGTGATAAACCGACACTATAGGACCTATGGTAACGGGTACTTGAAGAGCATCTGGCAATCCATAAGACTCAACCCTCTCTGTTGCTGGCATCTTCTGTACCACAACCTTTCCGACTACTCTCTGTACAGGACTATGTTGAGGTGTCTCCTCACCTTTGGTAGGTACCCAATCCGTTATAGGGAGTGGCCTATTCCCTTCTATATCAACCCTATCTTCCCTTGGGAGTTCAGTACCTTCTATCCCCCTATCGTCCGGAGGTGGTCTATCTATCAACAATCTATTTATTAGGTTATCCTCCGACTCGCTCTCGTCATCCTCTTCTATGGGTCTCTTTTCTCCCGTAACCTCTCTCACTGTGTACAACTTATCCACTTCAATCGCCTGTACCCTCCATCTCTTGGCTTCCGCATCCCATTTGGCATCTTGCACTGCCCTTACTGATCGCCTCACCCTTTCTTGGCGCCTGTTCTGATTCCTGTCGTGCGCCGCCCTAATCCATGCATTAAGGGCCTCAAACTGTGTTGGTCTAGGCAAAGGTCTCAATGAGGACATAACTGCTTTCAGCTGATGCAACACTTCTAGTCTAAACGTTCCGTATTTCGGAAAAATCAGTTCCTCATTCCCTTCCGTAATCTTACTCCAAGCACCAAGCCACAGTATAGTATGCAACCCAACATTAGTTGCCATATAGTGAGCTGGTGTACCCTCTGGCGGTACCTCTTCCCCGTAATCAGATTCTCTTCTTTTTCTCTTAAAAATCCCTCTCAAACATTTAAAACACTTCATGTTCAAAGTCTACAAAATTTCTTATTTTCTCCGCGTTCGTTTACTTCCTGATGACAATCCACCAATCTCAGCGCGGTTCTCACTAACCGGCCTATCACAGAGCGGCTCTCGCTGACGTCACACCAACCGGCCTATCACAGCGCGGCTCCTCACTAACCGGCCTATCACAGCGCGGCTCTCGCTGACGTCACTCGTCTAGCGCGGCTTCACACCAACCGGCCTATCCCAGCGCGGCTCTCGCTGACGTCACTCGTCCCCCTTCGCAGCAGTTCCCCTCCTTTCTCAGCTCGTCTCCCGGTCATGCATGCGTCCCATTCATACTCTGAAAAATGACTACTTCCGACCAAGCGATCACTTTCCTTGACTGTACGCCCACAGTCTAATCTGTAATTGTCACCTTAACTGACGAAATGTCTTTCCGTGTACGTCCAGACAATCGCCTTTGCTGATAGGTTACTTACACACGGTAACTTTCGACCTGCGTCCGTTACCCACACACTCACTCTTGCATTCCCCCTATCTCGGTCCTGCGGGCGATCAATGGTACCTCATGACCCCCTTTACTCTGGTCGACAACTACTCTGGATGTTCGATACACCCAAACCACTTAAGCTCTTCTCCGAACTTAAGATTTTCACTAGTTCACCGGTTCACCAGTTTACCAGTACCAGGTTGCGCGCGCTCACAACCTTCTCTCAATCACACTACAGGCACTCAACTCCGCATGACATTACAATACAGATACGACACAAAACACCGCAATCTGTCCACGCATGACCCTTGTTATACTCACTCTCATCCGACCCTGCTGCTTTTCTCTCGCACCGTCAGCACCTTCTTCGGCAGGCGATTCTTCCGCTGCTCATCTCTCGATCTCTAGGGGCCTTGGGATAATCTAACCTAGTCTAGATCACCCTCCTCAAGAAGGTAACCATCCTCACTCTGCTACCAACAGTTACGGCTGGATTTCTAATCAATTGCATTTGATCTAGATCCCAACTCAGGTCGACTGAACCGTTGGTACCTGTCTTAGAGTAAAAGGCAATCCACTACTAGGTCAAACAGTTAAGGACTTACACCACTCTAAAGAACCACTTACTATGGAAAAGTTTTAAAAGTTTATTACAAAGCCAAAGTTAACTGGAGATACAAACATCTCAAAATAAGGTTCAAAAGATATACTGGGATCAATACAAACATAAATTTTCTAAATGCTCTTAGTCGGCAAAAGAATATCACCGAAGCCAATTCAAAAATCAACAGTGTTGCAAGAATAGACACAAGCTGTAACTTGTGAGTCATTTACAGAAAGGAAGAAAATCCAGATTAGACTGTCCCTACACTAAACTAAGTGACATCCCTACTTAGCAAAATCTTAACCTAAAAAGGTGTCAGCCGTGGTGACTTCCAAAGAAGATCACTCACTTTCCTTAGTCTTCGTTGTGAATCGATCTCGCAGTTAACCTATCTGCCTACCCATCCGCTCTCTTAGGTTCCTCAGATCATCTGCCTTAACTCCACCCAGGGGTCCTGTCCCTAATACAAAATCACATTTACAATAGAAACGCCCTTTAGAGACGCCCCTCACGTGGTGTTGGTTCTGGTATTTTCCATGCTGAAACTCCTCTGGGCCCATCGTTAGCGTTGACCTTGCTTCTCAGGCTCTTCTCCGTCAGGACGGTACCCCCCAGGAAATTCCTGAAGCCTCCTCCAGGCCTGTGCCTGGCTCCCTGAACAAAAGTCTATTCATCACTCTCTTGATTGGAACCTCCTCGCACCTGCAAACAGACACTTCTACAGAGGGCCCCAAATTCCGGCCTCCACCGTATCTTCTAAGTCGTAAACCATCGAGCAGGCTCCGCAATTTATGTTTAACATGACCTTCCTCTAACTAGCACATGCAGAACAAAAGAAATGATCTCATCTATTCAGG
This sequence comes from Lissotriton helveticus, assembly GCF_964261635.1. Taxonomy (NCBI): domain Eukaryota; kingdom Metazoa; phylum Chordata; class Amphibia; order Caudata; family Salamandridae; genus Lissotriton; species Lissotriton helveticus. Next base: position 159,785 of record NW_027612053.1, on the reverse strand, counting down.
CCTATTAGAATTACATGAAACGGGCCTGTGCACTCTGTAAACCTTAAATTTCTTAGTCTAAACAGTATTCTAACTTATTACACACAATGGTTATATGAAACACTTCTATAAAACATACATTTCAGTTCTATGATCAAAAATACTTTGAATTATAACAATATTAGAAATCCCCGTCATGTGAGAGTGTAACAGCACTTTTCATTCTCTGTGAACTGCCATGTGGCCTACACATTTCTACGTTTAGCAGAATTACATTCTCCCCTTCAACAGCCACATAACATGAGATTTCAACATTATTCTAACCTCTCTACACACTTCTACATTAGCTTTTCACCCTGATATATGAATTCTATTTTGATTAAACACTCTTATATATTTTCACTTCTATAATTCGACACTCTTATGTAATCTTTACTAAACTGATGCAACGTGCTTGTAAATATGGTGCACTTCTACTTTTTTCTCGATTTACGCTCTCTCACATACAAACACGTGCAAACCAGTCGATAAAAAAGCAACACTTACCTGCTGCAGGGCTCGGGGAGCTGCCAGGAGGGTTGGGACTGCTACCTTGGTCAGCCAATGAGGGGAGACAGCAGTCCCTCACTCGTCACAGAGCAGGATGGGGGACAGAGTCAGCGACAGACACTTGGCCGTTGGCACTTCAGGGCTTAAAAAATGAGGCGCCCAGCTACGAGGCTATCCCTGACGCTCTCCCTCGTCATGAGGGGGAGGGCCTCCAGGACATTTGCTGAGCTGAGGAGGTCAGGCCCACCGGAGCTGTGACATCCTCAGCCCAGCAATCTTCAGCTCAGGAAGCCGGGAGCCTGCGCATTCAGTGCATGTCCAGCTCCTGGCTGCCTGGCCTGAACATAAAGAGTGTTTGTCTAGCTGACCTTTGTTAAGCCTGACATACAATCTTTTTGTCCAAAAGGGGCGGGTCGTGGCCTCACTGCCCTTAAGGAGGGGCGGCTGCTGAAGTCAGGCCACTTGCAAGAAGGACCCTTCACCCAGGCAGCACTCAGTCCCTCATCTCAGTCTCTCTTCTCTATGTACACAGGGGCGGGCCCTGGACATGGACGTGATTTGCATATCAGGGCTCTGTCCCTGATTAAAAAAGAAAAGGAAAGTTGCAGTCAGAGCTGCGCAGAAAAAACTTTTCACCCCAATGTTTCTGCGGGCGATCCAGAGTTGAAGAGCGGTAGCCTGGCAGGCGCTGCCACATAGAGCGGTGGCCTGATAGAGTGCCTTAGAGGCCAGCGCAAAGCAAGGCCAGGCACTTGGTGAAAATCCCAGGCTGCTGGAGCTCTCCGGCTGGCACCTAAAGGGAGGCCGGAGCCTGTGTGTAATTGGGAAAGAAGCAAGCACAAGGCTGCTGGGAGAGAGGGCTGTGCTTGGCTATCTGTAGCAAGCTTGCAGAGGGAGGGCAGTTGTTGAAGGGAAGTGTGCAAGTGCAGTGCAGTGCAACACGTTCCAGAGTGCAAGGAGGTTGTCAGCACAAGAGGCCTGATCCTGCAGCCTCCGATGCCTACGGCCATACCACCCTGAATGCGCCCGATCTCGTCTGATCTCGGAAGCTAAGCAGGGTCGGGCCTGGTTAGTACTTGGATGGGAGACAACCTGGGAATACGAGGTGCTGTAGACATTTTGCCACTCCCTGACACCAGGCTCGGCCCTTGCTCAATCATACCTAAGCTTCCTCGCTAATAGCACTTTTTACAACAAAAAAATAATAATAAATAAATATTCTGATCTCCTCTCCTCTCCTTTTTAATTTTTTTTGTATTATTTATTTATTATTGAATTACTTGGCTTTCCTGGTTGCTCCAGGCTTGCTCCAACTTCTCTCCAAAAGAGAAATCCCTCAGACCTTGCTGGTCTGCACCGAAGCCAATCTCGACATCCTGCGTGGATTGCGTTTGCCAAGCCTTGTTGGGTCCAAACCGGATGCCAACCCCTCAGTCAACTAGATCCTTTGTGGGACAGCTCGAATCCAGCTCTTGGTCATCCTCGACACCTCCTGGACAACTTGGCTGAAAAAGCAAGCTTCACCTTTTCACCTGAAATCCCCCGACATTGGCTGGCAGCTTCCCATCACCTCCTGGTCACTGGCAAGTCACCCAGACTCTGTCCCTTCTGCTTTCAGGTTCTTCAGATCTTCGATCCACCCGGACACTTTTCCTCTGGTCACCTGCAGCACTTCTTCGCAGCTCTCCATTGGAATCGACGACGACGCCCGACACCAAAAGGCACCTCTGCACCCGGCTTCCCTGGGTGAGGTAACACGAGCACTCCGGTGCTCCCGTGGGTCTTGACTCTCAAAGTGTTCTAGTCTAAAAAGGTTCCATCGTAGTTCACTCAGAAGTTTCCTTAAATTGTTAAGTTTGTAACTTGTTTGTTTCCCATAGAATGTCAATGGTAACCCGCGGCTGTGTTTAGACACTACACGCGTCTCCCGTGGGCCTCCTACATGCTAACCTTTGGTTGTTCCTAGAAGCCCCAGCGATTCCACAGGCCGTAGGCCTGCTTTCTACCCCAGACGTGGTTCTTATACCACTATTTTAAAATATGGTTTGTGAGGCCCCTGGGGCATAACGTATACTGTGCAACTTATCGTATACTAATTAAGTTCCTTGTATTGTACTTTTACCTCTGACCTCATAAAGAGTGCAGAGGGGTTGTGTTTAGAATAAATACATATATATTTGTTATATATACCTTGTGTGATGTGCTTTCATTTGGTACTCAAGGGATTATAATTGGTAAAACAACTTGCTTAACTGATCTCTAAAGTCTTAGCCTGAAGGCTGCTCTCCACAGCTACCACTAGGATAGCTTTCTATAAAGTTGTCTTTACAACCGCCATCAAATTAGGGTCGTTTGGACTGGTGCCAGGTGTCTCGTTAGAATAGTGAACATCATATATCAGGCCAACTTCTCACACTGAGGATTATGCATTACTTTCTTCACTTTATTAAATCACCAGCCTTTAAAGAACATATTAAATAAAAAACAACACAGACTATATATCCCATGAACCATAGGCGGATGAGTCGCCAGAGTAACCATAGTCCAATCAGTAGATAAGGAATGCCTTCATTCCATACAATCCGGTGCAACTGAATGACGTCCCTTCCTGTTCTTCTTCACTGGAGGAAGTTAACCCCTCCCATGCTCATGACGAGCTCAGCTCATCATGAGCCACGGTTCCCGTGTCTTAAAATTAGGATTTTTCTCAATTTAGTAGTAGTAAAGTTAGGACTCCTAACTTTAAAAAATGTAATCCTGTATTTGTAAAGCACACAGCTACCCGTAGGTTTCCCGGTGCGGGGGACGTTGGGAAGGATAAGCAAGCTATTGCCCAGAGTCACATGGTGCTGGGCAGACCCTTGCCGCCGGTGCCGGGGATCGAACCGTGATCCCCAGCGTTCATCACCCTGGCCACTGCGCCACACCTCTTCCACTCCTAAAACTGAGAAAAATCCTAATTTTAAGACTTTCGGTATTCACAGAAGGCATTTAGGAGTCCTAACTTTACTACTCCTAAACTGAGAAAAATCCTAACTTTAAGACTTTTGGTATTCACAGAAGGCATTTAGGAGTCCTAAAGTTAGGACTCCTAACTTCTGTGAGTACCAAAATGAGTAAGTGTCTTCTGTGAATCCCAAAATGAGTAAGTGCCTTCTGTGAATACGAAAATGGTAGTAAGTTTAGGATTTTGTTTAAGTTAGTTCAGTGAATCGGGCCCCAAGTGCCGTTGGAGCTAAGGATGCAGCCCTCAGTAGCGCTGTTTTATAGAAACACTAGCAGCCCGTCCCGACGTTCTCCGGGTATGAATTGCTGCCGGCCAGTAGTATATTGTTTTGTAGGATTTCGTTTTGATAGCATTTCTTATCTGTGACAGGCCTGTGAAACCCTCCGATTCACAGTGCACTGCTGATGCACTTAAGAGTGCGCTTTCAGTAGTGTGTGAACTCGACTTTCCCTACTTTACTTTTCATTGTAATATTATATAGCGCGAACTCGACAACATGGCATGAGCACAATTTACATTACAGAAGAACACATTCATTTGTGGTAGGCACAGGGAGACCAAGCGGTTTGCCTGGAATCACAGGATGTTGAGCTGATGCCGAGATTCGAACGTAGCTCCCAAGCTCTAAAGTTCGCAATTCTAGAACTTGTGGTGGGAGGTGTGTCTAAAAGTGTATGTCGGTGCTGGCCATCAATGAGAGAGACCTGTGCATTTTTCAAATCGGTGGTGAAAAAATATGAGTATGTTGCTGGAGATGTGGGCCGCCGTGCCACCAATGTACTTACCGGGGAGGGTAAACACCCATTATTCCGCAACTTTCTTTCCGCATACCATCACTCCGCATACTTTCATTACGAAAGTAACATGACTCTGCAATGCCATTATAAAGCATGGCATTACATTTTATGTGCTTTTACCATGCATACCTTTACAACGAAATTCGTTGTAAATGCATGAATGGTAAAAGCATGTTTTTTTTTAATGTGTGGATAAGGTAAGTATGGGTATAGGGGTATCTGTTTTGGGGTACTGAGCTATATGTTTTGGGTGTTTGGGTATTTTAAGGGTTCAGATATAGTTTTGGGTTATGGGGTACAGGGGTGGGTTTAGGGTTTAGGGATAGGTATGGGTTTTGGGGTACAGGGGTATTTTTAGGGTTCAGGGCTAGGTTTGGGTTTTGGGGTATAGGGGTATTTTTGGGGTTATGGGGTAGGTTTGGGTGTTGTGGTACAGGGGTATTTTCAGGGTTCAGGGCTAGGTTTGGGTTTTGGGGTACAGGGGTATTTTTAGGGTTCAGGGCTAGGTTTGGGTTTTGGGGTACAGGGGTATTTTAGGGTTCAGGGGTAGGTTTGGGTTTTGGGGTACAGGGTTATTTTATGGTTCAGGGCTATGTTTGGGTTTTGGGGTACAGGGGTATTTTAAGGGTTCAGGGCTAGGTTTGGGTTTGGGGGTAAAGGGGTATTTTAGGGTTCAGGAGTAGGTTTGGGATTTGGGGTACAGGGGTATTTTTAGGGTTCAGGGGTAGGTTTGGGTTTTGAGGTACAAGGGTATTTATAGGGTTCAGGGCTAGGTTTAGGTTTTGGGGTACAGTGGTATTTTTTGGGTTTAGGGATAGGTTTGGGTTTTGGGGTACAGGGTATATTTATAGGGTTAATATGGGTTAGTGTTTAAGGGTGTTGGGTTTTAAGGAGTAAGGGTGGGTTATGATTATGGGGTGCAGGGGTATTTAAAGGGAGGAAGGTGGACACCCGGAGCTGGAATGTACAGATCCTGGGAAGAAAAAACATTGATATATTGGACACAACGCTCGCGTTTTTTTCTGTAATCCCACGCCCCGCACACGCCCACGCCCCCAGCACAGTCCCACAGCACACGATATGAGACATGGCATGAAGGGCGGAATGTACCACACGGCCCCCCCCGTGTTTGTCACGCCCCCAGCGCACGCCCACAGCACAACGCAGACACGCCCACAAGGGACTACTTTGCTGGCACGGTTCTTTTACCTTTTAAATGTATATCGTGGGCGTCTGCATAGCCTATGTCCTTCTGCTGCAATGCCCTTTCCAACGCTGTATTGGGTGTTGTGATTGGTGCTGTGGTTCCTGAGATTACCTGCCTCAAATGTTTGGGCTCTCTCTTTATTATATTAGTATAGATATAGATGAAAACATGGGGGCATATTATCAAGCAGGGCGTTAAAAATTATCGCCGTTTTAGCAGCAGAAAACTGCCGCTAAAGCGGCGATAATGGGCTTGATAATATGGCATTGTGAATTCCAATAGAAACCCATGTTCTGGTGTGAACATGGGCTTGTATTGGAATTCTCCAGGACATATTATCAAGCCCATTATCGCCACTTTAGCTGCAGTTTTCTGCCGCTAAAAAGGCGATAATTTTAACGCCCTGCTTGATAATATGCCCCATGGTTCTTTAGATCATCTACAGTAGATTGGTGCTAAGTTAACCTTTAATTTGGATAGGCTCCCACTTCACAGAGAGGAGGAATTCTTAGCACGGAAACACTTTGTTGGAGTAATCTGACCCAAAACATTTGCATCAATTCCACAAACATTCACTTAAATAGACATATGATATTAAGTTTACTTACTGATAACGAAGTAACATTGGGTGGGTCCGAAAATCATTTCAGGATGTCCCTGGGTGGGATAATCATTGCCTCCTTGTCCTTAACAGAATTGACATTTTTCTTCTCATTAGCTAGGAAATGTTTAATTCTGAGAGGACCTGAGGCGAGGATTATGCATGTTCAAAGCTTACTTACGACCAGAGTGGCGGACTCCGAAATGGTTTGAAGTAAAACTTCTTGAAGGTTGACTCGGATGGCCATGAAATACTCAGGTTTGCCACCTACTTGTATGGCTTTGGATGCCATGACCCCTCTTGTGGATTGGGCCCCAAATGTATGCACGTCCACACCGGCCTTGGCTATGATACACCTTACCCACCTGGCAATAGAATGAATGGCTTTTGTGTGGCAATTAGAAGTTGCCTCTCACCTGTTGGTCTGATATCCTCTGTAATTTCTTCATATACCTTAAAGCATCTGACTACACATAGTTTGGTGCATTACAAAAAGGTAGGATAAGATACCGACATGGTATTTTTCTTAGTTCTCCTACATATGGTAAACGTGACTCCTCCTGGCGTGACAACCCTAGCAGAGGTATTCAAAGTACTCACATCGGACACCCTTTTCATGAAATGAGGTATAGGAATATGGGCAGTTCTGCTGAGTGTTCCTTTTGTGACAAGCACTGGCTATCCTGCCAACGAAGGATTAGTTGTAAGACATCATTAACATCCCATATGTCTGACTATCTGAGCTCCGAGGGGTTAGAGAGTCTGATACCCTTCATTAGTTTACAGACCTAAGGCTTTTCTCCAGGAGGTTTGTTATCAATAATGTTATGTCCGGATGATAGGGCTGACCTAAAGGAATTGACTGTATGGTATGTCAGCTCTGACTGTGCCAATTCTGCCAAAAATTTTTATTGTGAGTAACTTCTGCCCACAAGGGATCCAGATGTCTGTCCAAACATCAACTATTCCATCGGCAACCAAGATGGCCGCGTGAGCACAGGGCTCCCGAGACCCTCGTAACCTCCCGCATCTATCCTGTCGTCTATCCTGTCCCTCATTGATGTCTTCGTGAAGACGAACCACGGGTGAGGCGAAACCTGCATTCAGATTCCGAATCGGACCCCGGAAGCCGGTGTTGTGGTGCTCAGAAGGTGGCGGCCTACGTCTCCGTGATGCCCGGCTGTGGAGTTGGCTTGGTGCCTGAGCTGTAGTTGAATAACATCGGCCTGAGGGGGCAGGGACGACCGGTCCGGTTGACTTTCACTTTCAATTTGTCTTCCTGAGAGTTCTTTGACTGGGAACATCCCCTCCGTGCCGAGGGCTGTTAACCTGCGTTGCACTCGAGTGTATTTTTTCACTGCTTTGCCGGTTTTGGGAGGACACTTGGCCTGTGCCCTCTGGCTGAAGCTGGCCTACGCTCGGGGGTCCCGGGGGCCGTCATCTTCCTACTTAGTCTAACCGCTCCAAGTCGGCCTACATCCCGCAATGGCGGGGAAAGCGGAGGGGGAAAAGCGGAAATTTAAGACCACTCGGCGGGGTGGCTATACCCATACTAACATCATGGATCGCTATGCCCAGGCTAAGGGATCTCCCAGCAGACCGGGTAGGTCGCTGGAAGACACGAGAGATCCACCGACTTCGGCGACAGAGCTGACCCTGCAGGACGTTATGGCCGCTATCGATGGGATAAAATCCTCCCTTGGGCAACAAATGGAGACTCTCGCCCACAAGCTCGATACTGTGGCGATATATGTCAACCTGATCCGTGCGGACTTGACGAAAACGAACGAGAAAGTCAAGTCGTTGGACATTAAGACTTCCAGTCTGACGGGTGACGTCGCTGACCTGCAGACAGAGGTCCGTAACTTAAGGACCTCCAATGACCTCTTTACGTGTCGTCTGGAAGATTTTGAAGGAAGGGCTAGGCGAACAATGTCCGTATCATCGGGGTCCCGGAGAAGGCGCAAGATCCCCTAGCTGACCTCTTCATCGAAGATCTCATTGTTAGCCACCTTGCACCCAAGGGACTGAGTAAGTTTTTTACGGTCGAGCGGGCCCATAGAGTTCCAGGGGGTAAACCAAAGTTGGGTGCCCCACCGCAGCCTATAATTGCAAGGATTTTTAATTTCCGTGATAGAGACGCTATCCTGCAGGCCTCACGGATGGGTGGACCTATGAAGTTTGAGAACACTACCATCAGCTTCTACCCGGACTTTACCCAATCGGTCCAGAAGCAGAGACTTGGTTTCCTAGGGGTAAAGAGAAGACTGCGTGACATGGGCCTTAAGTACGCTATGCTTTTTCCGGCCAAGTTGAGGATCGAACATGCGGAGCGGACTTATTTTTTTGATCGACCGGAGGTGGTGGCCGACTGGCTTGACACTCTGCCGAACCAGCGTGCACAGGAGGAACAGTCTGGCGGGGTGGAAGGCGGATCGATGGAACAGGAATAGGCACCTGTTGTCTGGTTTCTGGGGTCTCTAGTGTGCCTCGAACTGTGGTTTGCTAATTCTGTTATGTGATTTGATGTGATATTCGGGGGGTTGCTGGGCTATTGGTGGGTCTCTTTCCTCCTCTGATTGACTTTTTGTAGCTTAGTTAGATGTGGGGGCGACAGGCACACTGCAAGTTGGGGTGGCTTTCTAGTCTCACGCAGGGGTGCAGGGTGGGGGGGTTTGTAACGGGATGTTGGTGGGGGGATGGGGTGTTCTGTTGGGGTGTGTGTTTGTTTTTTTACAAGGCAATGTATTGTTAGACCTTCTGATCGAAGTGCTGGACTCTTACTGGGGTTGGATCTTCTTTCTCTGTCGGGATGGGGGTAGGGGGTTGAAACTAATGAGCTGGAATGTGAATGGGTTGGGGGATAGAATAAAACGTGGGGTAGTATTGCAATTGTTGAAACGACTTTCCCCTGATGTGGTCCTTCTTCAGGAGCCGTACTTGATAGGTAACACTTGTCATGCTATGAATAGGAAGGGGTATCGTTTGGTCGCCCATGCTGGGTTCTCCTCCGGTTCCAGGGGGGTTGGTATCCTTATTAAGAATTCTCTCCCACTGAAGATCGACGCGGCAGTCCTCGATGATAGGGGGCGCTACGTCGCTCTTACGGGTAGGTGGGAGGGCCGGACCCTTTCCCTGGTTTCTGTGTATGTCCCCCCTGGCCTGCAGTCAACTACTTTTGCGGACTTGGGGCGAGTTATCCTCGCTCTCCTCGAGGGGTCATTGCTTTGGGTGGTGATTTTAACGCTGTGGTTTCTGGTATGGTTGATCGACATCCACCTAGGGATCTTAAGGGGGCGCAGAACTGGCTTCACGATTTCATTGATACTCTGGGCCTGGTAGATTGCTGGAGATTGTTACACCCCACTCAGCGGCAGTACACGTTTCATTCGGGCGCTCACGGTAGCCTTTCGAGGATCGATTATGTTTTGGTGCCTGCTGCACAGGCACTTCCTATCACTGAGGTCAAGCATTTGGCTCAGGGAATTTCTGATCACTCTCCGCTACGGCTTCAAATGGAGTTGAATTCCGGAACCAAGCGACCGGTAGCCGCGATTAATCCCTGGTATCTCCGGAACCCTAAAACTCGCGCTGACCTGGTAAAATCTCTTGACCAATATTTTCTGGAAAACGAGGGTTCTGTTTCATCTGCGGTGTCACTTTGGGAGGCTTTCAAAACCGTCCTTAGGGGCCAGGCCCTGTCGTTAATCGCAGGCGTTAAGAAACGGAGGGATGGGGAGGTGGTTAAGATCGAGGCGGAGATAGCAAACCTAGAGCTTTGCCTGGAGCAGGAGGTTACCCATGCTAAGACGCATGTTCTGCGACTAAAACAGTTGGAATACAGGGCGCTGGTTACTGACGTGGCTAAGGACATGAGTAGAGAACAACAGGGACATCTATATGATGTGGGAGATAAAGCAGGCAAACTAATAGCGTGGCTGGATAAGAAGGATAGGGCTAGTCGTGTGGTGCCTGTGATTGAGATGGCGAGTGGTGCTCGGGTTACCGACCCCGAAGAGATTGTTCAGTGTTTTGCGGATCACTTCCAGACAGTGTACTCCTCCGTGTCGGATAGGCCGGAGGAGGACTCACATCTATTGTTGCGTGATATTGCTTTACCGCGCCTTTCTGATGTTGATAGAGAACAAATCGATGCTGCAATAACCGCTGATGAGGTGGCTCTTGCGATTCGCTCCCTGCGTTCGGGGAAAGCTATGGGTCCCAACGGTCTGCCTATTCAACTTTACAAGTTGCGGCCTGACAAGATGGCTCCCTATTTAAGGGATATGTTTTTGGAGTCTCGTGAGTGTGGTTCTCTCCCCAGTGGTCAGCGTCTTGCAACCATTGTGGTGATTCATAAGGAGGGTAAACCAAGGGATCGGTGTGCATCGTACCGGCCGATATCTCTTTTGAATGCCGAACCTAAGATCCTCGCAAAATTATTGGCTAACCGACTGATCACTGTTATTAGAGAGTTGATACATCCGGATCAATCCGGTTTTATCCCACATAGAAACACTGCCCTGAATCTTAGGCGTCTGCATGGCGTTCTCGCGAGGGCTGCGACGTTGTGTGAGCCGGCCATCTTGGCATCGTTGGATGCCACGATGGCTTTTGATACCGTGGAATGGCCATATTTATGGCCCCCGTTGGCTAAGTTTGGGTTTGGACCCGGTTTTATTGGCTGGGTGTGCGGCTTCTCTATGAGGTCCCCCTTGCGCAAATTGTTGTGAATGGTTGTATCTCTATTCCGTTTGGTCTTGGGAGAGGTACTCGTCAGGGTTGTCCCTTGTCGCCGCTCCTGTTTGCCTTAGCCCTCGAACCCCTCGCTGCAGGGATCCGGTGGGAGCCCTCGATGAGGGGTATTCAGTGGTCCTCTGAGTTTGAAGATCGCATCTCGCTTTATGCAGATGACATCTTACTGTATCTGACCTCGCCCCGGAAGTCATTGACAGTCTTGACCTCTTTTGGTAGGAACTCGGGCCTGATTATTAATTGGACGAAATCCTACCTATACGTTCTCTCTGGTGACATCCCTCTTCTTCCACGTAACTGTCCCATTCAGGTGACACAGACGGGGTTTAAATACCTCGGTATCTATGTTTCATTGGACCCTGCAACTCGGTATGAACAGAATCTTCTCCCACCCTTGACTAGATTGAAGCAGGACGTCGCGGGTTGGCGTAAGCTTCCGCTTTCGCTGCTTGGTCGTGCGGCCCTCTTTAAAATGATGTCACTGCCTCATTTTCTTTATGCTCTCCAGAACACTCTTGATATAGTTCCTGCTAGCTATTTCCGTGCAGTTGAGGGTGTTCAAAGGAAATTGATGTGGGACGGTAGACCTCGTATTGCACTTGCCAAACTGACGCTCCCGTGGTACGACGGGGGTATTGATCTCCCTGACATCAAACGTTATTATTGGGCGTCTCAATTGGGGGCCATTAATCATGGTATTTATGGTCCTGAATTGAACCCCGCTTTTGCTATGGATAGATGGCTGTTGCCTGGGGGTAATTACTATAGGGCGCTGTACTCAAAGTCGGTGGTTAAGGCTTTGTCGGGGCCTACAAAGACGGCAGTACGTATGTGGCATGACGCAACTATTTCGATGGGATGGAAAGACCGCTTAACTCTAGTGACCCCACTTTTCGGCTCGGATAAGCTTCGTAAACTGTGGAAGACCAAGGGGTTCGATAAGTGGGACCTCATTGGTATTAGTTAGGTGGGAGACCTCTGGGTTAAGGGCCAGGTGAAATCGTTTGAGATGTTAAAGACGGAGTTTGAATTGGGTGACTCAGAGTACTTCCGCTACGTTCAAGTTCGCCATGCCTTGATGTCAGTTTTCCCAGTGGGGGAGGTAATTCCGGAGTCGTCCCCGCTTGAAGATAGATTGTTGGACGGTCATGTGCCTGACAGTACTATCTCCCTTAACGATAGGTCGAACCTCCTGCTGCGTCTTCGGGACTTGTGGACCCGTGACGGCCTCGAGTTAGAGGACGAGGACTGGCAGTCTGCGATCTCCTCTCCCAAGGAGGTCGCGATTCCAGCTCTACTCCGACTGGTACAACTTAAGATCCTCCACAGGATATACGTCACGGGCCCCCGTTTGGTTCGAATGGGCTTTTCTGAAGAGGGTCTCTGCAAGCGGGGGTGTGGGCAGGTAGGGACATTTCTCCATATTATTTGGGAATGTCATGAAGTTGCTGCTCTCTGGTGCGGGGTGCATGAGGTAATGAAGGAAGTGACGGGTGTTGCTCTCTTGCCGGAGGCCAGGCGCTGCTTGTTAAATGTCTGGGAACCCATGGATTATAATGTAGCCCAGACTCAGTGGGCGACCCTGGGGGCCATGATTGGCAAGCGAGATATTGCTCAGTTGTGGGGGTCTCAGAGGCCTCCTACAGTCGAAGTATGGAAGGAAAACATGGACTGGTGTATGTTCAGGGAAAAAACGGTATATTTGGCCCGGGCCGTCCCCGGAAATGGCGTAGAGTGTGGGGACCTTGGAATAGCTATTGTGGGGACATATGTACACCGCCTGCAGTAGATAACACTGAGGTCTCACTCTCCCCCTGACCCCACATTCTGACTACTCCATTATACGTCTATTGAGTCGGCCCCTGTCCCCCCTCCCTTTCCTTATATCGATTGCTGATTTTGTTGTACTGTCTTTTCCCTCCTCGTTTGAACTGGTACTTTGTATAACATGTTTTTTGCCTTGACTGTTTATATTTTAAATAAAAAGAAACATAAAAAAAACTATTCCATCGGCTCCAAGACGAGCAATATCTCTTGATGGTGCCTGATGCCCATGCCTGCTGGATAAAGGTTTCGGCATCTGCTGAAAGTTGGTTGTCTTTTCAGGGTCTCTGGAAACCTTCCATGCCATGATGGAGAGGTATCCCTGTAGGACCAGAGGGTGCAGGCAACCCTGCGGGTCTCTGCGTACCAAGGTAATGAGGGCAGTTTTTTCAGTAGGTCCCACGAGAGCTCCATCAGCGTTGAGAACCATGTCTGCCACTTCCAGATCAGTGTGACCAACACCAGAGATGGTGTCTGCCGTCTGACTTGAGCCGCTACCCTGGGAGTCATCATGAATGGTGGGAAGGAAAAAACTTAAAACACATCTTTTTCCTAAAGACTGACCCACGACAATTGGCTAATCCAGCTTTCATCTGTTACTAGAGTCCTTAGCGCCGTGACATCCTTTGGGATAAATGATGCGCTTTATAAATAAATAAATAAATAAATAAAATCTTACGGAAGATCCTTTGCCCAGTCTTGGAGGAAGGCATCCACTGCTATGATTTCCAGATCCGGTCTCCAGCTCACATATTGTGGAAGTTGATGGTATAACCCTGATGCAAAAAATGTCCAAATGGCTAGGACCCAATTTGTCCATCAGTGCTAGGAAGATCTTGTGATCCAGATGCCAGATGCTGCTGTCCGGGTAGTTCCTGAAATTCCAGTCCGCCACCATATTCTGTACTCCTGAGAAGTACTCTGTCATCACCAAAATCGGATTCTATTGGCAGTAGTTCCAGAAATCCTTTGTCAAATTTGATAGTGTCTTTGTGGGGGTGCCCCCCCCAGCTGATTGATGTACTGGATTGCTGAGATGTTGTCCATCCATAACTGAATGCAACAGAGCTCTGTCTCTGGTAAGGGATTTGACTGCAAAGGATCCAGCCAGGAGTTCCAAGCTGTTGATGTGTATCTGCAGCTCCTCCTTCGACCATTATCCCCCCTTTGACACATCTCCACATCTGGCTCCCCAGCCGGCTGGCGTCTGACTTCATGACTATGTCTGGTGTCGTCCCAAAGGTTGCTCTCCTGTTCCAAGCATCCAGTGGCCGATTCACCACTGGAGTTCTGTTCTGGCTTCTTGTTTCAGGGATATTAGTTCCAAATAAGTTAATTCTCTTCATAGGTGTATCGTTTTCAGTCTCTGTAGAGCTCAGTATTGCATGGGGCCGGTGATATTGATTGGCTACTATGGATGACAAGAGTAGTCCTACAATCTGGGCCAATTGCCGCAAGGAGGTCCTGTCCCATCTTAGGACTTTTCTGACTTCCTTCTGGATTATGGATACCTTTGAGGATGGTAGGCTCAGCGAAGCCAAAGTCAATTTAAAGAGAAACCCCAAGAAGATCATCTGTTATGCGGGTATCAGATCGGACATCCGCTTGTTGATGACGAAGCATGGCTACTGAAGTGGCGCAATAGTTATGTTCAGATGGTGTCTGTGTTGCAACGGAGACTGGTCAATGAGTATGATGTTGCCCAGGTAAATAATCATTTGTACTCCTTTTGCGCAGAGGGTTGCTACCACTGGCCGCAGTAACTAGGTGAAGCACCAAGGGTCCAATGCGGGGCTGAATGGGGGAGTCAAAAACTCATAAATGTGTCCCTTCCATTTGAATTGGCAGAATCTCCGGTGTGGTGGGTAAATGGTAACGGAAAGGCAGTCATCCTCGATATCCAGCCTGACTATCCAGTCCCCTGTAAGGAGAATATCCCTGAGCAGACGGCTACCCTCCACTTTAAAGTGGTGATATACCAGCCACTCGTTAACCTCTTTCAAGTTAATGATGGTGATGGGCCTGAAGCCCTTTTCTTTTTTCTCCATGAGGAATAAGTTGATCAGAAACTGGTTTGGGTGAAGTACTGACCTGTAAAAGGCAACTTTTTGCAGAGGTTCTGCTACCTCAGAGTCTATTGGCTGCATGCTCTCCGTTGAGAGAACCAGTGGTCTAGGACGTAGCTCCTGAACAGGGGATTCGTAAAATTCTATGTGGAATCCTCTCACTGTTTGTAGGACCCAAGGGTCCTTTGTAATCTTCACCCAATTCTGTGCATACTGCAGAAGTCTCCCCCATAGATCTTGAGGGGATGAAGGCATTATGCTTACCAGAGTTTCCTTCTGAGATGTCATTGGCTGCTCTGCCGGCTCGGTTGCTCTTTCGTCTTTCGGTGCCTCTGCTGGGGTAGAAGGTCCCCTGTCGGCATTCATTCCAACCATTGTTTCTCTTGAACGTACCTCTAGAGGGACCTCAGTAGTATAGTCAGCCGGAGGAGCGGCCTCTTTCTCTTTCTGGCCCCTGCAGAAACCTTCCCAGAATTGTTTTTTTTTATGGAGGCTTGCACCTTGTCGAGGGCAGAGAAGGTTGTTACAAAATTATTCAGCTCCTTGATAAAAGGGTTCCCGAATAGGTTACCTTGTGCTATGGCCCTTGCCCCAGACTTAGCCAGTTTCCCCAGCTGCGGGTCGATCTTAATGAGAAGAGATCTCCTTCTTTCCACCGCCAGTGTGCAGTTTGCGTTACCGAGCAGGCATTTGGGCCCTCGGTGCCCAGCCAGCCACTATCTCTGTGGGCATAAGAACCCCTAATTGCTTAGAAAACTCTGCTATTTGAATGATTTGGGTGATAGGTCCAATTACATCTAAGAGTTTGTCCAGGCGGGCCCTCCAAGATCGATCAATGCCCTACTTAGGGTCTCCCCTATATTTACAAAAAAAGGTGCATAGTTCATCGTCTATGTCAGGGGAGGCCGCTACCTTCCCTTTCAGTGATAGTCTTGGACACTCTCCTCCTGAGTCTCGCCCTGACATCCTTCTCCAAAAGATGGTGGATTTCGCTGGCGACATACTCTGCAACTTTTTGGTCTGGGGTCCACTCGGCTGACCTAGGATGATACATGTCACATGGGTCAAACATGTCTGAATGCCCGCTGTCCCCTTCTGGGGACTCAGAGGAATTATATCCGGGGCGCCATGGTCTGCACCACTTGTTTTCAGGTGTTTATAAAACTTCACTGGAGCAGTGTTTTGCAGAAAGTAATTATGCAAATATGGGCTACATTTTTTTTGCGTGCCCGGGCCGATTTCTAACCTAATCTAACCCTGCATTAGGTCTCGCATTACTGAAAGTTTAAGCTATTTGCGTTGCATTATTATTTGCAATACCAGTTGGTCAAACTTTCCATGCTGCAAGACCTATTGCACTGCAAATGCTTGTCTTTACTGGCACTGCTCCAGACACATGCTTGGCCATTGAGAAGAACGCCCAAAAAGAATTATGCAGTTCGAAATGAACACTCATCACTCCCATCACTTTTGTTGTCACATGTCAAGCTCATGTTTGCAAGGCGAGGATGTCCTTGTCTGTCCTCACAGGCCATTCGTTCAGCCCTAACCTCCCGCCCCTCGGAAAAACAAAGGGGGATATTCTCAAGATCATGTGATAATTATCGCATAATTAGCTTAACGCAACTCTTCACATCGCAGTCTATCGCAGGAAAATAACACTGTTTAAACGTTGTATTCTCAACGCGGCGGTACCATGCGATAGTCTCGCGATAACGTGTCAAACGTCTGTGATATGGTCACCGGGACGCCGATAAAAAAGTAAACCCCAACACGAAAAAATTTGCGCTGGGCCCAACCGCGATAAAAAAATCTGCGATAATCTTCCCCAGGCATGCGATTCACACACGTCAGGTGGGAAAAATTACTATAAAATTAGGGAAAAAACATACAAACAAAAGCCAAACAATAGCGAAGCACAATGGAGGAAGCCAGAGCAAGTACAGAGGAGAACCAGAACCCCACAAGCCCCAGCCTGGGACATTGGGGGCCGGGAAGGGCAAGGACAAGAAGAGTATGAAGAAGCGGTTCAGTCCGCAGAAAAACAGGATCCTGATAATAGAGGTGGTAGAACACCATCAACTACTGTTCGTCACCTCCACTGTGTCATTGGCAACAAAAAATGGAATATGGCAGTCCATCGTGGACAAGGTGAATGCAGTCGGAGTGCTGAAGAGGTCAATGGAAGAGGTCAAGAGGCGCTGGAATGATGTGAAGCGCAAAACCAAGCAGAAACTCACCAACAACCGGAACGCAGCAATGCAGACTGGATGTGGGAGTCCAGCACCACAGGAGGAGCTGGACGAGAGGGAGGAAATGGTTTCCACAGTCATCAGTAGGGAGACGGTTGCAGAAGTAGGGAGACCGGACTCTGCTCAACATGACCGGACACAACAGCACCAGGGCGAGTAACGACCAGGGACTGGGGGGACGGGGGGAGATGAGCACAATGGCACACGTGCACAATTAAGTAGCGCATATCTGCTGACAAACCATGCCCCAGACCACCAACTCCTACCAAGAGACCAATGTACCCAAGTATGCAACATCTCAGCACTGTATAAGCACAGAAGTCAAAGGCACGTGCATGAAAGGGAGAAGGGGCAGCAAAATCAGAGCTGCAGGGGCGACTCCCCAAAATGCAGCACACACATTACATGCAGAGCACATCAACATTGAGAACAATGTGGTGCAAACCGTAACACGTCCACAACAGAACAGAGGACATAAGTGGTGCCACTTGTGTGTAGAAACTGGCAAGTCACATTTGGCATTGTCGGGAAATGTGAGTTGCCAATATACACTTTGGCTCCGATAAAGTGCCTATAACTTGGCGATAAATCCTTGAGAATATGCCCCAAAGAATCAAACATTTTTCAAAGGTAAATTTTATTTTCAGCTGCCGAATGTTATTTTTCATCCTCCTCATTTTACTCACAAAAAGGTGGGAAGGCAACCCCCATTTCGGTCATTAATTCCAGCCCCCTTTCCTGGCACCCTGTGCATGGATGTGGGAGGGGATCTTAGCAGCTGACTCCCTGGGCTGGAGGTTCAGCCTCCCCTAGAGTGGACGGGGCTCCAGAGGAGACGTCACAGCTGTCTAATAAGGAAAAAGTTCGAAGTTAGCCTGGGAGCAGGGATGACAATGTAAATCCGAGCGTGGCCCTCTGTCGGCAGTCAGTAGAATTGCAGTCTTTAGTCTGAAGGAAAACTCCAATGAGGCCATAAAGGAGAGATGGTAAATCAAGTATACCCATAATGCATTTGTGTAAACATAGAACTGTCACCGTAGCAAAAGACCGTTACCAATCATTATTGGACGTTGATTTTGATGCTATTTTGTAACATAGGAGCTGATTCTTTTAGTTACTTTGAGGACTATGAGAAGATGCCGCCCTAATTGTATTGTGTTAAAGAATATATAGGTCTGTGTAAAATCCCAATCTCCGACAATTGCTTCTCTTTTTCTTGTCTTGATTTAGTTGCACTGCGTGTGGCGCTGATGATAGACGACTTAAAAGACAATTTTTGTAAGGTCTCTTAGTCATTGAGATCTGATGTTGTAGTGCAAAGGAAGTATAATGTATGCATACGTGTTGGGATATAATTTAGTCGTGCAAGCTTCAGCAAGTTTTGTGATTCGTTCCTTTTGACAGGGGACTTTTAACTTTGTTAGATTACGGGTTTCAAACGTGGTTCTTTCATAGGTCTGATAAAGATAATTCAACCGGTAAGCATGGAGCTAGAGTCCAGATAAATGGCGTACGTTCTTCAGGTGAAAAAATGTGAAAAAGGCGCGTGTGGTGTCTCGGACTCGGTGGTACGGTATTCATATTTATATAGCGCAAACTCGAGTCAAAGGTATTGTAGCGCTTTACAAGTACCGTATTTACATTACGCATTCAGGCACAGGGAAATTAAGGGGCAGATTTACAAGCCCCTTGCGCCTCTTTTACGCTGGCGTGGCCTCACTTTTGTGATGCATCGGTGGCGCAAAAGATGCGCCATGCTGCGTGGTATTTACAACGCGACACATCTTGGAGATGCGTCACGTTGCAAAGACCTGCGCCAGAAGGACGTGTTCCTGCGTTGGATGTGGGTTCCGGCGCAGGAACGCCTCCTAAAAGTGGCTGAGTGAAATCTACAAGATTTCACTCAGTCACTTTTAGGCCAATGCTGCGTCAAAACCCTGCGCCTGCTTGAAGCAGGCGTAAGGATTGACGCAGCATTGTGGAGATACTGTCCCCTAGAGCTATGCTGGAGCTGCGTCGCGCTTGCGATGCAACTCCAGCAATGCGCCGCCTTAACGGCACAGATGCGTCTTGCATCTGTGCCGTTTCTGCCCCACGGTGCGTCGCATTGTAAATGCGGCGCATCCATGGTGGCGGAGGCGTGGCGCACAACAGGGCCGGTCCTAGAACTCCTGGGGCCCCGGGCAAAAGAGAAGATGTGTGGCCCCTCTAATTTGCATGTATCTTCCAGTCGCAGCTGGCATGAATCGCGGGTGGAGGATTTCGCGGGAGTTCGGAAGGGGGGGGACAGGAAGCAGGCAGCCTCCCTCCCCTCCCCTAAGCCAATCATAATGCTGAAATGGCAGCGTTGTGATTGATCAGGATGCCGACCAGCCAGGCGCCTATGGGGAGGCCATTTTCCCCATGTAGGCTGCGCCTACATAGAGAAAGGCC
The DNA here is from genome assembly GCF_964261635.1 of Lissotriton helveticus. Classification (NCBI taxonomy): domain Eukaryota; kingdom Metazoa; phylum Chordata; class Amphibia; order Caudata; family Salamandridae; genus Lissotriton; species Lissotriton helveticus. The sequence goes on along the minus strand of NW_027612053.1, from coordinate 140,315 downwards.
AGAGTACGCAAGACTGGTTTGGCCGAACAGTCAGCGCCCTTAGCAGTTGGCAAGGCAATCCTCCCCTGCCCTAAAACAGACCCGCCCGCCCCCAACGAAACACTTCTGCTTTCTCGCAGTGCTAGAAGCAGAAACATAAAATGGTCGTTTTAGCATTTTGTGTTTCTGCTTTTGCGAGAAAGTAGTGAGGTGTCGCTCCTCCGCCCTAGTGAAGGAGCCGCCCTTGGTAATATCACAAGAAGTGTTATCATGGAAAGTGACATCGCAGGACGATTGATCTTATTTGGCATCCCTGAAGAGAGCTAACGTGGATATCAGTAACATGGACAAAAAGATAAATATACAAATGAAATAAGTCCATATATTTTAAAACTGTTAAATGGATTACATTTGTCTCATTAGATGGAAAAATTAGGTGCAGGTCTCACAAAGATGTATATTATTTACTCCTCGTTAACAGATTGTTTGCAGATGAGTGCATGATACAATTTCCAGTTCTGCCTCATAAAGGGGGGAGATCCTGTTGAGGTAATGAGGGGCGGGATCATTAAAAATATAAAATTACACAAGAGAAAACCTCTCACACCATGGATATAATTGCACATTTCAAAAGGCTCCCTTCTCTTTCTGTGCCATTATTGTGCTACCTTAGGATGACATTACGTAATTTGTTTTAACATAAGTTCTCTCACCAGAATCCCACACTCCCATGCTAAGAGACGTAGGACAATCTTTTTTGTGTGTGCTCTTTACTCACCAGAATTATGTTAAGTGCAAAAACACAACACATATAGTACAAAATTACAAGACACCATTGCAAACAAATAAAGATTTTACATAAACAAAAACAGTCTTAGAACAACCGAGACCACTGCTAAATCATACATTGACTTGAAGGTATGCTACAGATTCAAGGGGTTGTCAAATCAACGCTTTTGATTTGGTGTTAGAACTGTAGGAAGTAAATGTGGCCAGATTTAGCACTGGTGGAGCCCTGTGCGACAATGTTGGTGCCCCCAATGACTTGTTCTGCCACAGATTTCCTCACTACTACCCTTTAACAGTGCCCCTCAAGTCTCCATAACTACACTCTCTCTCAGATGCATTTAATTTGATAAACAGCACCACTGATACCAGTTTAGAGTGTCAGAGAACTTTATATCACACATTACACAGAGATAATCAATAATACGTGTGGAAATCACAATAGGTAATTTTACATAAGACAAAGGACTAGGAGTCACATGACAATCGTACTAGTAGGCAGTATAGTTTAATAATGATTGATCTGGAGAAACACAAACTCTGAATTTAGAACGTAATACCATGGTTGGAAGTTCTCTTTAACCCCTTCCACGCTCATGACGAGCTCAGCTCGTCATGAGGTGTACCTCTGGTACACTCATGACAAGGTGAGCTCGTCATGTAAAGTGGGTTTTTGAATTTTCCAGCGCACAGCGGGAAAATGCACCGCATGGATGCGGTTAATAACCAGAATTGATTTCTGTTCAAGTGAACCCTTTTTGCAACATTATGTTAATCAAAGACTGGGGAAAAAACATAATAATGTAAATTACACCTTGCAGTTGGCATGCAGCTCTTAGATGACAGTTAATAGCTCATTGTTCTATGTTAGGATTTTGACTTATAAACTACAAGTACCAATAGGATCTCTCTGACAAAAGCAGTAATCCACTGGCCTATTTACATTATGTGGACTTAGTGATCTGCATGGGACATGTGCTTTGCAGCGAGCACATTAACCCTCTGCGCTACCTTTCTATGAGTCAAAACTTCCACTTGACAAACCTCCATCTCTCTCTAGGAAGAGCAGTGATCACCGGAGTTTCATGACATTTTTATTATTGCCGAAAATTCCTGGAGGCCAGGAAGGAGGCAGCAAGTGCTTTTAGAAACATAATGTACTCGCAAACATGACCCAAAGTCAGCGCTCAATGCGATCTCACCGTTTGCACCGCCCTAGAGCCTCCCTGCTCAAGGGTCCTGTGACCTCAATGACAGAGTCACTGTTGCTCTAGGGTGTGCTGCTTCGTAGGCCTGCCCAAAAGACTTGCGGTGGGCTTCAATAGGGATTGTGGTAGACAGGCATTCAAGGTTAACCCACACTTGCCACTGCTAGGGTTCACCTGCTGGTGCTAAGACACCAGGGCTTCTAAGGTCTTGCGGGTCTTTCCAAGGTCTAGCATGGAGCTATGCTCCCTCAGGGAGATTGGTCTGGTGGACTGGTCATGAAGGCTGAACCTGGCTCCCCAGTTCCAAATTCGGCAGCTCTGACCATAGTGCCACATCCTCTCCCCACTGAACACCATACTACCCCGCTGAGAGAAACTCGCACTGCCTTCAACTGCAACCCAATTGTGCCCTGCTACAAACACCTAGAGGCGACTCATTTCAAATTACGCACTAGACAAGAGCAATATGCTGCCTAAGAAAAAGTGACAACATTCTGGAGAAAGCAAACACTCATAAGGAATGTAAGATTAATTAAAGCATGTGAAATGTAAGCAGGAACAACATGGTTACCTTAACGCTTTTGCACATATTCAGAAATGAATGAGTGCTTTTGCATGAAAAGTTAAGACCATGACTACAGGGCCGGAACGGACCTGCTTCAATGCCCATTGAATATATCCTTACAAAACAAAAGCAATATAGTTTAAAAAGACTACAGCGGTATGCACTTTATTTTCCAGTCCGCCCATCAAGCAGGTATTGCAGTACATCCAGAAATGGTGCACTTCCCCACCCGGGGAAAACAATGCTGTTTAGAGAAAGACAAGAAAACAAAAGTAGCGCTTCACTGGTAAACTCTGTGTAGTGGCACTAATGTGTTTTGGGTGTGAATAAAATCAATCTGGACCCTTTTCAACCCACTCTGTCTTGCTTTAGTTATTTTTTACATTTTTAATTTTGCATTTCTCTCTTTCCCAAGGCTGCACTTTGGAAGTGAACAATTTCACAAAAAAGATTCCAGAAAAAAAGTTTTTCTTTTTTGGATTCATTTCACAGGGGAACAAATAAAGGAATGGAAAAGGGGAGTAGTGGCTACAAGGCCCTGGGAAGGGGGCCCCCACACCCTGACCTTGCAGATTTCTATAGTGCTTAGAGGCCCAGGGAAAGGGGGCCCAACACCTGAACCTTGCAGCTTGCTCTAGTGCTTCGAGGCCCAGGGGAGGGGGCCCCCTTTCCCTGCTTCGCTGCTTCGAAGGCCCCCTCCCTGGGCCTTCGAAGCAGTAACAAGGCCTTTCTTAAAACACTGCCCCAGCATCAGTTGATCTGGCTGCTCCCTCCTCCCCTCACCCACTGCTCCTTACGTGTGTCCGGCTGCCTTCTGTCACCTAGCAACAAAATGCATACAGGGAATGGCCGGTACTTAAGAGAGGTGTTGCCTCGCCCCTGACACTCTGAGCCTTAAATGCTGTCTCGCTTTGACTTCCCCACTCTGTTTGTCCCTCCCCCCCCACCCCTGCACCCCCAGGAATGCCACCGCGGTCGACACCAGACATCTCTGATGTGTATTGAAATTGTGTGGGGAGGGGGCCCTGGTGGAGCAGGGGGGCAATCTTTGAAAGTAATTCGTTTCACAATGAAGGGGGAGGCCCCCTGCCTCTCACCTGAGCGCGAGGCCCTGGGCGGCTGCCCATACTGCCCATGCCTAGCGCCGGCCCTGGCACACAATAACTGGCGCATCCCTGCTGATATTCAGGGATGCTCCAGTTATTGTAAATCTGCCCCCAAGTAATTTGCCCAGAATCACAGGATGTGGAGGTGACCACGAGCAAGAAGCAAGAAGTGCCTCAAGGCCAGTGCGAAGAAAGGCTAGGCGCTTGCTAAACAAGCATTTGGACTGCAATAGGTCTCGCTCTTGTGAGAGTTTGAGCTATTGGCGTTGTAAATGACAATGCTTTTTATTTATGTTTTAAAAACCAAAACATAAATAACAGGTATTGTTATTTAGAATATCAATAGCTTAAAGCCTTAACCGCGGCGGCAATTCCACAGCGGTGCAGGTGTTCTGATGAGTGGGAGGGGCTGCGACGGCCGGTGGCCATTGGCAGCACTGGGCAGGGAGTGCTCCAGTCGGCGGAACGGGTTAAAGTCACGTAAATGCGAGACCAATTGCATTGCAAATACTTGTTATTGTTCCAGCATTTTGTGACCCCCGAACCATATTTTCAAGGTGCTGCAGACCCCCCTACTTCCTTTGCCCATACCTAGTGTACGTAGCTTAAGCCGGCTCTGGAGGTGCCCCCTTCTTCACAGTAACACGCAGCAGGCACCTCTCTTTGCTGTCACGTTAGTGTTGCAAGGGTCCTCCGCTCTCTCTTCCTTGAGGCTACTTCACGCTGTCATCCCGCTACGATACCTACTGACTTTGCTTTCCAAAGTCTCAAAGAGTGGAACATTGCACACTATCCATAATATCTCCCTGGTGGTATATGGGAATATTCATACAGTTAAAGATCAAACCTTGTCAGGGCCAAACCAATCTCCCATCCTTCAGAGGTTGGTAAATTGGGGAAAGTTAAAACCTTTGGGGCTTATTTATGAGCCCGTGCGTCACTTTTGCCCTGCTGGTGCGTCACTTTTTGTGACGCACCAGCAGGGTAAAAAAATTTGCCATGTTGCGTCATATTTACAAAGTGACGCATCTAGGTAGATGCGTCACTTTGTAAACCCCTGCGCCACATTATACCTGCGCCAGGTATAATGTATGCAGGGTGGGCGTTTTGACGCAAGTAAGCCTCGTAGAAATGACGCAGTGAAATCTATGAGATTTCACTGCGTCACTTCTAGGACGTAAATGCGTCATTTTCTTACGCCTGCCTCGCAGCAGGCGTAAGACTGACGCAGGCACATTTAAATGGGACTTGCCCATGTTAAATGGTCCATTGCTGAAGTTGCGTCACTTTTGTGACACACTCCAGCAATGCGTCATTTTTGCACCTACAGATACGTCAGAAATACTGATGTATCTGTAACTCCTTGCGACATGATGCGTCATATTATGAATATGACGCATCAATCATGTCGCAAGGAGGGCGCAGTGAAAAGTGACGCATCACTGTTTTCACGCAGTGATGCGTCACTTTTCATAAATGAGGCCCTTTATTTACTAGAGCCTAGACACGTAGAAGCGCACTGTGAAATTCTACATAAAACCACATTATTTCCAATAATACAGAAAAGGCTGTACTGTCACGCTATAATGCTATATTCCACGAAGAAAGCCTGTCTTTACTTGATCTTTTATATGCCTGGAACGCTTCACCTGGAGAAACTAATGGCATGTCACAGCAAAGACGTAAACACTGTGAAATAGGCAGGTGACAAGCAATGTCTTTACAGACTCAGGGGCAGATTTACAAGCCCCCTGCACCACCACTATGTCACTTTTTGTGACGTACTGGTGGCGCAGGGGGCTTCTCCATATTTACAAGGAGAGGAAAAGCCACCCTGTGTGACTTTTCCTCTCCTTGTAAATATGGCCCCTTCACACACAGCACAGTGCGTGGAAGGGGCGTTCCATGGGTGTTGCTGTGGGTGTTCCCACGCAACACCCATGGAAAAAGCACATCTCCAGATTTAAGGGAAATCATAAATCTGGAGATGCGTGTGAATGTTACGCCACCCTAGAAGTGGCGTAGCGAGGCACAACGAGGAGAAATGTTTTCATTTCCTCGTTTTTTCCTCTTTCAATGGGTGCTGCATTCTACAGCACGCATTGAGAGAGGAAAAAGTCTCTTGTGATTGTTTTTGTGCAGGAAGGTGCCGCTTCCTGCACAAAAGCAATCTCCCCATGACGCAGGCATCCTTGCACCATGGTGCAAGGGTGCCGGCGCATGGCTGCAGTTTGTGAGCCAGCACAGGGGAAAGCACAGAGATGCGACATATTCTTGTATATATGTCGCATCTCTATGCTTTCCAAACTAATGCAGCATGGAGCAGCAAAATGACTTGTGGCACCGTGCTGCGTTACTTTGTTGTAAATCTGCCCCTCTGTCTATACCCTTCCTCCCTAAAGCGCACAAAAGCAGCAATGTGTGATGAGGAACACACCACCTCCATATTGTTGTGAGTGTGCGGAGAATGTTGATTTGTGCATTTTCTCCCAGCCTCTGGAAATGTTCTGTCATCCCAGTACATCCTTACGAAGAGAAGACTGAGCTCGTGTTTTCCAGTCTGCCGCAGCCTGGGTGCCTCACATCCCAACCCCCCCCCCCGTGCCCACCTCCCTATGCTGACATGCCCTGCCCCGGTATCTATGGGCAATGGCCCACCCATGCATGGCATGGAGCACTTCCTGTGGGGAGGGTTCGGGGTGGTGGGGGTACTCAGTGGCTCTCAGGTGGGGGGTACAAAGGGGCTGTTGAGAAATCACAGATGTTCTGAGACTGCAAATGACTACAAATTGGGATTGGCTTTTGAACGCAGAAGCCACAGTAATTACACAGCTGTTTCAAAATGTGCTTAAGTGGTGTAAAACTTCCAGGCAACCTCCCCCTGGCCTCCAACCTCAGATTCATTATTGTCTAAATGAAAGGACGTCTATGCAGGGATTAGGAGGTTGCGTACGAATCCCCTAAGCCATAAAGCAGAATTTCCTGATTGTCAACTACTCTGCGCCATGCTGGTTTAAAATAATTAGGGGCAGATTTACAAGCCCCCTGCGCCATCAGTACGTCACTTTTCGTGAGAGGAAAAGCCGCCCTGTGTGACTTTTCCTCTCCTGGTAAATACGGCCCCTTCACACGCAGCACTGTGCATGGAAGGGGCATTCCATGGGTATTGCTCTGGGTGTTCCCACGCAACACCCATGGAACAAGATATATCTCCAGATTTACTAGAAATCGTGAATCTGGAGATGTGTCTGAATGCTACGCCACCCTAGAGGTGGCGGAGCGAGGCGCCACAAGGAGAAATTTTTTCATTTCTCCTTGTTTTTTTTCAATGTGTGCTGCATTCTACAATAAAAAACAACACAGACTATAAATCCCATGAACCATAGGGGGGGAGAGTCTCCGTTTCGTTTCATAAACTTTTATTCGATTGCCATTTGTTTTTGCAACCATAAAAAGTACAAGCAGCTAAAAAACATTTAATACATTTTTTAAAAAGACATTTACAGAATAGAGACTGTCATAATTAAGAGAAAATTATAATTACTCATAGTTGCGTCGATACATGATTTAAAAAAAATTGCAGTGTACTTTGCAATAAAACTTGACTCCAGGGTTTGCAGGGACAGGAATTTACACGATCTAAGACCTGCTAGTTTGAGAACAGGCAAAATCCAGACCTTTCTGGGAAAGGAATAAAGTTTACAAAAAAATAAAACGTGCATTGTCGATTGAATTGAAAGATCATCACAGGGACAGGGGATAAGTGTATGAGACCAATCTTGAGTTTTAGGAAAAGTAACTAACCTGAAAAAAAGATTAAAACGGAACCTAGTAAGGAGATACTTTTCATAATTATTTTAAAAAAAAGTCAGATAAGGTTGTATAACCAGGTGGGTCTGGACAGCGGTAATCTGAGAATTTGATGGTTTTGTCAGTTCAATGGTGCTACGTAGAGCTCTAAGATGACTCAGGCACAATTTTTTGAGCTCTTTTCTTGAGATGTCACCCATTGAGGGAGGGTCTTTAAAGTAATTGCAGCAGTCCATATCTCGACTAAAGTTTCTTATATATACTAGCCAAGATATTTTTTCCCAGTTATCAAGAGCAACGCAATCCATGATCAAAGATCGTGTTAGATGGCATTCTTCGTTGGTCCAGATGCGGTGCCACAGGAGCATGGGATGACATCGTATTGTGTCCGTGATATAGTCCATGCCTAGTTCAGCTAATGAAGCATAGATTGGGGCACTAGATGGTAAGGACAACAGGTATTTGGTGAACCCATTTTCTACTGTTTTTAGAGGGTTGATTGAGCCATAACCCCAAACACCTGCACCGTACGTGGCCACACTGTGGCATTTGGCATAGTATAGAGCTGGTTTTCCTAGTTTCCTGGAGAAGGAGACTAGGGCTGATGTAGTTCTCTGGAAAAGCTATTTTTTGCTTGCAACCAACTGCCGCGAGCTCAAAGTTTCATCCACCAAAATTCCAAGGTAGGGATAAGCACGAGTTCGATCCAGCTTAGTTTTGTTCACAAAGATGGTTTTAGGATTTTTTAGTCTCTGGCCAAAATGCATTGCAAAAGTCTTTTTGATGTTAACTTTAAGGCCCAAGGAATCCATATAGGAACAATATTTGTTAAGTTGTACTTGCAGCTGGGTCAAAGTCCTGGCAAAAATAACAGAATCATCGGCATATAAAAGGGTTGGTATGGGACGATGATTGATTTGTGGGAGGTCCTGGCTCCCCTCTAGTAGCGCTGCCTCCAACCCATTAGTATACAGGTTAAACAAGAAGGGAGCCAGAACACAACCCTGTCTTACCCCCTGTCTAAGTGGTCTAAAACTTCCAGGCAACCTCCCCCTGGCCTCCAACCTCAGATTCATTATTGTCTAAATGAAAGGACGTCTATGCAGGGATTAGGAGGTTGCGTACGAATCCCCTAAGCCATAAAGCAGAATTTCCTGATTGTCAACTAGTCTGCGCCATGCTGGTTTAAAATAATTAGGGGCAGATTTACAAGCCCCCTGCGCCATCAGTACGTCACTTTTCATGAGACGTAGTGTGACTTTTCCTCTCCTGGTAAATACGATCCCTTCACACGCAGCACTGTGCATGGAAGGGGCATTCCATGGGTGTTGCTCTGGGTGTTCCCACGCAACACCCATGGAACAAGATATAACTCCAGATTTACTAGAAATCGTGAATCTGGAGATGCGTCTGAATGCTACGCCACCCTAGAGGTGGCGGAGCGAGGCGCAACAAGGAGAAATGTTTTCATTTCTCCTCTTTTTTTTTCAATGTGTGCTGCATTCTACAATAAAAAACAACACAGACTATAAATCCCATGAACCTTAGGGGGGAGAGTCTCCACTCCAACAGTAAACGGCAATTTAGCTGCATATTTACCTGACATTTGTGATTTTGCACAGGCTCTTACAATCACTCCCAGGCCCTGCTGTCTAAACGCGCAGGCGCCATCTTGGGAGGGGCCAGGTCAGTCGGCTAGGCGTTCCGCCCCTGACTGCATAAATACTGAGGCTAACATGCTAGTCAGAGTCCTCCTGAGGCTTGAGCCGGAAGTAGACACTTTTTCAAAAGGTACTAATGTGATTACCTGTGTTATTAATTGTTTTTAACTGCTTTTATTGTTGAAACTTTTGAAACAGTAAACGGCGATTTAGCTGCATTTTTACCTGACATTTGCTATTTTGCACACGCTTTTTCAATCACATCCGGGCCCCGCTGTCTAAACGCGGAGGCACCATCTTGGGAGGTGGCAGGTCAGTCGGCTAGTTGTTCCGCCCTTGACTGCATAAAAAACAACACAGACTATATATCCCATGAACCATGGGAGGATGAGTCTCCATAGTAACCATAGTCAATCATACTCCAATCCGGTGTAACTGTATGACGTCCCTTCATGTTCTTCTTCACTGGAGGAAGTTAACCTTGAACGCTTGTCCCATTAAAATTTCTGATAATTCTCTACCACAGAGAGGTAACTTACATTATCCAATTCTTTATAATATTATACGATTCTTTATTCACAACTATGGTTTTAACACCTACATTTCTTTACATTTTTAGCCACAATTTAGCCACGCCCCTAAAGGTGGGCTACAAATCATGGCAGCTACATGGCCGCGCCAAAGGTAAGCCCGTCTGCGCCCGTCCGCGCCTGGATGGAGCCAGGGACCAGGAACCCTGCCCGTTACTCTAGTGGAGAAACTTGTTACTCCTCCTCTGAGGTTTTAACTTTCAGAGCGGCAGTAGATAAGGAATGCATTTGGGGAAGCTGGGATTCTCATCTAGATTTTCCTAAAAATCTCTATAATCCCAGGTCTCGTCGACTGAACCTTTTTTCCTGTCATAGAAGCGTAAAGGGAAGATTATCTAAATCATAGCTCAAACAACTTTATGATCCAAATCCAATTTAGACTCAAAGGACCACTGACTACGAACAGAAGTTTTGAAGGTTTATTACAAAGTCAAAAATAATAGAAGTAGGTACTGGAGCTAATGGCGGAGGGAGATTCATTTTTCTTTTAATACTGCAGCGAAGGGAGGGAAGATCACGAGAGTCCTAGAGCCCGTAAATGATTCTTTATTTGCCTACTTTTAAACTGTAGGGGCCTCATTTATGAAAAGTGATGCATCGCTGCGTCAAAACAGCGATGCGTCACTTTTCATTGCACCCTCCTTGCGACACCAATGATGCCTCATATTTACAGTATGACGCATTGTTGCGCAAGGAGTTACAGATACGTCAGTATTTCTGACGTATCTGCATGGTGCAAAAGTGACGCATTGCTGGAGTGTGTCACAAAAGTGACGCAACTCCAGCAATGTGACCTGTGAAAGGGCCTGGGTCACTCTTACGCCTGCTATGAGGCAGGCGTAAGAAATTGACGCATTTGCGTCCTAGAAGTGGCGCAGTGAAATCTTATAGATTTCACTGCGTCACTTCTATGACGTTTTCTTGCGTCAATACGCCCCCCTTGCATACATTATACCTGGCGCAGGTATAATGTGACGCAGGCGTTTACAAAGTGACGCATCTACCTAGTTGCGTCACTTTGTAAATATGGTGCAACAAGGCACATTTTTTACGCCACTGGTGCGTCACAAAAAGTGATGCACCGGTGGCGTAAAAGTGACGCACAGCCTCCTAAATGAGGCCCTAGGTCTCTAAGCAAACATAGTCAGGATATCTGTGAGCTATTAGCGGATCAGGAGCCAGTACGGCTGTTTTTAACTCAAACCTGGCTGCGTCAAAACCCTGCGCCTGCTTGAAGCAGGCGTAAGGATTGACGCAGCATTGTACAGATAGGGCACCCCGGAGCCTTGCTGGAGCTGCGTCGTGCTAGCGACGCAATTCCAGAAATGCGCCGACTTTACGGCACAGATGCGTCAAGCATCTGTCTGTTGTGGAGCCCTGACGCACAATAACTGGCGCATCCTTGCTGATATGCAGGGTTGCGCCAGTTATTGTAAATCTGCCCCTTCATCAATAGGCGCCGAGCACGGCGAGAGCGTTTATTAATGATTGGGAAAAGATATTGCCTCCTTATGCTATCCGTTAATCAACCTTTGTAGTTTTTGGGGACCTGAATTTACATTTTGATAACAAGGGTAGTCAAGGAATTTGTGAGCTTACATCTGGTTTACAGGCCTTAGGTCTAGAGCAGTTAGTTCATGCCCCTACACACATTAGGGTTCATACACTGGGTAATATCTTCTCTAATAGTGCTCAGGTGGAAGCTTTGCCACCTGTGCCTGTGGTATGGCCTGACCATTCGATTCTTTCATTTAAGAGCAAGAATCCTAGGAAAGTCTCTTGCCAATTGATACAACCTTTGGAGTCAAAATTGACCCGGAAATGGTCCCTACTAACCCCTGACTCTTTCACGGTCAAACTGTCTTTTAGCACTCAGGAACTGGTGCTCTCCACCCAGATAGCTGCCAAAAAATCTCTTCTTGGATTAAGGAGGCAGTTGACTCCTTAACCCCCCTGAAACTATGTAATAGTTTCCGCTTTAATCCTTCAGCGGAGTGGTTTTCAGAGGAGTTAGCAATGCTTAAAAATGAATGTAAACGTCTTGAACATTGCTTTAGGAAAAATTATCTGCCAGAAGTTGAAATATCTTGCAGCGTTAAAACACTACCGTAAACAGATCAGGAAAACATGTCAGGAGTTTTATACTCATAAAATTGAATCAGTTAAGAACGCCCCCAAAGACATCTTTTCTATTGTCAAATAACTTACCTCCTTGGAGCGAGTTACAGCAATGATGTCGGCATCAGTGGAGTATTGTAATAACGTAGCTAATTTCTTCTTGGAAAAAATAGAGAAGATCTACACCACCTTTCCAACAACTAGTAGGAATTTTACTTTTAATTCCCCAAAGTCTGAAACATCTCATGAGGGAATGTTCACTTTCAAACCACTAGCCAAAAGAGATATACTACAGCTTATGTCAGTAGTAAAATCGGGCTCTCGCGTGGATATTATCCCTCCAAACATTCTGCTACGAGGGAAGGAAGCTATTGCACTGGTGCTTACAAGCCTGCTGAATTTATCTTTCAGCTCGGGCCAAAACCCTACTAATTGGAAACATGGGGGCATATTACCAACAACTAGCGATAATTATCGCTAAATAGGCTTAGCGACAAATTTTCTATCGCGAAATCCGTGAATATCGCTGAGAATACAGTGATATTCATGCATTATCGCTAACAGGGTCTTATCCATTATGTCCACCTTCCATTGGATATAATGGCTAAGAACTGGTCTGAGCAGGCGTTAGTTATTGGAGATATTCGCGCTTAGCGCAAATATTTCCATTGCTACGCCTGCCTTGCTAATATGCGATAACGATGTTAGCGACTGTTTTCAGTCGCTAACAGCTTGGGTAAGCCCACTTTGCATGTCATTAGTGATAAATATCGCTGACATGCAAAGCGGGCCCCAAACCGCTAGCTATCGCCTCAAAGCTGTCGCTAACATCAGTTAGCGACAGCTTGCTAATAGGGCGATGTAATTATAAACCGCTTAACGGCCGAAAAATGTCAGCTAAAGCGGCGATAATCTCATATCGCCCAGCTTGGTAATATGCCCCAAGCAATGCTGGTTCCTCTATTGGGGAAACTGTTCTTGGACCCTGCGCTCCCGGAAAATCTGAGACCAGTATCATTGCTACCTTTTTTGCTAAAATAGCAGAGAAATTTCTTAATTACCAACTAACCAAGTTTATGGAAGAAAACCAGGGGGCATATTATCAAGGGGGGGCGATAGGCAATTTTCGCCGGTTTAGCGGCATTTCGTCGCTAATGCGAGAATATCGCTGTATTCTCTGCGATATTCTCGCATTTCGCCGCTATCGCTGGATATTTTAGCGCAATGGAGAAAAACGCTGCTAATAGCATGTCTTCTCCGCTAAAATATCCAGCGACAGGTAGCGATAAAAAAAAGTCGCTAAGCGCATTTGGCGATAAATATCGCTAGTTGTTGGTAATATGCCGCCAGGTACTTTACGAAACTCAGTCTGGTTTCAGGGCCTTATACAGAAAGGAATCGGATCTACTTCTAGTCTCCAAAGCATTAAAAAGAGCAGCGGATGAAGGTAGGACAGCAGCATTGATCCTGCTGTATTTGAGTGCAGTTTTTGATATGGTATCCCAAGGCCCTCTTTTGGAATGGTTGGTGGATGCTGGGATCAGAGGCCGCAAATGGGAATGGTTTAAGCATTTCCTACAAGACAGATCCTTTCACGTCCTGTAACGGTCCTTTAAATCAGAAATCTGTCCCGTGTTGCAAGGGGTGCCACAAAGCTCTGCCCGAAGTCCAACGTTATTTAACGTTTATATGCGTCCATTAGCGAACATAGTCCTGAAACATGGGATGAGACTGGTGTCTTATGCTGATGGCACACAGCTGATCATCACGTCAGAACATAAGGATGTAGAGGCTGCGCCTAAATTTGAAGTTTGTTTAATTGACTATGGTAACTGGATGAATCTCACTTGCCTGCAATTAAATGCAGGCAAGACTGACATCATGGTAGTTAGTAAACAGCCTTCCATCTGATCTCATATCTGATGACCGGAAGAATGAGGGCCGACCCGGTTTCCTAAATCTAAGATAAAAAACTTGGGAGTAAGGTGTGATAACACCCTTTTGTTCACTGAACAGATATCAGCTCTGTCCGGCATCTGTTTTGGCCTTTTAAGGATGATACGGAAAATCTTAGACCATCTACCTTGGGAGCAAAAAAGACAATTATTCAGGCGTTGACTATATCTTGATTAGATTACTGCAACATTCTCTACTTAGAGGTCACCAAAAGCAATATGAGAATGCTGCAGAAAGTTCAAAATGCTACAGCCCGGATATTATTGAATATCCCAGGATGAGCCCCTGTGGTAGTGGCCCTAAGGGAACTACGCTGGTTACCGGTGCAGGATAGAGTAACTTTTAAAGCTTTGTTTTTTTGCCATAGGATTCTGAACGAGAAGGGCCTAGATATCTTCGGCCCCTACTCACCCCCTACAGACCTATTTGGATTATTACGACTGCGGGTACTGCAAAGCTGACAGTGCCAAAAATTCAAAAGGCACGCTTAGGCGGCAGATCCTTTAGCATTTTAGCAGCAAAAGCTTGAAATCAAGTTCCTTTGGAGCTAAGGATGCAGCCCTCAGTAGCGCTGTTTTATAGAAACACTAGCAGCCCGTCCCGACGTTGTCTGGGTATGAATTGCTGCCGGCCAGTAGTATATTGTTTTGTAGGATTTCGTTTTGATAGCATTTCTTATCTGTGACAGGCCTGTGAAATGCTCCGATTCACAGTGCACTGCTGATGCACTTAAGAGTGCGCGTTTAGTAGTGTGTGAACTCGAGTTTCCCTACTTTATTTTTCCTTGCAATATTATATAGCGCGAACTCGACAACATGGCATGAGCACAATTTACATTACAGAAGAACACATTCATTTGTGGTAGGCACGGGGAGACAAAGCGATTTGCATGGAATCACAGGATGTTGAGCTGATGCCGAGATTCGAACGTAGCTCCCCAGCTCTAAAGTTCGCAATTCTAGAACTTGTGGCGGGAGGTGTGTCTAAAAGTGTATGTCGCTGCCAGCCATCAATGAGAGAGACCTGTGCATTTTTCAAATCGGTGGTGAAAAAATATGAGTTTGTTGCTGGAGATGTGGGCAGCCGTGCCACCAATGTACTTACCGGGGAGGGTAAATACCCATTATTCCGCAACTTTCTTTCCGCATACCATCAATCCGCATACTTTCATTACGAAAGTACCATGACTCCACAAATCCATTATAAAGCATGGCATTACAGGGTATATTTATATGGTTAAGATGGGTTAGTGTTTAAGGGTGTTGGGGTATTTTAAGGAGTAAGGGTGGGTTATGAATATGGGGTGCAGGGGTATTTAAAGGGAGCAAGGTGGACACCCGGAGCTGGAATGTACAGAACCTGGGAAGAAAAAACAATGAAATATTTTTTTTTCCGTAATCCCGCGCCCCGCACACACCCATGCCCCCAGCACATGCCCACAGCACATGATATGAGACATGGCATGAAGGGCGGAATGTACCACATGCCCCCAGCGTTTGTCACGCCCCCAGCACACGCCCACAGCACAACGCAGACACGCCCACAAGGGACTACTTTGCTGGCACGGTTCTTTTACCTTTTAAATGTATATGGTGGGCGTCTGCATAGCCTATGTCCTTCTGCTGCAACTGCCCTTTCCAACGCTGTATTGGGTGTTGTGATTGGTGCTGTGGTTCCTGAGATTACCCGCCTCAAAGGTTTGGGCTCTCTCTTCATTATATTAGTATAGATGAAAACATGGGGGCATATTATCAAGCAGGGCGTTAAAAATTATCACCGTTTTAGCGGCAGGAAACTGCCGCTAAAGCGGCGATAATCGGCTTGATAATATGGCCTTGTGAATTCCAATAGAAACCAATGTTCTTGTGTGAACTTGGGCTTCTATTGGAATTCTCCAGGGCATATTATCAAGCCCATTATCTCCGCTTTAGCTGCAGTTTCCTGCCGCTAAAAAGGCGATAATTTTAACGCCCTGCTTGATAATATGCCCCATGGTTCTAGAGTAGATTGGTGCTAAGTTAACCTTTAATTTGGATAGGCGCCCACTTCACAGAGAGGAGGAATTCTTAGCATGGAGACACTTCGTTGGAGTAATCTGACCCAAAACATTTGCATCAATTCCACGAACATTCACTTAAATGGAAATATGATATTAAGTTTACTTACTGATAACGAAGTAACATCGGGTGGGTCCGAAAACCATTTCATGATGTCCTTGGGTGGGATAATCCTCGCCTCCTTGTCCTTAATAGAATTAAAATTTTTCTTCTCATTAGCTAGGAAATGTTTAATTCTGTGGGGACCTGAGGCGAGGATTATGCATGTTCAAAGCTTACTTACGACCAGAGTGGCGGCCTCCAAAATGGTTTGAAGTAAAAATTCTTGAAGGTTGACTCCGAATGGCCATGAAATACTCAAGTTTGCCACCTACCTGTATGGCTTTGGATGCCATGACCCCTCTTGTGGCTTGGGCCTCAAATGTATGCACGTCCACACCGGCCTTGGCTATGATCCACCTTACCCACCTGGCAATAGAATTAATGGCTTTTGTGTGGCAATTAGAAGTTGCCTCTCACCTGTTGGTCTGATATCCTCTGTAATTTCTTCATATACCTTAATGCATCTGACTACACATAGTTTGGGGCATTACAAAAAGGTAGGATAAGATACCGACATGGTGTTTTTCTTAGTTCTCCTACATATGGTAAATGTGACTCCTCCTGGCGTGACAACCCTAGCAGAGGTATTCAAAGTACTCACATCGGACACCCTTTTCATGAAATGAGGTATAGGAATATGGGCAGTTTTGCTGAGAGTTCCTTTCGTGACAAGCACTGGTTATCCTGCCAACTACGGATTAGTTGTAAGACATCATTAACGTCCCATATGTCTGACTATCTGAGCTTCGAGGGGTTAGAGAGTCTGATACCCTTCATTAGTTTACAGACCTAAGGCTTTTCTCCAGGAGGTTTGTTATCAATAATGTTATGTCCGGATGATATGGCTGACCTAAAGGAATTGACAGTATGGTATGCCAGCCCTGACTGTGCCAATTCTGCCAAAATATGTGATTGTGAGTAACTTCTGCCCACAAGGGATCCAGATGTCTGTCCAAACATCAACTATTCCATCGTCTCCAAGACGAGCAATATCTCTTGATGGTGCCTGATGCCCACGCCTGCTGGATAAAGATTTCAGCATCTGCTGAAAGTTGGTTGTCTTTTCAGGGTCCCATGAAACCTTCCATGCCATGAGGGAGAGGTGTCCCTGTAGGACGAGAGGGTGCAGGCAACCCTGCGGGTCTCTGCGTACCAAGGGAATGAATGAGGGCAGTTTTTTCAGTAGGTCCCACGACAGCTCCATCAGCATTCAGAACCATGTCTGCGACTTCCCTATCAGTGTGACCAACACCAGAGATGGTGACTGCCGTCTGACTTGAGCCGCTACCCTGGTAGTCATCATGCTTGGTGGGAAGGCTTACGGAAGATCCTTGGAGGAAGGCATCCACTGCTATGATTTCCAGATCCGGTCTCCAGCTCACATATTGTGGAAGTTGATGGTATAACCCTGATGCAAAAATGTCCAAATCGCAAGGACCCAATCTGTCCATCAGTGCTAGGAAGATCTT
This sequence comes from Lissotriton helveticus, assembly GCF_964261635.1. Lineage (NCBI taxonomy): Eukaryota > Metazoa > Chordata > Amphibia > Caudata > Salamandridae > Lissotriton > Lissotriton helveticus. Next base: position 122,908 of record NW_027612053.1, on the reverse strand, counting down.
GTGATCCAGATGGCAGATGTTGCTGTCCGAGTACAACAACAACAACAAATTTTATTGTTTGATTAGTTAATCCCTTGACCGCGGCGAAAATTTCGCCGCGGTGCGGGTGATTTATGGCGTGGGCGTGGTTCGGACGACCCCCGGCCGTCCTCCGCACACGCCCACCGTGACGTCGGACGGCCGCCGTCCATCCCACGCATGGAAGGGGTTAAAATCATTTTTTTTAAAACCTAGAGAAATAGAATACATCTGCACAGGCGGCTAAGATTATCATGCAGTAGCTGAGTGCCACTTAGGTGTGCTACAACGCCTGCAATTGCAGCGGAGCTGTTTTTTTTGTGTGTAACTTATAATTACAAGAGGTTGAAACATGTCGACCACCTTTTAAATCACTTCTAGATACTACATGGCCAATAGCACCATGAGCAGTATCTCACCAGTTTTTAATTTGGTTACACTGACTCCAGAATAAATTTGTTTGAAGGAGTATCTGATGTATACTTTTTAATTACCTCACCATTTCTTTTATTCTTTCACCCCTCACTACACACAAAAAAACCAGCGCCGCTGCAATTGCAGGCGTCGTAGCACACCTAAGTGGCACTCGGCTACTTGGGTGGGCCCCGATGATGAAGCATGTCACCGACCAGGTCGGTGAGTGAGGGGTTTCTTATAAAAGTAAAAAACTTCTTTTTTCTTTGTTTCTCATTCATTCTTCTCTGTTTTGAGACCATTAGTGTTTTATGTCCTGGTGACTACTCCTGTCATTGTTTCTGCAAAGTTAACCTAGGGTTTAAAGGAGTAGGTACCTAAAAATACCCTTACTCTCTCTTTGGTATAAACATATTAGGCAGCGCGCAGCTGTGAGAGCTATCTCTCTCCCCTTTAGTTTTAAAGGGACGTAACAATTATAAATATGGGTGAAAATCAGGGTTTGTCCTTTAGTAGTGAAGAGGTAGAGGCTATTCTTGCCGATACTTCCACTTTTTCTGATGCCAATATATCACAAACTATCGCACAGACAACAGACTGGGAGAGACTGTCGGAGCTTAAAAGAGATAGAATAAGAACCATATTACATGGTACTATTCTTAGGGAATACCTAACAAATAATGCGGCCCCTAAAGGCCTTCTGGTGACGAACGCCCCAAGAATTTTTCTTAACGACCCAACATTCAGACGTGATTGGGCGCAGATAGCATGGCACTGCACCCATGACTGGATAGTATTAATTATAAAAACTGCACTAAGACTATCAGAATCCATCCTCATTGAGGGGCAAAAAACAGAGGCTCATATAAGAACGACAATTTCTGGATACAAGAAAAGGCTAGACGAGATAAATAAAGAACTAACAGAATATAAAGACAACCTATCTCAACAAAAAGCGCAAAAACTACAGAAGGATTAAAAAAAATTCTCTTTTGTGAAGACCTATCCTTACTCTGACCCGGACTTCCAGCCACCAAAAAGAGGAGAAAAAATCTCTGATGTATCAAGCGATGATGGCTCTATCAGCAGTGGGTCAAGCACTGGAAGTAGTAAAAATAGACAGAGGGGCAGAGGAAGAGGACAACCTCGCTGGCAACAATTTGATACGCCTCAGGTGGGAAACTTCCTAGGGCCTTTTGATCCACATAACCAGTTCCAAGGATATGGATGGCCCCCATACCCGCCACCGATGTTTCACCAAAATGCTTTTCGCCCTCCTTTTTTAGGGATGGGACGGAGAGGAAGAGGAAGACGCAAGGGAAACAACCAGGTACATTGGGAGGAACAAGACAACGTGGGGAACTACACGCGGAGCAAATCACAGACCGCGCAGGCGTCAACAAGCAAAACCTAGTGACAAATCTATCCTCAGGGCCTTTAACAGACATAGAGCTGAACACATTGAACAAAGGGCTTGGATTTGTCCCGACAGCCAGAATTGATAAGTTTGCTTTCACTGCGAATTGGCGGAGTTTTTCAGAAAACTTAAGTTGAAGGCGTTTTTTAAAAGAATTCAGATAAACCAGATACAATATCTGACTCTGATACTTCACTGCGGAAGAAGTCCACCTTTCAACCCCCCCGCATATGATCCGGTGGAAATATCCACATTCGAACTAGCAGTCTTCAATGACATAGAACATATGCAAGAAGAAAAGCCTTCCTGCAACACAACTAATGAAGAAAGACGAGCACTGGAAGAACTAAAGAACTGCGGTGAAATTATAATAAAACCCGTGGACAAAGGGGGAGGAATCGTAGTTCTAAATAAATCAGACTACAAGGCAGAATGCCTCCGCTTACTATCAGACAATAACAATTACCAACGATTGTCGGTTGACCCCACAGAGGCCCTAAAAGATGAAATGGAAATTTTTGATTGACCTAGCCGAGACATGTGATCACATAACCAAACAAGAGGCAGATTTTCTAAGAAGCAGCGAAGGAAAAATTCCATATTTGTACATCTTACCGAATATGCACAAAAATAAATTGCCACCACCTGGAAGACCTATAGTTTCGGGCATAGGATCGCTCCTTGAACCCCTCTCACGGTATTGTGTTTGTTTTTTTAAGAAAATGGTACAGGGAACTGAAACATATCTGCAAGACACCAAGAGGCTGTTAAACCTCCTTAACGACATCAGAGTGGATGATACGACTATATTACTGAGTTTTGACATCGTAAGTCTCTATACCAGTATTCCGCAGAATAAAACACTGGATGTACTGAGAAAAACGTTGGACGAAATGACCTGGCCCTACCACGTCCCAAAACAATTTGTATTAGAATGTGCTGCCCTTGCGCTGAAAAAGAATTATTTTGAATTCGAGGGTACCCTCTTCTTGCAGACTGGGGGGACCTCAATGGGAAGCACGTTTGCTCCTAGCGTGGCGGGTCTCTACGTTTTCGACTTTGAGAAACAATTCATACTGGCAGAGTCCAATCCCTATGGAGAGCATATTGTATTTTGGAAAAGATACATTGACAACGTCCTTGCCATTTGGCAGGGACCGGAGCAAAGGCTGAAGGAGTTCATCACTTGGATAAATACCTGCGATAAAAATCTAAAATTCACATATTCGATGGATACAAAAATGATGGTCTTCCTTGATTTGGAAATAACAAAGGAAGATGGAGTACTACATACAAAAACATATCAAAAACCAACTGCAAAGAACAACGCATTACGATATGAAAGTTTCCATCCGCGGGCCCTAAAAGAAAACCTGCCCTACGGCCAGTATCTCCGCCGCAGACGCAACTGTAGCAAATTGGAAGACTACAAATGCCAAGCAAAAGAACTTACAAAAAAACTATCTGACCGGGGGTATCCAAAACACATCCTGAGCAAAGGACAGAAGAGAGCACGTAATCAGCCGAGGGACGCTATCCTTGAAGACAAAATCAAGGAGGTGGAATCATTGCCATTAACATGTGTCACTACATTTAACAGTCTATCTAATAGAGTGACTAAGTCAATCAAAAACCATTGGAAAATCTTGAACACTGGTAATCTCCACTGGGAAAAAACCTCTCTTTTCATTTAAAAGAGCACGTAGCATCAGGGACACTCTGGTGCACACCCGACCAAGAAACGTGACGGAACAACCAAATGTACTGAGTGCCTGCGGTCTTCCAAAAGTGACGGGACACCATCCCTGCGGTAATTACAGTGTCTGTCATTTGACAACAACAACAAAAACACTGCAGCTGACGAATGGAGAAACATGGACGCAAAGAATACACACAAATTGTAACAGTGTAAATGTGGTATATTTAATCACCTGCCCATGTGGACTACAGTATGTGGGAATGACCGGAAGAAAAGCTAAACAGCGCACCTGTGAGCACAGGAGCTCCATCAGGTGCAAGAGAGTTGCCACAAAACTCACGGAACATTTTTTGTCAGTTAATCACACCACAAATGACTTAAGGTGGACAATAATAGAACAAATACCAACAGGCGATAACACTACCCATCGTCTATTCGAAAAAAGAACAACGTTGGATATATCGTTTATCAATCCATATATCTGGATTAAACGACAATATCCCATGGTCCACTGTGAGAAATAAACAAAGAATGACACCATTCAACAGTCTCCTTGAGCTGATACTTGATAAAAAACTTTTTTATAAGATCCAAAACATTGATTCAATATATGTGCCCTCAGATCAACAAACTACGACTCCCTCGTTCTTTAGTCTTTCTCTGGCATCCCTAAAACCATAGATATCGACCACAAACGCGTTGATTACTATCTCTTTTGGGTTCTAAAGTTTTTATTTTCTGTTTGTGACCCATTTTTCCAATAGACACGCAGATCACTGACTTTTGGTCACCGATATGAGGTCAATAAAGTTTTTTGGTCTTCATTGTAACATTCGATATTCCCTTACACAGACAAAGTACCGCCTCTTAACATACGCTCCTTAAAAGACTGAGGGCGAGCGTTGACATCACGTGCTCTGGCGGCCCAATGATTAGGAGGTATTAATATATGCGGAAGTCGAGGACTCAGTATCCCCGGAACACCGTGCAGGAAAGATAGGTTTCTGGCGGGCTAACGCCGACCGACAAGTACGTGATAAAAAAAACGGATTCCCACTTCTCCCTTGCATTACCGGGTGCTTTTTATCCACGCACTTCCGGTGTCGGTAATAATCGAATCAGGTGTTTGATTTTATTTTCCTACTGAACGCTCCAAGGCTGCCCCCCCATGATGTCCATGAGGCACATTTAGTACCTTATTCAAGTAAGTCGCTGATCTGTGTGTGTGTTCTATGGCAATAATGGAAGTGTGCGTTTTTTGGCATCACTATTAACAAAAACCTTGGACTACCTGATCTTTCGCCTTATTTATATTTAAAAATAAAGTGAGTCCACGAAATAGGAGTGCCCACATTTTCATGGTGACCTAATACAGTGTCCTTACAAACAGTAGAGCTACGCCTGTGACTTATTATTAACAAAAATGTAAAACGATAAGCAACAATAGAATTGAGTCACCGATCTTGACCAGCAATTCAAGAAATGTAATGTTGGTGTACACTAATGCATACTAAATTAGGGTGCATTTTACAAAAAATGAACAGAGATGAATGAGTACCTGAATAGAACATTACTGTCATTATGTTATGTGTGTTTTTGTTTCAGGTCCTTACACAGAATGCTGTACATAGAACGATAAAACCGTGAGTACGCGGTATTTGCACTGAAGGGTCTGAGAAGGGTGCACCTTAGCGTGTGCAGACCTCTCGGACTCCAATTTTGGTCCTGAAGAAAACCTATAATTACAAGAGGTTGAAACATGTCGACCACCTTTTAAATCACTTCTAGATACTACATGGCCAATAGCACCATGAGCAGTATCTCACCAGTTTTTAATTTGGTTACACTGACTCCAGAATAAATTTGTTCGAAGGAGTATCTGGTGTATACTTTTTAATTACCTCACCATTTCTTTTATTCTTTCACCCCTCACTACACACAAAAAAAACAGCTCCGCTGCAATTGCAGGCGTCGTAGCACACCTAAGTAGCACTCGGCTACTTGGGTGGGCCCCGATGATGAAGCATGTCACCGACTAGGTCGGTGAGTGAGGGGTTTCTTATAAAAGAAAAAAACTTCTTTTTTCTTTGTTTCTCATTCATTCTTCTCTGTTTTGAGACCATTAGTGTTTTATGTCCTGGTGACTACTCCTGTCATTGTTTTTGCAAAGTTAACCTAGGGGTTTAAGGAGTAGGTACCTAAACATACCTTTACTCTCTCTTTGGTATAAACGCTAATTTTTTTAACCTTTTACAAAAGGGTTACACAGAAATTAACTTCAACTTGGGCACCTGCTGCTGTAAGCCTGTATGTGCTTTCTGGCGCCTCGTTGCCTACTTGCAACTATTCTCTGACTCTGCTCTGACCCTTGTAGCAGGGACAGAGAATAGTTACAAGTAGGCAATGAGGCGCCTGTCACGAAAATTAAACCTCAACAGGAAGCACTGACAGATATAAAAACAAGCATTTGCAATGCAATAGGTCTCGCATTAGGAAAGTTTGAGCTATTGGTCTTGTAAATGACAATTTTTTTTATGTATGTGTTGGTTTTGAAAATAGCTAAATTATTAGCTTTGTCATTTACAATGCCAATAGTTATAACTTTAGCAAATGTGACACCTATAGGTATTTGAAAAGCAACATGTTTTGTATTTACGTGACTTAGCTGTATTGATATTACAAATTACAATGGCTTTTAATTTTTTTAAATAATTAATACTTAAATAAAAGTGATTTTAATTTATAATGGCAATAGCTTAAACTTTTGTAAATAACTTTTGTGAAGATTATGTTTAGTGTATTTTATTGTGACGAAAATCCAAGAACAGAAGTGAAATATTAACATCTTTTTGTGACATTCGTAATAAAGTTTGAAACATTGAGAGAACATATTTGAACCAGTTCTGGTTGAATGGTTGGGCAGATTGATGCAGGGGTGGCGCTGAGTGGTGCTGTGGTGGTGCTGAGTGGTGCTGCGGTGATGCTGAGTGGTGCTGTGGTGGTGCTGAGTGATACTGGGATGGTGCTGAGTGATGCTGGGGTGGTGCTGAGTGGTGCTCTGTTGGTGCTGAGTGATGCTGTGGTGGTGCTGAGTGATGCTGTGGTGGTGCTGAGTGGTGCTGTGGTGGTGCTGAGTGATAATGTGGTGGTGCTGAGTGATGCTTTGGTGGTGCTGATTGGTGCTGTGGTGTTGCTGAGTGATGCTGTGGTGGTGATGAGTGATGCTGTGGTGGTGCTGAGTGGTGCTGTGGTGGTGCTGAGTGATAATGTGGTGGCGCTGAGTGATGCTGTAGTGGCGCTGAGTGATGCTGTGGTGGTGCTGAGTGGTGCTGTGGTGGTGCTGAGTGATAATGTGGTGGTGCTGAGTGATAATGTGGTGGTGCTGAGTGATGCTGGGGTAGCGCTGAGTAATGATGTGGTGATATAGAGGGCAGAAAGGCACAAAAAGCAGTGTAACAAAAGGCAGAAGGGCAGAAAAACAAGGGAAAAACAAGTCTAACAGAGGGCAGAAGGGCACAAAAAACGAGTCTAACAGAGGACAGAAGGGCAGAAAAACAAAGGAAAAACGAGTTAGGGCAGAAGGGCACACAAAAAAGAGTTTAACGGGTCAGAAAGGCACAAAAATGAGTCTAACAGAGGGCAGAAGGGCACAAAAAACGAGTCTAACAGAGTGCAGAAGGGCACAAAAAAAAGGGAATAACAGAGGGCAGAAGGGCACAAAAAACGAGCCTAACAGAGGGTAGAATGGCAGAAAAACAAGGGAAAAATGAGTCTAACAGAGGGCAGAAGGGCACAAAAACTAGGGAAAAATGAGTCTAACAGAGGGCAGAAGGGCACAAAAAACGAGTCTAACAGGGGGCAGAATGAATCCCGCCCTAAGTGTTTGTCCACGAAGATGCCACCTTTTTGTGCAATACCTCTACTCAACTGGAGTACTTTCTAGTGTCTAATCTTTAAGTGCTCCCTCGTTGGCTAAATGTATAGGGACAGATTTACAATAACTGGCGCATCCCCAGGGATGCGCCAGTTATCTTGCGCCGCAGCTCCGCCACCCATGGGGCGCCGCATTTACAATGCGGCGCACCATGTGCCAAAAACGGCACAGATGCGTTACGCATCTGTGCCGTAAAAGCATCGCATTGCTGGAGCTGCGTCGCGCTGCGACGCAGCTCCAGCAATGCTCTGGGGGGCCCTTTCTCCCCAATGCTGCATCAAGCCTTGCGCCTGCTTCAAGCAGGCGCAGGGTTTTGACGCAGCATTGGCCTAAAGATGACTGAGTGAAATCTTGTAGATTTCACTCAGCCACTTTTAGGAGGCGTTCCTGCGCAGGAACGACCTCCCCTGCACCGGAACGCCTCCTGATGGCGCAGGGCTTTACAACGTGACGCATCTCTCAGATGCGTCACGTTGTTAATACCCAGCAACATGGCGCATCTTTTGTGCTGCAGCAGCGTCGCAAAAGGTATCGGTAGAGGGTGGCAGTTGAGCAGTACGTTCGGCAAGCCCCATCTGTTGAGTTTTTTCCATAGGTGACTCCTGCTCACTGTGTCGAATGCGGATTTATTGTCCACAAAACAGGCAAACAGGCGGCGTTTCCTTCTGTGCTTGTTCCGTCAAAAGTGCTAGAGTTGCGAGGTTGGATAGAGTACCCATACCTTGCCTAAATCCTGTCTGGAATCTGGGAATTATGTTTTTTTCCTCCATCCAACCTTGCAACTGAATTAGCAGGCATGAAGCGTACAGTTTTGCTTCGATATTAATCAGTGAGATTAGTCTGTAGTTTCCCGGCTTACAGTGATCTCCCTTTTTGAATATGGGGTGGATGATTGTCCACCTCCAGGAAGCCAGGATATTGGACTGCGAATAAATCTCATTGAAGACTGGGGTGAGGATAGAAGACCACATCTCTGGGTTATTCCTAAAAATCCCGTTCGGTATACCGTTTGGCCCGGCTGCTCCCTGAGACTTCAGTTTCATTATGAGACCACTCAGCTCTTTCACGTTTGTCAGGGAGTTTGGCTCATTGATGAGTGAATTTGATTGAGATGTGATGTCTTCTGCAGAGACCGGAGTGGATGAGGTTTGGACTTCCTTCTGTTCGTGGTCTAGCCCGTGAGGTGATTGTTCGGGACCCGTCGTAGATTTGTTAAACAGGGTTTTCACGTGGGCAATCCATATATCAGCACCAATTCCTACCTCTTGCTGGAGTATTGGACCAGATGTTAATGTGTTTACTATGCCCCAGAAGTCGCTACTGTTGGATTGATTACCGGCAGATAATAGTTGCAGCCAGATGGACACTTTGTGCTCTGTTTTTTCTCTTTCCATGTTCCTCCTGTACGTGCGCCTTAGTGCGTGCAGCTTTGTTATTTCTTGTTTTGTACCCTTTTCTCCAACTTGAGATAGGCATCGCACTTCTCTCGCAATCTCTCTTTTTTGCATTTTGAGATCTAGATAGAACCACGGATTCCCTCTGGTGATTTTTGTTGAAATCCGTCCCGTGAAACCTGGGAAATTTAGGACCAAAAACTCGCCCAATCGCTCCCAGTGGATTACGTGAGCATGTTATAGTACGGGGCCTTGGATTTCTATGAAGCCTTGACTTTCTCCTGAATGGATTGTGGGGCCACTCCTCACCATTTTAGTTTACGAAGATTGAACGTTTCTGGCAGCTGCATGATGGTATTGCACTTTTGAGCAATTTTTGCTTTGTTCTTCAAGTTCAGAGTCAACGGAAGGTTGTCACTTTCGGCTCATGGGATAATTCTAAAGTTGTTAATTTGTGGAAGCAAGTTATTGATCCAGGCATCCTCGACCTCACAGCACCTCCTACCACTAAAACGCACCCCCTCCCTCCCTCCAGTACTCCCTACCACCCCCCCCCCGGTTACTTACACTTCACACTCTATCCCAGACACGGATATCCTCTCTGCCACCAACACCCCCACCCCCCACCCCACTCCCACTTAACCAGAACCCCACTCCCTCGACTAGCTTCTCAGATCAACCAACCTCACCTGACAGCACCCAACACCGCATGAGCCTCTCCCAACCCATCACCCCCCCACTCTCTGCACTCCCGTCACTCCTAGCCCTCACTGCTCCCTCAACCTCTCCCCCCTTCTCTTTGCACTCCCGCCACTCCAGGCCCTCTTCCCTCCCTCAACATCTCCCCCCCCACTCTCACTCCCTTCTACCACACTGGCACCCCCTCTCTTTGTATTCCCGCCACTGCAGGCCATCTCCCCGCCCCCAACCTCCTCCCCCCACTCTCACTCCCTTCGACCACACCGACACCCCTGCAACGCCCAGGCTCCACACGTCCCACAATCTCCTCACCCCCCCCTATCAATGACTCCCTGTCCACTAATACCAACAACACCATCACTATGCCTGTCATTCCTCCCCCCCAACATCCCTACCTATCCGAACAGCAACACACTCACTAACACTCCCAACTCCAATTACAACCACTCCACTGACACCCCACCCCTCTCCCCCCTCCCTTCTATAGTAATCTAGACACTTGCTCTCCTTCAACCCCCACCCTCACCCCCAACCCCTTACCCAACCCAACGTTGGACATGATAATGACCACCCTCCTCCAAGTGAGAGAAGAACTCCACGCCCTCAAAGAGTTTCTCCTCTCACACCCCAGACACCCCCCAGGAAGAAGACACGCCCTCAAAGAGTTTCTCCTCACACACCCCAGACACCCCCCACCCCCTCCTCTTCCCAACCCAATAACCTAGTCCCCTCACACCCTACTCACCCCCCACAGTGGACCTCTATCCCCTCTCGCAATACCTCCAACCGCCCTCGATGCACCATCAAGACCCTTTCGGAACTAGACATACACACCCTACTCAGCACATATGTCCAGGCTCGCCTTAACACCTTAGCTACCACACACCTGTCCATTCCTACAATTCTCCCCAACCCTCTCAGACTCCCCACGCATAACAACAGAGGCTCCGTCCCCAATAACCTCACAAAAGTCCCCCTCGCCCTAGATCCCCCCTCCTACCTCTACACCCCCAGACTCAAATGCACACTTCTCAACTGTAGATCGGCCCAAAGACACTCCTCGGAGGTCGCTGACCTCATCATCTCTCAGAACCTTGACCTAGCCATCCTAACTGAAACATGGCTAACTGAATCTTCTACTCCTATCATGGATATCCTAGTCCCCCCCAACTACTGCATCATTAGACTTGATAGACCCAGGAAGACAGGCGGTGGGATCGCATGCATTTACAAGAGCGACCTCTCAATTAATAAAGTCTCCGCCCCTTCTCTTACCTCCTGTGAATACATATGCCTTGAGCTCTTCAGTGAAAACAAACCTATCTGTTCACTACACATCATCTACCACCCACCTGGGGACAACCTCACCTTCTCCCAACAACTCATGGACACAATCTCAATCAACTCAGGAAGGCAAAACACACAAATTTACCTGGGCGATTACAATCTTCACTGGAATGATGGTAGTGACGCAGTGGTCAATGGCCTCAAAAATTACCTTAATGCCTCTGACCTCACGCAAATTTGCAACAGCCCGACCCATGACAAAGGCTCTATCCTCGACCTCATCATTGCCAAAGAAGGCACTATTCAACTTGATTCAATCCAACCCTGTGACTGGTCAGATCACCATACTGTCACATTCTTCATCAATGAAAAAGTTAAACGTATACCAGTCCAATCCTCCAAGCCCAAAGTTTGGAAGAGAGACTCGAAGAAACTCAATCCAAACTCTCTACCCCCTAACAGCTGCAATCTCCTACTTCCCCCTACCGGCGTTACTGACGTTCAATGCTTAACTGATCACTATCTCAACGCTATGACCTCAATAATCAATGAGGCTGCACCGATGCAACTGAAAAGAGACTCCACCAAGATCTCCAACCCTTGGTACGACGGGAGTCTTAATGAAGACAGACGTGCCATGCGAATGGCAGAGCGCCCCTGGAGATCAGTTCCCTCGGCACTACACCTAAAAATTCAGAGCTCGAATTCAGAGTTCTTCAGACTCCAACTCGACCAAGCAAGAAACCGTCCGAGAAAACTGTTCGAACTAATTCGATCTCAATCCAAGGTAAAACCCCAAGCAGTCGACACTATAGGCAATGCACCTTCCTGTGAAGATTTCTCTGATTTCTTTAAACAAAAAACCGACAACATCAGGAACGATCTCCTCATTGACGCAAGCCTCTACTCCAAACACCACTGCATAACACCCAATGAACCAAAAAACAATGCAACTTGGTCATCTTTTGTCACGTACTCTGAAGAAGAAATTGACAGTCTACTCAGCACCCTGAAACCATCCAATCACCTCAATGACCCTCTTCCTGCTAACGCTGTAAAAGGCTTCACCCCTCTGCTCCTCCCACTCTGGACTAAAATTATAAATAGCTCACTGCAACAAGGAACCATCCCTGACTCCCTCAAAGTTGGTCAAGTTACTCCTTTACTAAAGAAACCAACAGCAGACCCCACTGATCTAAACAACTACCGTCCGATTACCAACATTCCCACTCTCGCCAAACTGTTGGAAAAATGCGTCCAGTTACAATTGACAAAACACATAGAACAGTAAGCTCTCCTCAACCCTCACCAATCAGGCTTCCGAGCAGGGCACAGTACCGAAACGGCTATGACTCACATAATCGACGACGCCCTCCAAATTCTGGATCACAATGATACCTGCCTCCTCATCCTTCTTGATCTCTCTTCAGTATTCGACACTGTGAAACATGAGAACTTACTCGAACTCTTAAAAACAAGAATGGGTCTTTCTGGGACTGTCCTTCAGTGGTTCACCTCCTTTCTACACAACAGGTCTCAGAAATTCAAGAGCAACAACTTGATGTCCTCCCCAGTACCTGTTTCGCAGGTGTCCCTCAAGGATCCTGCCTATCCCCTACTTTGTTCAACCTAGTAATGGAACCTCTCACCACCTTGCTACAAGCATCCAATGTACACTTTCACATGTACGCCGATGCCCCCGACTATATCTCAGACTGCAATCCCCCAAAGACATCATGCGTCTCAACACAATGATCAGAAGCACCCAATCCTGGCTGGCCGATAACCACCTCAAACTCAACGCTATGAAAACTGAGTTCCTTCTGATTTCACCTCCCGCGAAAATCTCTACCACTCAAACCTGGCTTAAACACCTAACTGCACTCAACGTCCAACCAACCATTGTGGATTCAGCTAAATCTTTAGGCATAACACTGGACGCCAATCTCAACATGCAGCAGCATATCAGCAAGGCAACCAAGGGAGCTAACTTTCAAATAAATACCTTGAGGAAACTTAAACCCTTCCTCCCAGCCAAAGACTTCCAAACTGCAGTACAAGCACTAATAATCCCTCGCATAGACTACGGCAGCATCGCCCTCTGCGGTCTCCCCCTAACTACAACAGCACCCCTAAGAGCCTCACTAAACGCGGCAGCGAGACTCATCACTGGATCAAAAAAACACTCACATATCTCCCCTGACTTTAAGGCCCTGAACTGGTTGCCCTTTGACGCCAGAATACATCTGAAAATTGCTTGCTTAACGCACAAGGCTATTCACCTGAGCTCACCTGGCTACCTCACTCAGACGCTGACAATGTCCGGCGGCTCCAGAACCACCAGAAGCACAGAAAACCTTCTGCTGAAGCCTCGAAGATTCCGCAAGGAAAGAACTTACAAACGCTCCTTCTCAGGAATGGCGCCTAGGATATGGAACTCACTCCCTCCTGAAACCAGGCTCATCTCCTCCACTTTCCTTTTTAAGAAAGAAGTTAAAGCTATCCTCATGGATAAATTCACTTGAACTACTACTTTTGATTTTTTAAGACTCTGCATCGATCTGTACTCATGTTTGATCCATTGACACATGTGTTTACCTGTATTATCGACCTTACCCGATTGTTCTTACTCCCTCCCATTTGTTATGCTCGCTTTGCTCCCTCATGTACCCACCCTCCCTCCTACCCCTCGTCTATGTGAAGCGCTCTGTTATCTGCAAGGATCTTGCTCGCGCTATATAAAACTTTCTAAATAAATTGATGATTATTATGAAGTTTTATTGCTGAGGCGACCTTTCCGCTCAGATATGTTGCCGCGGCTGGCGAATCTCCCGGAGCTTTACCGTTCATGATTGTCATATCGAGTGCTGCTAGTTTATAAACAAGCTCGGTCGCACCCTGGGAGGATTTACTGTTTCTTCCCCGTTCAGTCATTAGAAGATTGCTGTTAAAGTCACCTGAGATCACTATTTGGGTGTTCACGTGGCTTTCCAGTAATGACTTTAATAACTTTATTAGTGTTAGATGTTTACCCTTCTGCTTTTTTCTCTCCGGGTGGATGTAGACGTTGATTAAAAGGAGTTGTCTGGTTGGTTCCTTGCTGCTTACCTTGATCACTTGGATCCAGTTTGCCCCCGTGTCTAGTTTTTCCGTTGCCCAGTTCAATTTTAGAGTGATGAAAGTTATAAGCCCCCTCTCAGATGACCATAATTTGAATGTCTTTCTGCCAGGCAGTGATGTTCAATAAAACCAGGTATTGAGCTTGCCCCCATGTTCCATGTTTCTTGGAGCAGGATTATTTGTTGTTGCATAAGGAATGATACGGCTTCTTGGTCCTGTCCCATGTCTCTGAAGCCATGGAGGTTCCATGAACAGAGCGAGATGTTGGTTATTTGGGCATCTTCCAGCGCCAATGTTATACTTTTTCTGACTTGGTTAGGAACACTTATTATTCAGCGTTCTTGGGATCCAGGACCAGTCCTTGAATTCCTGTAGGCTTCCCCCGGTATTACCAGGACGTTCGCTTTTGGGGTGCCTGTTCTTGCAAGAGGGAGCTGCCAGTGAATTTGAACACGCACCACGTATGCATGTGGGCTGATGTTTTCCTGGGCTTTTCCCTTCGTTTAGTTTTTTAAGAAAGGATTATGGATACCGTGGGCGTTGATATGCCTTAAGCCTGATGCCCCATGCCATAAATCTTCCACTCATAGCTACAATTTTGTCCACCATGTCCTTGGACGACCAAGTTGTCAGAGACTCCTTGTAAGAACTGGGACCACCAGTTCTCCGGGGGGTAGCTTGGCTCGAGCAGGAAGGCGGCCAGGGGCTTATGTGTAAAGCAGCTACTCAACACACGCATCCAATGAGACACGGAGTGGGACGCAATAATGGGACCACACCAGTAGTTGTGTTTATAAATCAAGATCTTTTATATAGATTTTAGATCAGAGCAGATAAGGCATTAGCAAATCATTAGCATTGCATCAAAGTACCTTACAAAAACATTTCATGAGCGCCCTTCAAAATGCATTTCCTGTAAAAGGGTAAACATTTCATTAAGTACTCTCAATGCAGCAGAAAACTCCAATGAACACAGCCTGTCGCATTAAACTATTCAGCAGGCTAGAAGGCAGTTTCATAAACCATGGATTAACCTATAGGAAGTAATCAAAAGCATTTCCTCTTGTAAATACCAACAGTCTTGTGACCAAAATCAGATCATCAGAATAGCATTAGACTGAATCAATAAGTATCACAGTTCGGCCCCATCAGCAACTGTAGATGCCCGCCCCTGCAAGAAATTCAGTACCGTGAAAAGGATCCCCATTCCATAAGCAGGCTTGTAAATATGGCATAAACATGAGCACTACAGGCCGGAAACTGGCAATATGGCAGTTCAATGCCGGGGGGCAAGTGTCTGTTCTCAAACCTCCTAATTCTCGAGGCACATTAAGGGGGCCAACGGGGCCCAGTCTCAGTTCACCCCGGGGGAGGGGCGACCTCGGGCCTCACCCGGCCTACCGCCCTCCTCCCCGGGGGTTACCTGGTGCTCTTCGGCCTGATCAGGGCCCTTGCAGAGGTATCAGCGGTGGGGAGGGGTTCCGAACCTCCCGGGGCCTCACTCGGCCCGGCGCGGTGCAGGTGTGGCTTGTGGGCACCAGCGCCGGGGCCGGGGCGAGACCGACGTGTGGGACTGAAAGGAGGGGGCACTGAGGCTCCATGGCCCCCTCCGCATTGTTTACGGGCCGTCTCGAGGCCCACCGGCAAGGCTCCGAGGCCGGGGCCGCTGCAGATCGTGGCCGGGGCGGCTCCAACCAACCGCGTGGCCCGCCTCGAGGGCCGCCTGCCTGGACCAATGGCAGCGCGGCACCCGGGGTGGGGCGGAGGAGCTCCCCGGTCACGTAACAGGGGACAGCTTGGCTTCGGCCTACCGTGGCCCAGCGTGTGGAGAATGGCGGCCCTCTCCTCACATATGGGGGCCGCCGAGGGGGGCAATGGAAGCCGGTTACGGTCGTCACGCACCGACAGGGCAGCCATACTTCAGGGGCGTCGCGTGGGCGGCGCGAACGCCTCGATGGTCGCCAGGCCTCGTCATGTGCCTCGGACGGCACAGCAGCTCTGGGCTGCGGCAGTGAGTGGGGGTCAATAGCACCTCGTGGCGACGGTGTCCAGGCACCGCAGCGCTCACTCGTGAGGGGTAAATCAGTCGGCTCAGGAGAGCGCTTGGGGGCAACTGCAGACAGGATGAGTTCTGAGGTGAAAAGCGCCTCAGGGTTACAGCGCTTCACTGGGGTCTATGGCGCTTGAACCACGGGAGCACAGTTAGCTCAGGGCAGGCAGTGCTGGCAGGGGAATTGGATATAGCGCTTTCCCCACAACTTGGCAAGGATTGCAGGCAGGATGGGTAGCAAAGCAGTTCAGTTCAGGGGGGAGACAAGTGGGGCAAGGTGGGCCCACTGCAGGCAGGGGGTGCGCAGGGCAGCACAGTCCAGTACCTGGTCGATCCCCCAGCAGTCTCTGGTCACAGAAAAGCAAACTTCTTGGCGCTTGGATGGTTCTGCGCCCTTGGATGTTGGTTTTTCGAAGTTGGAGGGGGGGGGGTTGAGTTGAAGGCCTGAAGGAGTTTTCCTCAGTCACTGCAGATGGACCCTGGGGTTCCCTACCACTGGGCCAGATCAGGGGGCTAGTCTAGGACACCTCACCCAGCTTAAGAGGCAGCACCTTAATCCTGTCACTCCCAGTAGCATAGGTTCCTAACTAGGCCCTCCCACCTAAAACTCCTGCGTGGGTTCCCCCTGGTCAGTGATGCCCCAACTGACTAGAAAAAGTTCCCTCCCTTGCTTAAGTATGCCCAGGTCAGGTGACCACTCTCTAAGGTGGCAAAAATCAGGTCCGCCTTTCTTCTGGAAGGTTCCAGGAGCTTCCCCACTCTAATATGGACAGGGGAGGGGTGGCTGGCATTGCAACATTGTATGGCGATCCAGCCTGCTCCTGGCAGCTAGGGTGCTACACTAAAAAGAGCACGCTGCAGTAGCAGGGGCCAGTGGCAGCCATGTTTGAAGTAGAGAGCACCTGCACCCTAACACAGATCAGCCATGAAAAGCTGCCCGAAGACCTAAGGGCCAACAAAAAGAAGGTGGGAAAATGAGGCAAGGGCAAAAAAAAAAAAACACAGGGAAAGACCACCCTAGGGCTGACAGGTCTAACATGCGTCCCCCCAGCCGAAAGAGGGGAGAACTACCCGTCGCTAAGGCGGAAAAACCGGGAGAGACCGTCAGCATTGGCGTGGTCAGCTCCGGACCGATGTTCCACCCTAAAGTCCATCCCCTGTAGGCAAATGGACCACCTTAGCAACTTGGGATTTTCGCCTCTCATCTGCATGAGCCAGCGAAGGGGTCGGTGGTCGGTCTGAATTAGGAAGTGAGAGCCAAAAAGGTATGGCCTCAACTTCTTCAAAGCCCAGACCACAGCGAAGGCTTCTCGCTCAATGGTACTCCTTCGCTGTTCCCGAGGGAGGAGTCTTCTGGAGATGAAGGCCACAGGTTGATCTTGGCCATCATCGTTGAGTTGCGTCAGCACGGCGCCTACGCCATGCTCTGAGGCATCTGTCTGCACGATGAATTCTTTTTGGAAGTCCGGAGTGGCCAGCACCGGAGCGGTGCACCTCGCGCGCTTCAGTGTTTCAAATGCCTCCTGGCAAGCAGCCGTCCAGATCACCTTGCCTGGCTGCTTTTTGGACGTCAACTCGGTCAAGGGGGCCACGATGGTGCCAGTGAGGCGGAGGAAGCTCGGACCTCAGTCTGAGTTTTGGGGGGCTCCCAGGCCATGATGGTCTCAATTTTGGCCTGGAGGGGTTGCACCTTACCTCCGCCCACCAAGTGTCCCAGGTACACGACAGATCCCTGTCCAATCTGGCACTTGCTAGCCTTGATGGTCAAGCCAGCATGTTGTAACGCCCGCAGCACCTCCTGGAGATGCTGCAGATGGTCCTCCCAAGTGCTACTGAAGACAGCTATGTCATCCAGGTAGGCAGCTGAGAAGGACTCCAGGCCAGATAACACCTGGTTCACCAACCGCTGGAAGGTGGCCGGAGCATTCTTGAGCCCGAAGGGCATCACTCGAAATTGGAAGTGGCCCTCGGGGGTGGAGAACACTGTCTTCTCCTTCGCTCCATCGGCCATGGCAATCTGCCAGTACCCTGATGTCAAGTCGATGGTGCTGAGGTACTTGGCGGCTCCCAGACGGTCAATCAGCTTGTCTGCCCGTGGTATCGGGTGAGCATCTGTCTTGGTGACAGAGTTCAACCCCCGATAGTCCACCCAGAACCGAAGTTCTGGTGTGGTGCCCGGTGGAGCTGCTTTCGGCACCAGCACAACCGGACTAGCCCACGGGCTGCTGGAGGGTTCGATTACTCCCAGCTCCAGCATCTTGGTCACCTCACCCTGGATGCTGTTCTTCACCTTATCGGACAGCCGGTAAGACTTGGTTTTCACTGGCCGACTGTCCCCTGTGTCCACATCATGGGTACACAGATGTGTGATTTCAGGCATGAGGTAGAACAACGAGGCATGCTGCGCCAATACCTGGCAGCAGTCCCTCTGTTGTTCTGGGTTCAAGGATGGGGAGAGGACAACTCCCTCCACTGAACAATCCTTTTCCTGAGCCGCTAGAAGGTCAGGAAGAGGCTCACTTTCCTCCTCCTCGCTCCCGTCCGTCAACATGAGGAGAGCAAGCTCCGATCGCTCATGATGAGGCTTCAGGCGGTTGACGTGGAGCACCCGGTGGGGCTGTCGGGGGTCTTCAAGTCAACGACATAGGTGGTCTGGCCTCGACGCTCCACAATCTCGTACGGACCTGTCCACCGGTCCTGGAGGGCACTAAGCTCCCCAGGCTCCATGACCCACACCTTCTGTCCAGCGTCCAACTCCACCGTCCGAGCGTTGCGGTCATACCACTCCTTCATGACGGCTTGGCTAGCCTCTAAGTTGTCTGAGGCTTCCTTCCACAGCGTGGCCATCTGGCTGCGGAATGCCAGCATGTAGCTGACAGCATCACGGGGAAGCTTCTTCGAAGTCTTCTCCCACCCTTCTTTGACCAGACTGAGGGGCCCCCTAGCGGGATGGCCATAGAGCAATTCGAAGGGGCTGAACCCGACTCCCTTCTGTGGTACCTCGCGATACGAGAACAACAAGCAAGGGAGGAGGACGTCCCATTTCCGCCTCAAGTCTTCTGGCAGGCTCCGGATCATCCCCTTCAAGGTCTTGTTGAAGTGCTCTACGAGCTCGTTAGTCTGGGGGTGGTAAGGAGTGGAGAACCGATAGGTCACTCCGCACTCCTTCCACATGGCCTGCATGTAGGCCGACATGAAATTTGTGCCCCTGTCCGACACCACGACCTTGGGGAATCCCACTCGGGTGAATTTCCCTATCAGGGCCCGCGCCACTACAGGTGCAGTAACGGTCCTCAGAGGGATGGCCTCCAGGCACCGAGTGGCGAGGTCCACCAACACCAGAATGAACCGATGTCCCGCAGAGGTCGGAGGGTCCAACGGCCCAACGATGTCAATACCAACCCGTTCGAAAGCGGTCCCGACCACCGGGAGTGGTTCCAATGGGGCCTTCAATTTGGTCCCAGTCTTGCCACTGGCCTGGCAAGTCTTGCAGGTCTTGCAATAGGTGTCAGAGGCAACTCTCATCGTGGGCCAATAAAAGTGTGGGACGAGCCTTGCAAAGGTTTTGTCCTGGCCCAAGTGTCCAGCTAAGGGTATCTCATGTGCCAGTTCCAACAAAAATGCCCGGTAACACTGGGGGACCATTAAGGCCCTCGAGGATCCTTGGCTCACTGGACAGGAGGCCATCCTCCCAATATACGTGATAGCTGCCGGTCTCCTTGTTCTCCGCTTGGGCTTCAGCCTGTCGCCGCATGCCTTCAAGCGTGGGGCACTCCTTTTGCGCACGACAGAATTTTTCCTGGGTAGGCCCTCCTTCCACATGCCACTCGGCAAGGGTCGGCAAGTCCCCCATGGGAATGAAATCCACCTCCACGGACTCCGGGGTTACCTCCGCGGGCTCCCCATCCTTCACACGGGGTGTGTCCTCCACAACACTCTCCTCTGGACCGGCACTGGGTTGGGCCGTTGTTTCAGGCTCCAACCCGGGTTGAGTTTCTTGCCGGGCAGCCATGGACCGCGTGACTACGCAAGTCCACCCTGGTAATCCCCGCATCTCAGTGTGGGCCTTAAACTCCACTTCCTTCCAGGCGGTATGTTCGAGGTCATTACCGAGCAGACAGTCCACAGGCAAGGCAGGGCTGATCGCAACTCTCAATGGGCCTGACACTCCTCCCCACTCAAAGGGAACTTGAGCCACCGGATAGTAGCTCATACTGCCGTCAGCCAACACGGCCGGATGGTACACATCAGGAACAACCTGCTCAGGGGACACCAGCCGCCTCACTACAGTGGTCATGCTGGCTCCTGTGTCCCTCAGTGGTCGCATCTGTCCGGAGCCCTGACGCTATATTCTTGAAGGCTTCTTGAAGGCTCGTTGAGCTCTGTAGAGGTTGTTGGGTTAGAGAGCTGGTGGATGACCGAGCGCGGGGCAGGGCGTGCTCAGTCGACCCCCCTGTCCTGCGCCGCCCACCGCCGTTCTGGTTGCAAACCGCAATGCCCACACCACCTAAAGGGCTTCCCACTCCTCCAACGCCTCCAACACGCCTTGCTTTGCTGGGCTTGCTGACGTCGGGCCAGCACACTAACGGGCTGGCTTACAAGCAAGGAGTGAGCTGAGGCTGGCGACCTCGGAGATCTAGTCACTTCTGGGGGGGTTTATGGGGGATTTTCTGGGATTCCTTTGGCAGTTCCTAGTGACCTTTCCCCTGCCCCTGACCTCCTTGCTTTCCCAATTGCAAGAAGAGCACTGTGGCTGGACCAACACGGCGTAGACAGGATCCAACCACGCCCACTTTAAGTACTAGCAGTACAAGGCTCAGGTGGCTTTGATGTTTTAATGGCTCGGTGGGTCCCCAGGCGTCAAATGTCAGTGGGGGGACAGTACAGAACAGTACAGGAGCAAAAGGCTTCCTTGTTCCCCCTCCTACGGGGGGGGGGCTTCCGTGGCTGATGAGAGCTTACTGCTCATGACCCCATTACCCCCTTAACCCCCTCTACTCCGCTCCCGTGCTCTAATCCACTCCAGCGGTAGGGGGCAGAGGGGGGGAGTGTGGACGGACAACCAACACTGTGTTGAGTCTCCCACTTGCAATGCCGGGGGATTACCGCCACTTTCCTGGGCCAGGAGCAGGGAGCCGGGAGCCACGGAGCGGTAATGATGCAGTAATGGTGTTCTCAGTCCCCTTTTGCCGGCGCTGCTGTGCAGCTGGGGTCCGTTACAGGACGCTTCGAGGATGGCAGAGGGCTCAGCGGCTCAATGAAGATATTGGTTTGTTGGCTTGTTGGCTTGTGCAGGCTTGTGCAGCAAGCAGGCAGCACTCCACACGCTTCAGCTTCCTCACAGCGCTCCTCGCGCTCCTCGCGGCCCTTGCAGCTCCTCGCAAACACAGACTGTATTCCGACATGTCAAAAAGCACTGGATCAATTCCTGTATGCGCTCGACCGGACTGCATAGACTCTTAGATCCGAGTAGTTCCTGAAATTCCAGTCCGCCACCATATTCTGTACTCCTGGGAAGTACTCTGTCATCACCAAAGTCTGATTCTATTGGCAGTATTTCCAGAAATCCTTTGTCAAATTTGATAGTGTCTTTGTGGGGGTGCCACCCGAGCTGATTGATGTACTGGATCACTGAGATGTTGTCCATCCATAACTGAATGCAACAGGACTCTGCCTCTGGTCAGGGATTTGACCGCAAAGGATCCAGCAAGGAGTTCCAAGCAGTTGATGTGTCCCTGCGCTCCTCCTCTGACCATTATCCCCCCTTTGATACATCTCCACATCTGGCTCCCCAGCCAGCTGGCGTCTGACTTCATGACTATGTCTGGTGTCGTTCCAAAGGTTGCTCTCCTGTTCCAAGCATCCAGTGGCCGATTCACCACTGGAGTTCTGTTCTGGCTTCTTGTGTCAGGGATATTAGTTCCAAATAAGTTAATTCTCTTCATAGGTGTACCGTCTTTAGTCTCTGTAGAGCTCAGTATTGCAGGGGCCGGGGATAATGATTGGCTTCTATGGATGACAATAGAAGTCCTACAATCTGGGCCAATTGCTGCAAGGAGGTCCTGTCCCATCTTAGGTCTTTTCTGAGTTCCTTCTGGATTATGGATACCTTTGTGGTTGGTAGGCTCAGCGAAGCCAAAGTCAATTTAAAGAGAAACCCCAAGAAGATCATCTGTTGTGTGGGTATCAGATCAGACATCCGCTTGTTGATGACGAAGCATGGACCCTGAAGTGGCGCAATAGCCATGTTCAGATGGTGTCTGTGTTGCATCGGAGACTGGTCAATGAGTATGATGTTGCCCATGTAAATAATCATTTGTACTCCTTTTGTGCAGAGGGTTGCTGCCAAAGGTCGCATTAACTAGGTGTAGCACCAAGGGTCCGATGAGGGGCTGAATGGGCGAGCCCAAAACTCATAAATGTGTCCCTTCCATATGAATTGGCAGAATCGCCGGTGTGGTGGGTAAATGGTAATGGAAAGGTAGTCATCCTTGATATCCAGCCTGACTATCCAGTACCCTGTAAGGAGAATATCCCTGAGCAGATGGCTACCCTCCACTTTAAAGTGGTGATATACCAGCCACTCGTTAAACTCTTTCAAGTTAAGGATGGTGATGGGCCTGAAGCCCTTTTCTGTTTTCTCCACAAGGAATACGTTGATCAGAAACTGGTTTGGGTGAAGTACTGACCTGCAAATGGCACCTTTTTGCAGAAGTTCTGCTACCTCAGAGTTTATTGGCTGCATGCCCTTGCTTGAGAAAACCAGTGATCCTGGACGTAGCTCTTGAACAGGGGGTTCATAAACTTCTATGTGGAATCCTCTTACTGTTTGTAGGACCCAATGGTCCTTTGCAATCTTCACCCAATTCTGTGCATACTGCAGAAGTCTCCCCCATAGATCTTGAGGGGATGAAGGCATTATGCTTACCAGTGTTTCCTTCTGAGATGTCATTGGCTGCTCTCCCGGCTCCGTTGCTCTTTCATCTTTTGGTGCCTCTGCTGGGGTAGAAGGTCCCCTGTCGGCCTTGCATTCCAGCCATTGTTTCTCTTGAGCATTCCTCTAGAGGGACCTCAGTAGTATAGTCAGCCGGAGGAGCTGACTCTGTTTCTTTCTGGCCCCTGCAGAAACCTTCCCGGAAAAAATATTTTTTATGGAGGCTTACACTTTGTCGAGGGCAGAGAAGGTTGTTACAAAATTATATAGCTCCTTGCTGAAAGGGTTCCCGAATAGGTTACCTTGTGCTATGGCCCTTGCCCCAGACTTTGCCAGTTTCCCCAGCTTCAGGGTCATTCTTAATGAGAAGAGATCTCCTTCTTTCCACCGCCAGTGTGCAGTTTGCGTTACCGAGCAAACAGATAGCCATCAGTGCCCAGCCAGTCACTATCTCTGTGGGCATAAAAACCCCTAATTGCTTAGAAAACTCTGCTATTTGAATGATTTGGGTGATAGGTCCAATTACATCTAAGAGTTTGTCCAGGCGGGCCCTCCAAGATCGATCAATGCCCTTCTTAGGGTCTCTCATATATTTACAAAAAAAGGTCCATAGTTTATCGTCTATGTCAGGGGAGGCCGCTACCTTCGCTTTCAGTGATAGTCTTGGACACTCTCCTCCTGAGTCTCGCCCTGACATCCTTCTCCAAAAGATGGTGGATTTCGCTGCCGACATACTCTGCAACTTTTTGGTTTGGGTCCACTCGGCTGACCTAGGATGATACATGTCAGATGGGTCAAACATGTCTGAATGCCCACTGTCCCCTTCTGGGGACTCAGAGGAATAGTATCCAGGGCACCATGGTCTGCACCACTTGTTTTCAGGTGTTTATAAAACTTCACCGAAGCGGTGTTTTGCAGAAAGGCATTATTATTATTATTATTATTATTATTATTAAAATTTATAGAGCGCGTAGTCACCCTGAGGTATCCCAGCGCTGAAGAACCCTACACCAGTGGGGGCTGGGGGTGGAAAAGGGGGGGACAGTAAATTAGCCGAGACAGTTTTTAGGCGAACCAAGTAATTAAGTCGGGGTGGTTAGAGAATAAGGGAACAGGTGGGTTTTGAGTCGTTTTCTGAATCTTAAGTAATTCGATTCTTTTCGCAGGTCTCGGGGAAGGGCATTCCATAGACGCGCTGTATGGATCGAGAAACGTCTACCACCCGTGCAGGCTTTCTTGAATCTGGGGACGGCGATAAGGGACTCGCTGTCCGATCGAAGAGATCTAGGGGCTTTATAGGGTTGTATGAATTTCCTCAGAATCGGCGGGCCCTGATTCTGCAGTAGCCTATGGGCAAGGCTTAGGGCTTTGAATGTTACTCGTTCCCTCACTGGGAGCCAGTGGAGGAGTTTCAGGGCAGGTTTGGCTGAGGTTCTGGCAGGAGTATGCGTGAGTATCCGCGCGGCCGCATTTTGGATTTTCTGTAGTTTGTTTAGGGTTGCTTCGGGGGTGCCCAGGTATATGGCATTGCTACAGTCGAGCCTGGACAATATGAGGCCTTGGATGAGAAGTCTTTGCGATGTGGGTGGAAGGAGGGGCAGGATCTTTCTCATCGATTTGAGTAGCCCGAAGCAGGTACCTGCTACTTTTTGGCCTGCGTGGTGAATGAAAGGTCCGTTTCGATCCATACTCCCAGGCTTTTTACTTCCTGTTTAGGGACAGGGGGGGGACCTAGGCAGGGTGGCCAGATGTTCACAGGGAAGGTGGGTCCCTTTTGACCCAGAAGGAGAATGTCAGTTTTAGAACCATTCAGCTTTAGGGTTGAGTTGTTCATCCACCCTTGGATCTGCGTCAAGCAATTGAATAGGTCCGCTGGCTGCTGGCTAGGGTGGGAGAGGGAGACAACTAGTTGTGTGTCATCCGCATAGCTGACAATGCTCACTCCAAACGGGATGACGACCTCCTCCAATGGGGACATATAGATGTTAAACAGTGTGGGGCTCAGGGAGGAGCCCTGAGGCACACCACATTGGAGGGGTGTGTCGGAGGAGCGAGTGTCATTTTCCCAGATCTGGAAGGAACGTTGGGCCAGAAAGGAGGAAAGCCAGGATAGAGCGGCGCCTTCTACTCCTACCTTTTTAAGCCGCTTGACCAGGAGTTGGTGGTTGACGGTGTCGAAGGCCGCGCTCAGGTCGAGGAGGATCACTGCCACTGATCCTCCCTCGTCTAAGAGCGCTATGGCCCCCTCCACTGCAAATATGGGCTAATTTTTTTTTGTGTGCCCGGGCCAATTTCTAAACTAATCTAACCCTGCATTAGGTCTCGCATTACTGAAAGTTTAAGCTATTGGAGTTGCATTATTATTTGCAATACCAGTTGGCCAAACTTTCCATGATGCAAGACCTTTTGCACTGCAAATGCTTGTCTTTACTGGCACTGCTCCAGACACATCCTTGGCCATTGAGAAGAATGCCCAAAAAGAATTATGCAGTTCGAAATGAACACTTATCACTCCCATCACTTTTGTTGTCACATGTCAAGCTCATGTTTGCAGGGCGAGGATGTCCTTGTCCGTCCTCACAGGCCATTCGTTCAGCCCTAACCCCTCCCGCCCCTCACAAAAACAAAGGGGGATATTCTCAAGAACATGTGATAATTATTGCATAATTAGCTTAACACAACTCTTCACATCGCAGTCTATCACAGGAAAATAACACAGTTTAAACGTTGTATTCTCAACACGGCGGTACCATGCAATAGTCTCACGATAACGCGTCAAACGTCTGTGATATGATCACCGGGACGTCGATAAAAAAGTAAACCCCAACACAAAAATAATTGCACCGGGCCCAACCGCGATAAAAAAAAAATCTGCGATAATCTTCCCCAGGCATGCAATTCACACACGTCAGGTGGGAAAAATTACTATAAAAGTAGGGAAAAAAACATACAAACAAAAGCCAAACAATAGCAAAGCACAATGGAGGAAGCCAGAGCAAGTACAGAGGAGAACCAGAACCCCACAAGCCCCAGCCTGGGACATTGGGGTCCCGGAAGGGCAAGGACAAGAAGAGTAGGAAGAAGCAGTTCAGTCCGCAGAAAAACAGGATCCTGATAATAGAGGTGGTAGAACACCATCAACTACTGTTCGTCACCTCCACTGTGTCATTGGCAACAAAAAATTGAATATGGCAGTCCATCGTGGACAAGGTGAATGCAGTCAGAGTGCTGAAGAGGTCAATGGAAGAGGTCAAGAGGCGCTGGAATGATGTGAAGCGCAAAACCAAGCAGAAACTCGCCAACAACCGGAACGCAGCAATGCAGACTGGATGTGGGAGTCCAGCACCACAGGAGGAGCTGGACGTGAGGGAGGAAATGGTTTCCACAGTCATCAGTAGGGAGACGGTGGCAGAAGTAGGGAGACCGGACTCTGCTCAACATGACCGGACACAACAGCACCAGGGCGAGTAACGACCAGGGACTGGGGGGACGGGGGGAGATGGGCACAATGGCACACGTGCACAATTAAGTAGCGCATATCTGCTGACAAACCATGCCCCAGACCACCAACTCCTACCAAGAGACCAATGTACCCAAGTATGCAACATCTCAGCACTGTATAAGCACAGAAGTCAAAGGCACGTGCATGAAAGGGAGAAGGGGCAGCAAAATCAGAGCTGCAGGGGCGACTCCCCCAAAATGCAGCACACACATTACATGCAGAGCACATCAACATTGAGAACAATGTGGTGCAAACCGTAACACGTCCACAACAGAAAAGAGGACATAAGTGGTGCCACTTGTGTGTAGAAACTGGCAAGTCACATTTGGCATTGTCGGGAAATGTGAGTTGCCAATATACACTTTGGCTCCGATAAAGTGCCTATAACTTGGCGATAAATCCTTGAGAATATGCCCCAAAGAATCAAACATTTTTCAAAGGTAAATTTTATTTTCAGCTGCCCAGTGTTATTTTTCATCCTCCTCATTTTACTCACAAAAAGGTGGGAAGGCAACCCCCATTTCGGTCATTAATTCCAGCCCCCTTTCCTGGCACCCTGTGCATGGATGGGGGGAGGGGATCTTAGCAGCTGGCTCCCTGGGCTGGAGGTTCGGCCTCCCCTAGAGTGGGCGGGGCTCCAGAGGAGACGTCACAGCTGTGTAATAAGGCAAAGTTCGAAGTTAGCTTGGGAGCAGGGATGACAATGTAAACCCGAGTGTGGCCCTCTGTCGGCAGTCAGTGGAATTGCAGTCTTTAGTCTGACGGAAATCTCCAATGAGGCCATGGTATAGGAGAGATGGCAAATCCTGCATACCCATAATGCATCATTGCAAGCATTGAACTGTCACCGCAGCAAAAGACCGATATCAATAATTTTTGGACGTTTATTTTTATACTATTTTGTAACATAGGAGCTGATTCTTTTAGTTATACTGAGGACTATGGTGTGATGCCGCCCTAGTTGTATTGTGTTAAGAAATATATAGGTCAGTGTTAAAACGGTCCACGAGACATGAATGCTTCTGGATTAGTCTCAAATCAGATGCACCTAGTGTGGCGCTGATGAGAGACTTTAAGGATAATTATTGCAAGATCTCTTATCATTGTGATCTGATGATATGTTACAACGGAAATAAAATGTATTCATGTATGTGATGCGGTTTAACATGGTCGTGCAAGCTGCAGCAAATTGAAAATTTAATAATGAAATGTTCTTACGATTTTTGTGATTCTGAATACTACTTCTCTTTGGCGCCACTAAAGGTGCTTACATATCCCGTGATCCCCGGGCTCTACTCGCAGTCCCTCCTGGTACTAACATAAGGAACAATAGTTCAACCAAGTCGTATTCTCATTGGTGCAGGCGGAGCCGCAGCGCTAACGTGACGATGGAGGACCTCTGAGGACCTCTGTTGGCCGTCAGTGGCATTGCAGTCTTAAGTCTCAATTGAACTCGAGTATGTAGAGGTTAAAATACTTTTCATGACCAGTTGGTGAAGTTTAAATAGAATGCTTTATTGCGGAGCGCCGGGACACAACCATCAGCGTTGGAACGGTCGGCGCCAATGATACAACCTGGCCGCCTTCCGTTTCCGCTGATTCCCTTTCCTGTTCCGCCTGGCGGAACACTAGAACGTAACTACATTACCACATATCTCCCCCCTTTAATCACTGTGATGACAATCAACAAAAGTCTTACTTCTAGTCCATGTTATAGTCTTTAAATCTTTCGGGCGTCTTGACTTCTCTACCAGCTCTGGTCTTTACTCTCTCCATTCTCTCACTGCTAACCTGCTCCTTCTTTCCCCATAGCTCTCCAGCTCTTTCGCCACCTTCACTCATCACTTTCTCGTTCTCTTCTTCTTTGTCGCTACTCCTCTTCCTTTCTCTCTCACTCGCTTCGCCTTCGCTCTCTTCCACCTTCTGCACACCTTCTTCTACTTCCTCATTTCTCTTTCCGCTACTTTCTTCTTCTCCGTCTTCCACGACATCCTCTGCTTCCACTTCGCTCTCCCACTTGATGATCTTGCTGCATTTGGCCATCCTATCCTGTGACCATACCTTCCCATCACTGAGCAAGGCCGAACGGGCGTAGGGTTCTAGTACTTGTAATGGTGGTGAGAATTTGCTCTCGCCTTTTTTCTTGAGTACTGCCAGCTTGACTCTTACCCAGTCTCCCTTCTCCAGTTCAGCTTCCTTCACGTTGTGACTTCTGTTGAAATGAGTCGTGTACACTTCTTGTGCTCTTTCCAAGTTTCTTTTTACTACCGCTGGAGACCATCTGCTCTGTACCACCAACTTCCTCCATGCCATGTTGTCCTTGGTAAAGGCTTCTCTTCCTCTCAAGACTTGAAAGGGGCTATAACCTGTGCTCCCCGGCGTGATTCTGTATGCCCAGATCATCTTTTCCAGTTCTTTCTCCCAGTCTAAACCATCATTTATGGCAGCTTGGATGGTGCCCATAATCACGCGATTAAATCGCTCCACTTGGCCATTTCCAGAGGGATGATAGATTGGCGTGCGCTTCACTTCTATTCCATTTCTTTCTGTGAAGGCCGTCCACTTGGCCGAGGTGAATTGAGGCCCGTTGTCACTGATGATGACCTTCGGGATTCCCTCCCTTATGAACGTGGTTTGCAGGAAGTTCACTACTGCTTCCGTGTCCATGTTTTCCCTTATTTCAATTTCCGGCCACTTGGAGAACTTGTCGATGAGGGCTACCACATATTTCGGTGTTCCTTCCTTATTCAGGACTGGTCCCAATATGTCCACCGACAGCATCTCCCAGGGTCCGTCAGGTACTGGGAACTTTCCTAGAGGAGGTCTAATTAGGCTTTGCGACTTGTCTGCTTTGGCGCATGACTCGCATTGTCTCACGTGTCGTTCGACTTGCACATCGATGGCCGGCCACCAGTAAGCTTGTCTGGCTAGGGCCTTGGTCTTTGTGATGCCTTGGTGCCCTTCGTGTAGTAGGATCATTAGATGTTCTAGTATGCCTTGGGGTGGTACCACTTTGTCCCCTCTCAACAGGAATATGGGATTCTCTGCTAACGACAATTCCTCTCTTACCTCCCAGAACCTCCGGAGTTCTTCCTTTAGGTGTCTCTTTTCCGGCCATCCATGGACAACATATCCCTTGATGGCTTCTAGATCAACATCCTCCTTGTATGCTTCCTCCCACTCTTGCATACTTATCACCCTTTCCGCTTCTTGGATCGTGGCGACCACATAACCTTCCCACTTCTGTTCTTCTTGGCCGCTCGCGTCTTCCATAGCTGCTGCTCTGCTAAGAAAGTCTGCCACCTTGTTCTGTGGCCCTGGGATGTGTTCCACATCATACAAAAAGTCCAACAGACGCAGGGTCATTTTCGCAATCCTGGGCGTAGCGTGCGCATGACCACTCGAGGTCAACACTCGGACTAAGGGCTTGTGGTCCGTTTTTACCAAGAATCGTGCTCCCCACAGGTACTGGCGGAATCTCTCCATGGCCCACACCACTGCCAGCATCTCCTTCTCGACCACGCTAAACTTCTCTTCATTGGGGGCTAAGGACCTGGATGCGAAGCTGACAGTATGTATCTCACCAGTCTCTGTTCGCTGCATTAGAACTGCCCCCAGTCCTCGGTCACTGGCGTCAGTGGTGAGGATTGACTCCGCACTTGGATCGAATCCTTTGAGAGGGATGGTGGCACTCATCTCTTTCTTCAGTGATTCGAATTCCTCTTGTTCCTCCTTGCCCCACAGGAATCTGTTCCTCTCCTTGAGCAGTTGTCACAGGTGGTGCGTCTTGGATGAAAAATGGGGTACAAACTTGCTGTAGTATTCGGCCATTCCCAAGAATGACCGAACATCTTCCTTCTTGCTCGGGGTGGGTGCATCTTGGATTGCCTTCATATTTGCGGTTTTGGGCTTGATCCCCTCTTCACTTACTTCGTGGCCCAGATACGTGACTGACTGTACACCCAGTCTGCACTTCGACCATTCCGCAGTCAACCCGTTGTCTTGTAAGATTTTGAATACCTTATGGAGTTTTTCATTGTGGTCGTGCATGGACTTTCCCATCACCAAGATATCATCTTGAAAGAACTGGACATCGTCGACTCCTCTCAGCAACTTGTGCATCATCTTCTGGAAGACTGCCGCCGCCGAAGCCAGGCCAAACGGCATCCTTACGAATTCATAACAGCCAAACGGTGTGATGAACGACGTGAGATGTGTGCACGAGGGGTGTAGCTTTACTTGGTGATAGGCCGACGACAGGTCTATCGTAGAAAACCATTTGATGTTCTTGGTCTTGGATAACATCTCGTTTATGCGTGGTAGGGGAAACTTGTCGATGAGTATATTTTTGTTTAATTCTCTCAGGTCCACACACAACCGGACCTTGCCGTTCGGTTTTTGAGCCACCACCAAGGGAGAAAGCCACTCTGCACTCTCTATGGCTCTGATCACCCCTTCCTTCTCGAGTCTGTCCAGCTCCTGTTGCACCGCCTCCCTGCTCCTGAATGGGATGTTCCTCACTTTGTGCACTACCGGAGTCGCTCCTTCTTTTAGCTTGATAAGGTGTTTGTATCTAGTCAGCTCCCCTATTTGGCCGTTGAACACTCTTGGGTATGCCCGTTTCCACGACTCAACGTCGTCTCTTTTCTCCATATCCATGAGCAGGATCTTCTCGATTCCTCCCGGATTGAGTTGAATCCCTAAAGCGCCCTGGTCTCTCCAGCTCAACACCGAGGGGCCTTTCTCCGCTATGTATAGTTTGCACATGGCTTGGCGGTCTCTGAACTCAAACGATAAGGAACAGTACCCCAGCATCGGGATCTTTTGGCCGGTGTATGTGACGGGTCGCAAATCCATGGGGTGTAGCTTCTCTCCGTGTATTGACACGAACTTGTCTTCCCATACTTTTCTTTGGATTATTGAGATGGGAGCTCCACTGTCTGCAATCATCTCCAACGGAATCCCTCCGATGTGCATGTCCAATCTGGGTTTGTCCGATCCCGACCCTTCCATCTCTAGTACTTGGACATCTATGTACAGGATTTCCTCCAAATCTTCTGTGTCCTCCGATTCAGCGGCCTCATCCTGTTGTTCTCGGTCGACGTACTTGACTGTTGTCCCTCTAGGTTTGCGGCGGCATACTTTTTCGTAGTGACCGAATATTCCACAATACGAACATTTTGCTCGGAACGCAGGGCACACTTTGTCATTTCCTAGATGTGTAGTACTCCCGCACCTGTAGCAGCTCTGACGTCCTCCCTTGTTCCCTCTCAGATCCGACGGATTGGTGGACTTCTGCCTTCTGTTTTCCAGATTTTTCTGCGGTTCTCTTTGCCTGGGACGCTCTCCTCTTTGGTGCGTCGTTATCTGGCACACCGACTGTGTACCCCCTGCTTCCTGTTTTGCGGCTTTGGCGCAGCGTTTGGATAGCTCAACTTTCTTTACCATAGCCCAGATTTCTTTGAGCGGGGCATCCCCATTCACCCATAGTTTCTCCTGGACGTGGGTGCTTGAAGTGTGCATGATAATCTGGTCCCTGATTAGGTCGTCGTGAAGAGTACCAAATTTGCACGTGAGTGCGAGTTTTTGCAGGGCCACCACGTATTCATCTACTGTTTCGTTGCTCTTTTGCTTTCTTTGGAAAAAATTGTAGCGGTCAATCGCAACACACACGACTGGCCTGAAGTGTGCGTCTAGGTCAGCAATAGCGTGGCTGAATACATCAGTGTCCGTGGCGTCCCTTTCCACTTTTACGATGGTGTCGTAGACTCTAATCCCTTCCGGGCCCAGATTATGTAACAAGATTTTTTTTCTTCTGTTACTGGAGTATGGTGCGCCTGCTTCCTCTTCTAACGCGTCGAGGTAGTTGAGGAAATATCTCTTCCAGTCTTCCCACAACCTTTCGGGCTCTCCGGGGTTGGTCAGGAATGGTACGAGCTGCGTGAGGGTCGACGACTGTACCGCCATGTTGTTGGTTCTACGTCTGGCGGGCTGGGTGTTGACGGCTCTCCCTTGGGGGCTTCCTGGCGCAATTTGCCCGGCCTGGTCCCTCGCCCCAAGGTCGCTGTCGCTGTCCCCTTCTTGCCGGTCACGCACGGGAGCCGGCAGTGTCTGTGCGTCGTCTTCCCTTCCTGCTCGAGAACCTGCCTCCCCTTTAGGGCGAACGACGGACTGCTCCCCTCCGCCTCCTGCTAGGTCCGCCAGCTTGCTGAGCGCTGCTGCGCCTCACTTTGGGGGATCCCCTCAAGCACTTGGTCCTCCCCTCGCTGCTCGGGCACTATCGTTATGCTCGCTTGATCTGGCTGCCAGCCGGCAGTTAATGAGGCTCGGGGTTGGCGTCTGCAGGCCTACCTTTGCTTGCAGAGTTTCAGCTGTGGTCTGTAGTCTGCCGGGCGCTCTGTGCAATGCCCAAATCGGTCCTCTGCCACGCTCCGCAAATCGGACCAATTCGTCCCTGTTAAACCAGCTTCCACCTCGTGGCACGCTGCGCGTGGGTTGGGCGTCACGCCTGAACACTCGTCGCCATTGTAGAGGTTAAAATACTTTTCATGACCAGTTGGTGAAGTTTAAATAGAATGCTTTATTGCGGAGCGCCGGGACACAACCATCAGCGTTGGAACGGTCGGCGCCAATGATACAACCTGGCCGCCTTCCGTTTCCGCTGATTCCCTTTCCTGTTCCGCCTGGCGGAACACTAGAACGTAACTACATTACCACAGAGTAGGGACTTTTTTTTTAATTTTAATTGTTAAAATAGGGCATTGTAAATGTGGCGCATCCATGGTGGCGGAGGCATGGCGGAGGCATGGCGCACAATAACTGGCTCATCCCTGCTGATATGCAGGGATGCGCCAGTGGATGAGCCAGTTATTGTAAATCTGCCCCTAAGTGATCTTCCCAGAATCACAGGATGTGGAGGCGACCCCGAGCAAACAGCAAGAAGTGCCTTCGAGGCCAGTGCGAAGCAAGGCTAGGCGCTTGTTAAACAAGCATTTGCAATGCAATAGGTCTCGCCCTTGTGAAAGTTTGAGCTATTGGCGCTGTAAATAACAATGCCTTTTATTTATGTTTTAAAACCAAAACATGAATAAAAGGTATTGTTCTATAGAATTTCAATAGAGTCGCGTAAATGTGAGACCAATTGCATTGCAAATGCTTGTTATTGTTCCAGCATTTTCTGTCCCTCGAACCTTATTTTTGAGGTGCTGCAGCCCCCCCTACTTCCTTTGCCCATACCTAGTGTACGTAGCGTAAGCCTGCTCTGAAGGTGCCACCTTCTTCACAGTAACACGCCGTAGGCACCTCTCTTTGCTGTCACGTTAGAGTGTTACAAGGGTCCTCCGCTCTCTCTTCCTTGAGGCTACTTCACGCCGTCGTAACGCTCCAATACATACTGACTTTGCTTTCCTTTCTCAGTGTCGTGACGGCCACTGTCTCAAAACCGTTTAGCTCAGCAGCACGCTCTACTCTGTGTTCTTCAGCACTCACAGGCACGCACACTGCTCTCGTCTCATTGGTGCAACACTCACATTCCATTCCATGAGCTTCACTTTCCTGGCCCTTGGCTATCTCGTCAGGTCCCCTCTGTGACTCGGACCCCGCGGGGAGCATCTACTGATGCGTTAATCACATGCCGCAAAGATGCTGCTTGAAATGTTCCAACCATTGAAAAGTAAAGAGTGGTAGAATGAAGAGTCAATAGCGTGGGCCTAATATGTGCAAAATAGAAAGGCAGTCAATATATCAAATTGCAAAATTCAAAGCAAAGTAATGAGGAATAACGGATTAGCTTGAGCCTCCACCCTATTTTCTTCTTCCTGTCACCTCCCCCCAAACCATGGCCTGCGCACCCGTGCCTGCACTGCAAACTTCTCTTTTGCAAGCTCAGCTTTTTATTTTACAGATCATAATGTGTCACTTTCCCACAGCTGCATCACTAGCACTTGCTACTGAAACAACCTAAGTAAACTTAATTTTTGGCGGCCAAAACTCTTTTCACATTGTGGGCCGAGCCCAGTTCCAGGCTAAAAATCTGAGGGGCAGATTTATGAAGGCCTTGCGCCACCGATGCGTCACTTTTACCCATGCTAAAAGTGACGCACCGGTGGCGCAAGGCCTTCATAAATGAGGCCCTGAGTGCACTTATGAGGCATAATCGCCGAGGACAGATTGGCCATTTATATCGGCAGGCAGGCGGGGTGGAGTCTGGGTCACTGGAGGCCAGTTTATGAAGGGTGACGACCGGTGCCTCTGTCCACAGCTCCCCGGGGTATATGGCAGCCCGCAAAAAGAGAAAGCGCGGAAAAGACATAGGAAGAGAGAAAAAGAGACAGGAACAGAGAGAAAGGCAGGAACAGAGGGGCATATTACCAAGGAATAGCGATATTTATCGCAAAATGCGCTTAGAATACAGCGATATTCACGCATTAACAACGAAATGCTCTTAGCCATGTTATCCACCTCCCATTGGATAACATGGCTAAGAACTGGTCTGGGCAGGTGTTAGTATTTGGAGATATTCGCGCTTAGCGCAAATATTTCCACCGCTACGCCTGCCTTGCTAATAGGCGATAGCGATGTTAGCGACTGCTTTCAGTCGCTAACTAGTTGGGTACGCCCACTTTGCATGCCATTAGCGATAAACATCGCTGACATGCAAAGCGGGCCCCAAAACGCTCGCTATCGCCTAAAAGCTGTCGTTAACATCAGTTAGCGACAGCTTGCTAATAGGGCAATAGAATTATCGCCGCTTAGTGGCCGAAAATTTCCGCTAAAGCGGCGATAATTGCATATCGCCCTGATTGATAATATTCCCCAGAGTTAGAAAGACAGGAACAAAGAGAGAGAGAGAGAAAGAAAGGAACAGAGAGAGAAAGACAGAAACAGAGAGAAAAAGACAGGAACAGAGAGCGAAAGACAGGTACAGAGAGAGAAAGACAGGGCAGAGAGAGAGAGAGACAGGAAAAGAGAGAGAAAGGCAGGAACAGAGAGAGAGAGAAAGACAGGAACAGAGAGAAAAAGACAGAAACAGAGAGAAAAAGACAGGAACAGAGAGAGAAAGACAGGTACAGAGAGAGAAAGACAGGGCAGATAGAGAGAGACGGGAACAGAGAGAAAAAGGCAGAAACTGAGAGAGAAAGACAGAAACAGAGAGAGAAAGACTGGACCAGAGAGCGAAAGACTGGAACAGAGAGAGAAAGACTGGAACAGAGAGAGAAAGGCAGCAACAGAGAGAGAAAGGCTGGAACAGAGAAAGAAAGACTGGAACAGAGAGAGAAATGCAGGACAGGAACAGAGAGAGCAGGACAGGAACAGAGAGAGGAAGACAGGTACAAAGAGAGAAAGACAGGACAGAGAGAGAGACAGGAACAGAGAGAGAAAGGCAGGAACAGAGAGAGAGAGAGAGAGAGAGAGAGAGAAAGACATGAACAGAGAGAGAAAGACAGAAACAGAGAGAAAAAGATAGGAACAGAGAGAGAAAGACAGGTACAGAGAGAGAAAAGCAGGAACAGAGAGAGAGAGAGAGAGAGAGAAAGACAGGAACAGAGAGAGAAAGACAAATGGAAGTGTGTGCTTGCATTGGGAACATTGCATTCAAAGACATAGGGAATCCAATTCCAGTCTATGTCTGGTGCCCCCAGCTGAGAGCACTTCACCGTCCAGAGTGGAACATTGCGCACTATCCATAATATCTCCCTGGTGGAATATGGGAGGGCCAAACCAATCTCCCATCCTTCAGAGGTTGGTAAATTGGAGAAAGTTAAAACCTTTATTTACTAGAGCCTAGACACGTAGAAGTGCACTGTGAAATTCTACATAAAAACACATTATTTCCAAAAATAAATAATACAGAAAAGGCTGTACTGTCACGCTATAATGCCATATTCCATGGAAGAAAGCCTGTCTTTACTTGATCTTTTATATGCCTGGAACGCTGCACCTGGAGAAGCTTAATGGCACGTCACACCAAAGAGGTAAACACTGTGACGTACTGGTGGCGCAGAGGGCTTCTCCATATTTACAAGGAGAGGAAAAGCCACCCTGTGTGACTTTTCCTCTCCTTGTAAATATGGCCCCTTCACACACAGCACAGTGCGTGGAAGGGGCGTTCCATGGGTGTTGCTGAATGTTACGCCACCCTAGAGGTGGCGTAGCGAGGTGCAACGAGGAGAAATGTTTTCCTTTCCTCGTTTTTTTTTCTTTCAATGGGTGCTGCATTCTACAACACGCATTGAAAGAGGAAAAAGTATCTTGTGATTGTTTTTGTGCAGGAAGGTGCCGCTTCCTGCACAAAAGCAATCTCCCCATGACGCAGGCATCCTTGCACCATGGTGCAAGGGTGCCGGCGCATGGCTGCAGTTTGTGCGCCAGCGGAGGGGAAAGCACAGAAATGCGACATATTCTTGTATATATGTTGCATCTCTATACTTTCAAAACTAACGCAGCATGGAGCAGCAAAATGACTTGCTGAACCGTGATGCGTTACTTTGTTGCAAATCTGCCCCTCTGTCTATACCCTTCCTCCCTAAAGCGCACAAAAGCAGCAATGTGTGATGAGGAACACACCGCCTCGATATTGTTGTGAGTGTGCGGAGAATGTTGATTTGTGCATTTTCTCCCAGCCTCTGGAAATGTTCTGTCATCCCAGTACATCCTTACGAAGAGAAGACTGAGCTCGTGTTTTCCAGTGTGCCGCAGCCTGGGTGCCTTACATACTCCCCCCGTGCCCACCTCCCTATGCTGACATGCCCTGCCCCGGTATCTATGGGCAATGGCTCGCCCATGCATGGCATGGAGCACTTCCTGTGGGGGAGGGTTCGGGGGGGTTGGGGGTACTCAGTGGCTCTCAGGTGGGGGGTACGAAGGGGCTGTTGAGAAATCACAGATGTTTTGAGACTGCAAATGACTACAAATTGGGATTGGCTGTTGAATGCAGAAGCTACAGTAATTACACAGCTGTTTCAAAATGTGCTTAAGTGGTGTAAAACTTCCAGGCAACCTCCCCTTGGCCTCCAACCTCAGATTCATTATTGTCTAAATGAAAGGACGTCTATGCAGGGATTATGAGGTTGCGTACGAATCCCCTAAGCCATAAAGCAGAATTTTCTGATTGTCAACTAGTCTGCGCCATGCTGGTTTAAAATAATTAGGGGCAGATTTACAAGCCCCCTGCGCCATCAGTACGTCACTTTTCGTGAGAGGAAAAGCCGCCCTGTGTGACTTTTCCTCTCCTTGTAAATACGGCCCCTTCACACGCAGCACTGTGCATGGAAGGGGCATTCCATGGGTGTTGCTGTGGGTGTTCCCACGCAACACCCATGGAACAAGATATATCTCCAGATTTACTAGAAATCGTGAATCTGGAGATGCGTGTGAATGCTACGCCACCCTAGAGGTGGCGGAGCGAGGCGCAACAAGGAGAAATGTTTTCATTTCTCCTCGTTTTATTTCAATGTGTGCTGCATTCTACAATAAAAAACAACACAGACTATAAATCCCATGAACCATAGGGGGGAGAGTCTCCATTGAAACAGTAAACGGCAATTTAGCTGCATTTTTACCTGACATTTGCGATTTTGCACACGCTCTTACAATCACTCCCAGGCCCCGCTGTCTAAATGCGCAGGCGCCATCTTGGGAGGGGACAGGTCAGTCGGCTAGTCGTTCGCCCCTAACTGCATAAATACTGAGGCTAATGTGCTAGTCAGAGTACTCCTGAGGCTTGAGCCAGGAGTAGACACTTTTTCGAAAGGTACTAATGTGATTACCTGTTTTATTAATTGTTTTTAACTGCTTTTATTGTTGAAACTTTTGAAACAGTAAACGGCGATTTAGCTGCATTTTTACCTGACATTTGCGATTTAGCACACGCTTTTTCAATCACACCTGGGCCCCGCTGTCTAAACGCGGAGGCACCATCTTGGGAGGTGGTAGGTCAGTCGGCTAGTCGTTCCGCCCCTGACTGCATAAAAAACAACACAGACTATATATACCATGAACCATAAGGGGATGAGTCTCCATAGTAACCATAGTCCAATCATACTCCAATCCAGTGTAACTGTATGACGTCCCTTCATGTTCTTCTTCACGGGAGGAAGTTAACTTTGAACGCTTGTCCCATTCAAATTTCTGATCATTCTCTACCACAGAGAGGTAACTTACATTATCCAATTCTTTATAATATTATACGATTCTTTATTCAAAACTATGGTTTTAACACCTACATTTCTTTCCATTTTTAGCCACAATTTAGCCACGTCCCTAGAGGTGGGCTACAAAACATGGCAGCTACATGGCCGCGCCAAAGGTAAGCCCGTCTGCGCCCGTCCGCGCATGGATGGCGCCATGGATCAGGAACCCTGCCCGCTACTCTAGGGGAGCAGTTTGTTACTCCTCCTCTGAGATTTTAACTTTCAGAGCGGCAGTAGATGAGGAATGCACTTGGGGAAGCTGGGTTTCTCATCTAGATTTTCCTACATATCTCTAGAAACCCAGGTCTCGTCGACTGAACCTTTTTCCCTGTCATAGAAGCGTAAAGGGAAGATTTTCTAAATCATAGCTCAAACAACTTTATCATCCAAATCTAATTTAGACTCAAAGGACCACTGACTATGAGCAAAAGTTTTGAAGGTTTATTACAAAGCCAAAAATAACAGAAGTAGGTACTGGAGCTAATGGCTGATGGAGATGCATTTCTCTTTTAATACTGCAGCAAAGTGAGGGAAGATGACAAGGGTCCTAGAGCCCGTAAATGATTCTTTCTGTGCCTGCTTTTAAACTGTAGATCTTCAAGCAAACATGGTCAGGATATCTGTGAGCTATTAGCGGATCAGGAGCCAGTACGGCTGTTTTTAGCTAAAACCTGGCTGCGTCAAAACCCGGCACCTGCTTGAAGCAGGCGTAAGGATTGATGCAGCATTGTACAGATAGGGCACCCCGAGACTTGCTGGAGCTGCGCAACTCCAGCAATGCACCGACTTTACGGCACAGATGCATCACGCATCTATCCGTTTTTGCCCCATGATGTGCCGCACTGGAAATGCGGCGCATCAATGGTGGCGGAGCCCTGACGCACAACAACTGGCGCATCCTTGCTGATATGCAGGGTTGCACCAGTTATTGTAAATCTGCCCCTTCATCTACAGGCGCCCGAGCACGGCGAGAGCATTTATTAATGATTGGACAGAAATATTGCCTCCTTATACTATCTGTTATTCAACCATTGTAGTTTTTGGGGACCTACATTTACATTTTGATAAGGAATTTGTGAGCTCACAGCTGGTTTACAGGCCTTAGGTCTAGAGCAGTTAGTTCATGCCCCTACGCACATTAGGGGTCATACACTAGATAATATCTTCTCTAAAAGTGCTCAGGTGGAAGCTTTGCCACCTGTGCCTGTGGTATGGCCTGACCATTTGATTCTTTCATTTAAGATCAAGAATCCTAGGAAAGTCTCTTGCCAATTGATACAGCCTTTGGAGTCAAAATTGACCCCAAAATGGTCCCTACTAACCCCTGACTCTTTCACAATCAAACTGCCTTTTAGCATTCAGAAACTGGTGCTCTCCACCCAGATAGCTGGCAAAAAATCTTTTTGGGATTAAGGAGGCAGTTGACTCCTTCATCCCCCTGAAACTATGTAATAGTTTCCGCTTGAATCCTTCAGAGGAATGGTTTTCAGAGGAGTTAGCAATGCTTAACAAGCATTTACAATGCAACTGTCTCGGCATTGCAAAAGTTAGAGCTATTAGTATTTTAAATGAACGCGAGTTTAAGGTCTTGACATTGTAAATGACAAGGTCTTTTATTTATGTTTTAAAAACCAAAACATCAATAAAAGTCATTGTCATTTACAATGCCAATAGCTCAAAGTCACGTAATGTGTATGCCAAACTACAGTAGCCTCCTGACGAGTGCCCTTTCACTTAATTTTTTACAAATGAAAGCCCTGGCATTTCTTTTTTTACAAATTAAGCACGGGTGGTGTCCGTGTCTGCATGGCAGTGGTGGTGTCCGTGTGTGCATGGGAGTGGTGGTGTCCGTGTGTGCATGCAAGTGGTGGTGTCCGTGTGTGCATGGCAGTGGTGGTGTCCATGTGTGTATGGCAGTGGTGGTGTCTGTGTGTGCATGGCAGTGGTGGTGTGCGTGTGTGCATGGCAGTGGTGGTCTGCACGTGTGCACGGCAGTGGTGGTGTGCGTGTGTGCACGGCAGTGGTGGTGTCTGCAGATCAAGCCTATCATTAAGGTTCAGGGCCTTTAATTACTGTTATGGCCCTCAGCAGCAGATTGGCATGCTATTAGATAGCCTGGAATTGTGGGCTTTCCAAAACAATAGGTATTGAAGGGAATACAGAAGGGTTCACTTGTATGTCTTATTTTTCCAGTAAAGTCTTGAAATGTACTGCATATTAGCATATGTGTTAATGACCGACGCTGCAAACCGCACTAGAACATGGCTACTGCATACCCACAATCCATTGCCCGCGTCATAGTTTGCACACGGTAGACATTCCATGCACGTGTTTAACGTGACGCAGGAGCAGAGTCCCGGGATGGCCTGTTTTGCAACACATCGCAGTTTTTCAGACTCATTGCAGAGGCGTTATATACACTATGCGGGGAGTGACGCCGAGTAGGATGTTTGTGTACCCTGAGAGTGGGAGAACCGGCTATAGATTCAGATCCGTTCTGAAGTTATGTGAAAGGACAGTGGGGAGTGTAGCGCGCGTGTACCTGCATCACCGCGATGAGGCTGCCGCGTGCCTCGTGAAGAGCGCCACGCGCCCCTCTGCAGACTCCTGCTGCATTCCAGAGAGGCGCGCGACGCGATCCGGTCTGGAATACAATTCTGTGGAGACAAGACCTGGCGAATGGGGAAACGCTGCGCGCGGCCAGGTCTTGTCTCCCTTCGGCGTCTCAGACTGCTGAGACGCCGACAATAGTTCTCTGGCGAGAACGCGCTTTCAGCGCGTTATAGC
Organism: Lissotriton helveticus; assembly: GCF_964261635.1. Classification (NCBI taxonomy): domain Eukaryota; kingdom Metazoa; phylum Chordata; class Amphibia; order Caudata; family Salamandridae; genus Lissotriton; species Lissotriton helveticus. Next base: position 81,462 of record NW_027612053.1, on the reverse strand, counting down.
CGAGCCCTAAAAAGGAATGTAAACGTCTTGAACATTGCTGTAGGAAAAATTATCTGCCAGAAGTTGAAATATCTTGCAGCGCTAAAACACTACCATAAACAGATCAGGAAAACATGTCAGGAGTTTTATACTCAAAAAATTGAATCAGTTAAGAACGCCCCCAAAGACATCTTTTGTATTGTCAAATAACTTACCTCCTTGGAGCGAGTTACAGCAGTGATGTCGGCATCAATGGAGTATTGTAATAACGTAGCTAATTTCTTTTTGGAAAAAATAGAGAAGATCTACACCACCTTTACAAACACTAGTAGGAATTTTACTTTTAATCCCTCAAAGAGTGAAACATCTCATCATCTCATGAGGGAATGTTCACTTTCCAACCACTAGCCGAAAGAGATATACTACAGCTTATGTCAGTAGTAAAATCAGGCTCTCCGATGGATATTATCCCTCCAAACATTCTGCTATGAGGGAAGGAAGCTATTGCACTGGTGCTTACAAGCCTGCTGAATTTATCTTTCAGATCGGCTCAAGTCCCTACTAATTGGAAACATGCAATGCTGATTCCTCTATTGGAGAAACTGTCCTTGGACCCTGCGCTCCCAGAAAATTTGAGACCAGTATCATTGATACCTTTTTTGCTAAAATAGCAAAGAAATTTCTTAACTACAATTAACCAAATTTATGGAAGAAAACCAGGTACTTTTCAAAACTCCGTCTGGTTTCAGGGCCTTATACAGCAAAGAATCGGATCTACTTCTAGTCTCCAAAGCATTAAAAATAGCAGCGGACAACAGCATTGATCCTGCTGGATTTGAGTGCAGTTTTTGATACGGTACCCAAGGCCCTCTTTTTGAATGGTTGGTGGATGCTGGGATCAGAGGCAGCAAATGGGAATGGATTTAGCATTTACTACAAGACAGATCCTTTCACGTCCTGTAACGGTCCTTTAAATCGGAAATCTGTCCCCTGTAGCAAGGGGTGCCACAGAGCTCTGCCCTGAGTCCAACGTTATTTAACGTTTATATGCGTCCATTAGCAGACATAGTCGTGAAACATGGGATGAGACTGGTGTCTTATGCTGATGACACACAGCTGATCATCACGTCAGAACATAAGGATGTAGCGGCTGCGCTTAAATTTAAAGTTTGCTTAATTGACTTGGCTAACTGGATGAATCTCAGTTGCCTGCAATTAAATACAGGCAATTAAATACAGGCAAGACTGACATCATGGTAGTTAGTAAACAGCCTTCCATTTGGTCCTATATCCGATGGCTGGAAGAATGAGGGCCGACCCCGTTTCCTAAATCTAAGATAAAAAAATTGGGAGTATGGTGTGATAACACACTTTTATTCACGGAACAGATATCAGCTCTGTCCGGCATCTGTTTTGGCCTTTTAAGGATGATACGGAAAATCTTAGACCATCTACCTTGGGAGCAAAAAAGACCATTATTCAGGGGTTGATTATATCTTGATTAGATTACTGCAACATTCTCTACTTAGAGGTCACCAAAAGCAATATGAGAATGCTGCAGAAAGTTCAAAATGCTACAGCCCGGATATTATTGAATATCCCAGGATGAGCCCCTGTGGGAGTGGCCCTAAGGGAACTACGCTGGTTACCGGTGCAGGACAGAGTAACTTTTAAAGCTTTGTTTTTTTGCCATAGGATTCTGAACGAGAAGGGCCTAGATATATTCGGCCCCTACTCACCCCCTACAGACCTATTTGGATTATTACGTCTGTGGGTAATGCAAAGCTGACAGTGCCAAAAATTCAAAAGGCACGCTTAGGCGGCAGATCCTTTAGCATTTTAGCAGCAAAAGCTTGAAATCAAGTTCCGTTGGTGCTAAGGATGCAGCCCTCAGTAGCGCTGTTTTATAGAAACACTAGCAGCCCGTCCCGACGTTGTCTGGGTATGAATTGCTGCCGGCCAGTAGTATATTGTTTTGTAGGATTTCGTTTTGATAGCATTTCTTATCAGTGACAGGCATGTGAAACGCTCCGATTCACAGTGCACTGCTGATGCACTTAAGAGTGCGCGTTTAGTAGTGTGTGAACTCGAGTTTCCCTACTTTATTTTTCCTTGCAATATTATATAGCGCGAACTCGACAACATGGCATGAGCACAATTTACATTACAGAAGAACACATTCATTTGTGGTAGGCATGGGGAGACAAAGCGATTTGCCTGGAATCACAGGATGTTGAGCTGATGCCGAGATTCGAACGTAGCTCCCCAGCTCTAAAGTTCGCAATTCTAGAACTTGTGGCGGGAGGTGTGTCTAAAAGTGTATGTCGGTACCGGCCATCAATGAGAGAGACCTGTGCATTTTTCAAATCGGTGTTGAAAAAATATGAGTTTGTTGCTGGAGATCCTTTAGCATTTTAGCAGCAAAAGCTTGAAATCAAGTTCCGTTGGTGCTCAGGATGCAGCCCTCAGTAGCGCTGTTTTATAGAAACATACGCTGGTTACCGGTGCAGGACAGAGTAACTTTTAAAGCTTTGGTTCTACAGTAGATTGGTGCTAAATTAACCTTTAATTTGGATAGGCGCCTACTTCACAGAGAGGAGGAGTTCTTAGCATGGAGACACTTCGTTGGAGTAATCTGACCCAAAACATTTGCATCAATTCCACGAACATTCACTTAAATAGAAATGTGATATTAAGTTTACTTACTGATAACGAAGTAACATCGGGTGGGTCTGAAAACCATTTCATGATGTCCTTGGGTGGGATAATCCTCGCCTCCTTGTCCTTAATAGAATTTACAGTTTTCTTCTCATTAGCTAGGAAATGTTTAATTCTGTGAGGACCTGAGGCGAGGATTATGCATGTTCAAAGCTTACTTACGACCAGAGTGGCGGCCTCCAAAATGGTTTTAAGTAAAAATTCTTGAAGGTTGACTCCGAATGGCCATAAAATACTCAAGTTTGCCACCTACCTGTATGGCTTTGGATGCCATGACCCCTCTTGTGGCTTGGGCCCCAAATGTATGCACGTCCACACCGGCCTTGGCTATGATCCACCTTACCTACCTGGCAACAGAATGAATGGCTTTTGTGTGGCAATTAGAAGTTGCCTCTCACCTGTTGGTCTGATATCCTCTGTAATTTCTTCATATACCTTAATGCATCTGACTACACATAGTTTGGGGCATTACAAAAAGGTAGGATAAGATACCGACATGGTATTTTCCTTAGTTCTCCTACATATGGTTTAAAAAGGATCTCAAAAGCTACCTCTTCCCGAGAGCAGCGTAGTTTAACATCTGTAGGTAATGTTTATGGTCGAAGCGCCAGGATACCCTTTGGGTGACAGCTGCGCTCTATAAGTATGCTTACAATTACAATTACAATGGTAAACGTGACTCCTCCTGGCGTGACAACCCTAGCAGAGGTATCCAAAGTACTCACATCGGACACCCTTTTCATGAAATGAGGTATAGGAATATGGGCAGTTTTGCTGAGAGTTCCTTTCGTGACAAGCACTGGTTATCCTGCCAACTAAGGATTAGTTGTAAGACATCATTAACGTCCCATATGTCTGACTATCTGAGCTTCGAGGGGTTAGAGAGTCTGATACCCTTCATTAGTTTACAGACCTAAGGCTTTTCTCCAGGTGGTTTGTTATCAATAATGTTATGTCCGGATGATATGGCTGACCTAAAGGAATTGACAGTATGGTATGCCAGCCCTGACTGTGCCAATTCTGCCAAAAAATGTGATTGTGAGTAACATCTGCCCACAAGGGATCCAGATGTCTGTCCAAACATCAAGTATTCCATCGTCTCCAAGACGAGCAATATCTCTTGATGGTGCCTGATGCCCACGCCTGCTGGATAAAGATTTCAGCATCTGCTGAAAGTTGGTTGTCTTTTCAGGGTCCCATGAAACCTTCCATGCATGAGGGAGAGGTGTCCCTGTAGGAAGAGAGGGTGCAGGCAACCCTGCGGGTCTCTGCGTACCAAGGGAATGAATGAGGGCAGTTTTTTCAGTAGGTCCCACGACAGCTCCATCAGCGTTCAGAACCATGTCTGCGACTTCCAGATCAGTGTGACCAACACCAGAGATGGTGACTGCCGTCTGACTTGAGCCGCTACCCTGGGAGTCATCATGCATGGTGGGAAGGCTTACGGAAGATCCTTGGAGGAAGGCATCCACTGCTATGATTTCCAGATCCGGTCTCCAGCTCACATATTGTGGAAGTTGATGGTATAACCCTGATGCAAAAATGTTCCAATGGCAAGGACCCAATCTGTCCATCAGTGCTGGGAAGATCTTGTGATCCAGATGGCAGATGTTGCTGTCCGAGTACAACAACAACAAATTTTATTGTTTGATTAGTTAACCCCTTGACCGCGGTGAACATTTCGCCGCGGTGCCGGTGATTTATGGTGTGGGTGTGGTTCGGACGGCCCCCGGCCGTCCTCCACACACGCCCACCGTGACGTCGGACGGCCGCCGGCTGTCCCACGCATGGAAGGGGTTAAAATCATTAAAAAAAAAACTTAGAGAAATAGAATACATCTGCACAGGCGGCTAAGATTATCATGCAGTAGCCGAGTGCCACTTAGGTGTGCTACAACGCCTGCAATTGCAGCGGAGCTGTTTTTTTTGTGTGTAACCTATCATTACAAGAGGTTGAAACATGTCGACCACCTTTTAAATCACTTCTAGATACTACATGGCCAATAGCACCATGAGCAGTATCTCACCAGTTTTTAATTTGGTTACACTGACTCCAAAATAAATTTGTTACCTCACCATTTCTTTTATTCTTTCACCCCTCACTACACACAAAAAAACAGTGCCGCTGCAATTACAGGCGTCATAGCACACCTAAGTGGCACTCGGCTACTTGGGTGGGCCCCGATGATGAAGCATGTCACCGACCAGGTTGGTGAGTGAGGGGTTTCTTATAAAAGTAAAAAACTTCTTTTTTCTTTGTTTCTCATTCATTCTTCTCTGTTTTGAGACCATTAGTGTTTTATGTCCTGGTGACTACTCCTGTCATTGTTTCTGCAAAGTTAACCTAGGGGTTTAAGGAGTAGGTACCTAAAAATACCCTTACTCTCTCTTTGGTATAAACATGTTAGGCAGCGCGCAGCTGTGAGAGCTATCTCTCTCCCCTTTAGTTTTAAAGGGACCTAACAATTATAAATATGGGTGAAAATCAGGGTTTGTCCTTTAGTAGTGAAGAGGTAGAGGCTATTCTTGCCGATTCTTCCGCTTTTGCTGAAGCCAATATATCACAAACTGGGAGAGACTGTCGGAGCTTAAAAGAGATAGAAAAGGGACCATATTACATGGTACTATTCTTAGGGAATACCTAACAAATAATGCGGCCCTCTCTCACTCTCGTCTCAGTGTGTGTCAGACCTCCCCCCTTACTCTCCGCTCTCATCTCAGTGTCAGACCTCTTTCCCCTCTCACTCTCTGCTCTCTCTTCCCTCTCACTCTCCGCTCTGTCTCCCCTCTCACTCTCCACTCTCTCTTCCCTCTCTCCGCTCTCTCTCCCCTCTCACTCTCCACTCTCTCTCCCCTCTCACTCTCCACTCTCTCTCCCCTCTCACTCTCCACTCTCTCCTCCCCTCTCTCCCCTCTCACTCTCCGCTCTCTCTCCCCTCTCACTCTCCACTCTCTCTCCCCTCTCACTCTCCACTCTCTCTCCCCTCTCCCCTCTCACTCTCCACTCTCTCTTCTCTCTCACTCTCCGCTCTCTCTTCCCTCTCTCCGCTCTCTCTCCCCTGTCTAGGCTGCTCTCTGACTGTCTCCAGTGGCCTCTGTCTGTCTCTGGTCACCCCTCCTCACCATCACACACCCTCACATCCACTCACCCTCACACCCTCACCCTCACCCACCCTCACACCCTCACCCACCCACTCATCGTCACCCTCACAACCCCTCACCCTCACACCCCTCACCCTCACACCCCCTCACCCTCACCCACCCTCACCCTCACCCACCCTCACACCTCCTCACCATCACATACCCTCACATCCTCTCACCCTCACGCACCCACACACCCTCACCCACCCTCACACCCCCTCACCCTCACACCCCCTCACCCTCACACCCTCACACCCCCTCACCCTCACACCCCCTCACCCTCACACCCCCTCGCACCCTCACACACCCTTACCCTCACACCCTCACCCTCAGTCACCCTAACACTCACACCCCCTCACCCCCCTCACCCTCACACACCCTCACTCACCCTCACACACCCTCACTCACCCTTACACCCCCTCACACCCTCACCCTCACACCCTCACCCACCCTCACTCACCCTCACGACCCTCTCACACTCACACACCCTCACACCCCCTAACCCTCACACACTCTCACTCACCAGCATAGCATAACAAAACAAGAAATAGCATAGCAAAACAGTACAAAGCATAGCATAGCATAACAAAACACAACAAAACATAGCATAACAAAACATAACAAAGCATACCAAAACAAAACATAGCATAACACACAACAAAACATATCATAAGATAAAACATAGCATAACATAACAAAGCATTGCATAACAAAACATAGCAAAACACAAAGCATAGAATAACAAAACACAGCATACATAACAAAACATAGCATAACAAAGCATATCAAAACATAACATAACTTAGCATAACAAAACACAACAAAACATAGCATAACAAAACACAACATAGCATAGCATAACAAAACAAAGCTTAGCATAGCATAACAAAACATAGCATAGCATAGCGTTACAAAACATAGCATAACAAAACATAGCATAGCAAAACAAAGCATAGCATAATAAAACACAACAAAACATTGCATAGCATAACTAAGCATAGCATAGCATAACAAAGCCTAGCATAGCAAAACACAACAAAACATAGCATAACAAAACATAGCATAGCATAAAAAACAAAGCATAGGATAGCAAAACTAAACATAGCATAGCATTACAAAAATAAGCATAGGATAGCAAAACAAACCATAACATAACATAACATTACAAAACATAGCATAACAAAACACAACAACACATAGCATAACAAAACATTGCAAAACACAACAAAACATAGCATAGCATAACAAAACACAACAAAACATAGCATAACAAAACACAACAAAACATAGCATAACAAAACATAACAAAGCATAGCAAAACAAAACATAGCATAACAATACACAACAAAACATATCATAAGATAAAACATAGCATAACAAAACAAAGCATTGCATAACAAAACATAGCAAAACACAAGGCATAGTATAACAAAACACAGCATACATAACAAAACATAGCATAACAAAGCATATCAAAACATAACATAACTTAGCATAACAAAACACAACAAAGCATAGCATAACAAAACACAACATAACATAGCATAACAAAACACAACATAGCATAGCATAACAAAACACAACATAACATAGCATAACAAAACACAACACAGCATAGCATAGCATAACAAAACATAGCATAGCATAACAAAACATAGCATAACAAAACATAGCATAGCAAAACAAAGCATAGCATAATAAAACACAACAAAACATTGCATAGCATAACAAAACATAGCATAGCATAACAAAGCATAGCATAGCAAACCACAATAAAACAAAGCATAACAAAACATAGCATAGCGTAAAAAAACAAAGCATAGGATAGCAAAACTAAACATAGCATAGCATTACAAAAAAAGCATAGGATAGCAAAACAAACCATAGCATAACCTAACATAACATAACATAACAAAACATAGCATAACAAAACACAGCAACACATAGCATAACAAAACATAGCAAAACACAACAAAACAAAACATAGCAAAACACAACAAAACATAGCATAGCATAGCAAAACACAACAAAACATAGCATAGCATAACAAAACAAAGCATAGCAGAGCATAACAAAACAAAGCATAGGATAGCAAAACTAAACATAGTATAGCATTACAAAAAAAAGCATAGGATAGCAAAACAAACCATAGCATAACATAACATAACATAACAAAACATAGCATAACAAAGCACAACAACACATAGCATAACAAAACATAGCAAAACACAACAAAACATAGCATAGCATAGCATAACAAAACACAGCAAAGCATAACATAGCATAGCATAACAAAACAAAGCATAGCAGAGCATAACAAAACAAAGCATAGGATAGCATATCAAAACAAAGCATAGCAAAACAAAACATAGCATAGCATAACATAACAAAACAGCATAGCAAAACAAAGCATAGCATAATAAAACACAACAAAGCATAGCATAGCATAACAAAACATAGCATAACAAAACATAGCATAACAAAGCATAGCATAGCAGAGCAAAGCATAGCATAGCATAACAAAACATAGCATAGCATAACAAAGCATAGCCTAGCAAAACACAACAAAACAAAACATAGCATAGCATAACAAAACACAACAAAACATAGCATAGCATAACAAAACAAAGCATAGGATAGCAAAACAAAACATAGCATAGCATAAGGAAACAAAGCATAGGATAGCAAAACAAAACATAGCATAGCATAACAAATCATAGCATAACATAACAAAACATAGCATAACAAAACACAACAAAACAGCATAGCTTACAAAACAAAACATAGCATAACACACAACAAAACATATCATAAGATAAAACATAGCATAACATAACAAAACAAAGCATTGCATAACAAAGTATAGAAAAACACAAAGCATAGAATAACAAAACACAGCATACATAACAAAACATAGCATAACAAAGCATATCAAAACATAACATAACTTAGCATAACAATGACAACAAAACATAGCATAACAAAACACAACATAGCATAGCATAACAAAACAAAGCTTAGCATAGCATAACAAAACATAGCATAGCATTACAAAACATAGCATAACAAAACATAGCATAGCAAAACAGAGCATAGCATAATAAAACACAACAAAACATTGCATAGCATTACAAAGCATAGCATAGCATAGCATAACAAAGCATAGCATAGCAAACCACAACAAAACATAGCATAACAAAACATAGCATAGCATAAAAAACAAAGCATAGGATAGCAAAACTAAACATAGCATAGCATTACAAAAATAAGCATAGGATAGCAAAACAAACCATAACATAACATAACAAAGCATAGCATAACAAAACACAACAACACATAGCATAACAAAACATAGCAAAACACATCAAAACATAGCATAGCATAACAAAACACAACAAAAAACAAAGCATAGCATAACACAACAAAACATAGCATAACAAAACATAACAAAGCATAGCAAAAACAAAGCATAGCATAACAATACACAACAAAACATATCATAAGATAAAACATAGCATAACAAAACAAAGCATTGCATAACAAAACATAGCAAAACACAAAGCATAGTATAACAAAACACAGCATACATAACAAAACATAGCATAACAAAGCATATCAAAACATAACATAACTTAGCATAACAAAACACAACAAAACATAGCATAACAAAACACAACATAACATAGCATAACAAAACACAACATAGCATAGCATAACAAAACAAAGCATAGCATAACAAAACATAGCATAGCATAGCATAACAAAACATAGCATAACAAAACATAGCATAGCAAACCAAAGCATAGCATAATAAAACACAACAAAGCATTGCATAGCATAACAAAACATAGCATAGCATAACAAAGCATAGCATAGCAAACTACAACAAAACATAGCATAACAAAACATAGCATAGCATAAAAAAAACAAAGCATAGGATAGCAAAACTAAACATAGCATAGCATTACAAAAAAAGCATAGGATAGCAAAACAAACCATAGCATAACATAACATAACAAAACATAGCATAACAAAACACAGCAACACATAGCATAACAAAACATAGCAAAACACAACAAAACAAAACATAGCAAAACACAACAAAACATAGCATAGCATAGCAAAACACAACAAAACATAGTATAGCATAACAAAACAAAGCATAGCAGAGCATAACAAAACAAAGCATAGGATAGCAAAACTAAACATAGCATAGCATTACAAAAAAAAGCAAAGGATAGCCAAGCAAACCATAGCATAACATAACATAACATAATAAAACATAGCATAACAAAACACAACAACACATAGCATAACAAAACATAGCATAGTATACAGCATCACTCAGCACCACCACAGCATCACTCAGTGGCACCACAACATCACTGAGCTCCACCACAGCATCAATCTGTGCAACCATTCAACAACAACTGGTTCAAATATGTTATCTCAATGTTTCAAGCTTTATTACAAATGTAACAAAAAGATGTTAATATTTGACATATGTTCTTGGATTTTCGTCACAATAAAATACACTGAACATAATCTTCACAAATGTTATTTACAATAGTTTAAGCTATTGCCATTATAAATTACAATAACCTTTTTAAGTATTAATTATTAAAAAAAATTAAAAACCATTGTTATTTGTAATATCAATACATGTAAGTCAAGTAAATAGAACACATATTGCATTACAAATGCTATAGGTGTCACATTTGCGAAAGTTATAACTATTGGCATGGTAAATGACAAAGCTATTAATTTCGCTATTTTCAAAAACAAAACCTAAATAAAAAATTTGTCATTTACAATAGCAATAGCTCAAACTTTCTTAATACGAGACCTATTGCATTGCAAATGCTTGTTTAGGGATGGGACGGAGAGGAAGAAGAAGACGCAAGGAAACAACCAGGTACATTGGGAGGAACAAGACAACGTGGGTAACTACACGTGGAGCAAAACACAGACTGCGCAGGCGTCAACAAGCAAAACCTAGTGACAAATCTATCCTCAAGGCCTTTAACAGGCATAGAGCTGAACAGGTTGAACAAAGGGCTTGGATTTGTCCCGACAGCCAGAATTGATAAGTTTGCTTTGCACTGCGAATTGGCGGGGTTTTTCAGAAAACTTAAGTTGAAGGTGTTTTTTTAAAAGAATTCAGATAAACCAGATACAATATCTGACTCTGATAGTCCACCTTTCAACCCCCCCCCGCATATGACTCCGTTAGAAATATCCACATTCGAACTAGCAGTCTTCAATGACATAGGACATATGCAAGAAGAAAAGCCTTTCTGCAACACAACTAATGAAGAAAGACGAGCACTGGAAGAACTAAAGAACTGCGGTGAAATTATAATAAAGGGGGAGGAATCGTAGTTCTAAATAAACCGGACTACCAGGCAGAATGCCTCCGCTTACTATCAGACAATAACAATTACCAACAATTGTCGGTTGACACCACAGGCCCTAAAAGATTAAATTGAAATGTTTGATTGACCTAGCCGAGACATGTGATCACATAACCAAACAAGAGTCAGATTTTCTAAGAAGCAGCGAAGGAAAAATTCCATATTTCTACATCTTACCGAAGATGCACAAAAATAAATTGCCACCACCTGGAAGACCTATAGTTTCGGGCATAGGATCGTTCCTTGAACCCCTCTCACGGTATTGTGATTGTTTTTGTAAGAAAATGGTACAGGGAACTGAAACATATCTGCAAGACACCAAAAGGCTGTTAAACCTCCTTAACGACATCAGAGTGGATGATACGACTATATTACTGAGTTTTGACATCGAAAGTCTCTATACCAGTATTCCGCAGAATAAAACACTGGATGTACTGAGAAAAACGTAGGAAGAAATTACCTGGCCCTACCACGTCCCAAAACAATTTGTATTAGAATGTGCTGCCCTTGCGCTGAAAAAGAATTATTTTGAATTCGAGGGTACCCTCTTCTTGCAGACTGGGGGGACCTCAATGGGAAGCACGTTTGCTCCTAGCGTGGCGGGTCTCTATGTTTTCGACTTTGAGAAACAATTCAAACTGGCAGAGTCCAATCCCTATGGAGAGCATATTGTATTTTGGAAAAGATACATTGACGACGTCCTTGCCATTTGGCAGGGACCGGAGCAAAGGCTGAAGGAGTTCATCACTTGGATAAATACCTGCGATAAAAATCTAAAATTCACATATTCGATGGATACAAAAACGATGGTCTTCCTTGATTTGGAAATAACGAAGGAAGATGGAGTACTACATACAAAAACATATAAAAAAACAACTGCAAAGAACAACGCATTAAGATATGAAAGTTTCCATCTGCGGGCCCTAAAAGAAAACCTGCCCTACGGCCAGTATCTCCCCTCAGACGCAACTGTAGCAAATTGGAAGACTACAAATGCCAGGCAAAAGAACTAACAAAAAAACTATCTGACCGGGGGTATCCAAAACACATCCTGAGCAAAGGACAGAAGAGAGCACGTAATCAGCCGAGGGACGCTATCCTTGAAGACAAAATCAAGGAGGTGGAATTATTGCTATTAACATGTGTCACTACATTTAACAGTCTATCTAATAGAGTGACTAAGTCAATCAAAAACCATTGGAAAATCTTGAACACTGGTAATCTCCACTGGGAAAAACCTCTCTTTTCATTTAAAAGAGCACGTAGCATCAGGGACACTCTGGTGCACACCCGACCAAGAAACGTGACGGAACAACCAAATGTACTGAGTGCCTGGGGTCTTCCAAAAGTGATGGGACACCATCCCTGCGGTAATTACAGTGTCTGTCATTTGACAACAACAACAAAAACACTGCAGCTGACGAATGGAGAAACATGGACGTAAAGAATACACACAAATTGTAACAGTGTAAATGTGGTATATTTAATCACCTGCCCATGTGGACTACAGTATGTGGGAATGACCGGAAGAAAAGCTAAACAGCGCATCTGTGAGAACAGGAGCTCCATCAGGTGCAAGAGAGTTGCCACAAAACTCACGGAACATTTTTTGTCAGTTAATCACACCACGAATGACTTAAGGTGGACAATAATCGAACAAATACCAACAGGCGATAACACTACCCATCGTCTATTCGAAAAAGAACAACGTTGGATATATCATTTATCAACCCATATATCTGGATTAAACGACAATATCCCATGATCCACTGTGAGAAATAAATAATGAATGACACCATTCAACACTCTCCTTGAGCTGATACTTGATAAAAAACTTTCTTATAAGATCCAAAACATTGATTCAATATATGTGCCCTCAGATCAACAAACTACGACTCCCTCGTTCTTTAGTCTTTCTCTGGCATCACCAAAACCATAGATATCGACCACAAATGCGTTGATTACTATCTCTTTTGGGTTCTAAAGTTTTTATTTTCTGTTTGTGACCCATTTTTCCAATAGACACGCAGATCACTGACTTTTGGACACCGATATGAGGTCAATAACGTTTTTTGGTCTTCATTGTAACATTCGATATTCCCTTACACAGACAAAGTACCGCCTCTTAACATACAAACCTTAAAAGACTGAGGGCGAGCGCTGACATCACGTGCTCTGGTGGCACAATGATAAGGAGGTATTAATATACGCGGAAGTCGAGGACTAAGTAGCCCCGGAACACCGTGCAGGAAAGATAGGTTTCTGGCGGGCTAACGCCGACCGACAAGTAAGTGATAAAAAACAACGGATTCCCACTTCTCCCTTGCATTACCGGGTGCTTTTTATCCACGCACTTCCGGTGTCGGTAATAATCGAATCGGATGTTTGATTTTATTTTCCTACAGAACGCTCCAAGGCTGCCCCCCCATGATGTCCATGAGGAGCATTTAGTACCTTATTCAAGTAAGTCGCTGATCTGTGTGTGTGGTCTATGGGAATAATGGAAGTGTGCGTTTTTTGGCATCACTATTAACAAAAATTTAAAAATAAAGTGAGTCCACGAAATAGGAGTGCCCACGTTTTCATGGTGACCTAATACAGTGTCCTTACAAACAGTAGAGCTAGGCCTGTGACTTATTATTAACAAAAATGTAAAACGATAAGCAACAATAGAATTGGGTCACCGATCTTGACCAGCAATTCAAGAAATATAATGTTGGTGTACACTAATGCATACTAAATTAGGGTGCATTTTACAAAAAATGAACAGAGATGAATGAGTACCTGAATAGAACATTACTGACATTATGTTATGTGTGTTTTTGTTTCAGGTCCTTACACAGAATGCTGTACATAGAACGATAAAACCGTGAGTACGCGGTATTTGCACTGAAGGGTCTGAGAAGGGTGCACCTTAGCGTGTACAGACCTCTCAGACTCCAATTTTGGTCCTGAAGAAAACCTATAATTACAAGAGGTTGAAACATGTCGACCACCTTTTAAATCACTTCTAGATACTACATGGCCAATAGCACCATGAGCAGTATCTCACCAGTTTTTAATTTGGTTACACTGACTCCAGAATAAATTTGTTTGAAGGAGTATCTGATGTATACTTTTTAATTACCTCACCATTTCTTTTATTCTTTCACCCCTCACTACACACAAAAAAAACAGCTCTGCTGCAATTGCAGGCGTCGTAGCACACCTAAGTGGCACTCGGCTACTTGGATGGGCCCTGATGATGAAGCATGTCACCGACCAGGTCGGTGAGTGAGGGGTTTCTTATAAAAGAAAAAAACTTCTTTTTTCTTTGTTTCTCATTCATTCTTCTCTGTTTTGAGACCATTAGTGTTTTATGTCCTGGTGACTACTCCTGTCATTGTTTTTGCAAAGTTACCCTAGGGGTTTAAAGAGTAGTTACCTAAAAATACCTTTACTCTCTCTTTGGTATAAACGCAAATTTTTTGTAACCTTTTACAAAAGGGTTACAAAGACATTAACTTCAACTTGGGCACCTGCTGCTGTAAGCCTTTAAGTGCTTCCTGGCGCCTCGTTGCCTACTTGCAACTATTCTCTGACTCTGCTCTGACCCTTGAAGCAGGGTCAGAGAATAGTTACAAGTAGGCAATGAGGCACCTGTCACGAAAATTAAACCTCAACAGGAAGCACTGACAGATATAAAAACAAGCATTTGCAATGCAATAGGTCTCGCATTAGGAATGTTTGAGCTATTGGTCTTGTAAATGACAATTTTGTTTATGTATGTGTTGGTTTTGAAAATAGCTACATTAATTGCTTTGTCATTTACAATGCCAATAGTTATAACTTTAGCAAATGTGACACCTATAGCATTTGAAATGCAACATGTTTTATATTTACGTGACTTAGCTGTATTGATATTACAAATTACAATGGCTTTTAAAAGTGATTTTAATTTATAATGGCAATAGCTTAAACCTTTGTAAATAACCTTTGTGAAGATTATGTTCAGTGTATTTTATTGTGACGAAAATCCAAGAACAGAAGTGAAATATTAACATCTTTTTGTGACATTCGTAATAAAGTTTGAAACATTGAGAGAACATATTTGAACCAGTTGTTGTTGAATGGTTGGGCAGATTGATGCTGGGGTGGCGCTGAGTGGTGCTGTGGTGGTGCTGAGTGGTGCTGTGGTGATGCTGAGTGGTGCTGTGGTGGTGCTGAGTGATACTGGGATGGTGCTGAGTGATGCTGGGGTGGTGCTGAGTGGTGCTCTGGTGGTGCTGAGTGATGCTGTGGTGGTGCTGAGTGATGTTGTGGTGGTGCTGAGTGGTGCTGTGGTGGTGCTGAGTGATAATGTGGTGGTGCTGAGTGATGCTGTGGTGGCGCTGAGTGATGCTGTGGTAGCGCTGAGTGGTGCTGTGGTGGTGCTGATTGGTGCTGTGGTGGTGCTGAGTGATGCTGTGGTGGTGCTGAGTGATGCTGTGGTGGGGCTGAGTGGTGCTGTGGTGGTGCTGAGTGATAATGTGGTGGCGCTGAGTGATGCTGTGGTGGTGCTGAGTGATGCTGTGGTGGCGCTGAGTGGTGCTGTGGTGGTGCTGAGTGATAATGTGGTGGTGCTGAGTGATAATGTGGTGGTGCTGAGTGATGCTGGAGTAGCGCTTAGTAATGATGTGGTGATGCAGAGGGCAGAAAGGCACAAAAAGCAGTCTAACAAAGGGCAGAACGGCAGAAAAACAAGGGAAAAACGAGTCTAACAGAGGGCAGAAGGGCACAAAAACGAGTCTAACAGAGGACAGAAGGGCAGAAAAACAAAGGAAAAACAAGTTAGGGCAGAAGGGCACAAAAAACGAGTCTAACGGGTCAGAAAGGCACAAAAAAGAGTCTATTAGAGGGCAGACGGGCACAAAAAACGAGTCTAACAGAGTGCAGAAGGGCACAAAAACAAGGGAATAACAGAGGGCAGAAGGGCACGAAAAACGAGTCTAACAGAGGGCAGAAGGGCAGAAAAACAAGGGAAAAATGAGTCTAACAGAGGGCAGAAGGGCACAAAAAACGAGTCTAACAAGGGGCAGAAGGTCAGAAAAACAAGGGAAAAAAGAGTCTAACAGAGGGCAGAAGGGCCGAAAAACAAGGGAAAAACGAGTCTAACAGAGGGCAGAAGGGCACAAAAAACGAGTCTAACAGGGGGCAGAATGAATCCCGCCCTGCGTGTTTGTCCACGAAGATGCCACCTTTTTGTGAAATACCTCTACTTAACTGGAGTACTTTCTACTGTCTAATCAGTAAGTGCTCCCTCGTTGGCTAAATGTATAGGGACAGATTTACAATAACTAGCGCATCCCCAGGGATGCGCCAGTTATTGTGCGCCGCAGCTCCGCCACCCATGGGGCGCCGCATTTACAATGCGGCGCACCATGTGGCAAAAACGGCACAGATGCGTCACGCATCTGGGCCGTAAAAGCAGCGCATTGCTGGAGCTGCGTCGCGCTTGCGACGCAGCTCCAGCAATGCTCTGGGGGGCCCTATCTCCCCAATGCTGCATCAAGCCATGCGCCTGCTCAAGCAGTGAAGTACTGGGTTTTTCGGAACCGGTAACGCACCGGTAACCCAGCGGTGCCAGGGACAACACCCTAAGACTTCGGGTTCTTCCTGTTTAGACTACAGAAACTCAGAGTCTTCTAGGTGAAGTCAAAGATCGAATTTATTGGCTGCAACCAAGTAACAGGTATCCTAGAAGTACAACACGGTGTATATTCTCAGGAGACTGCTCAATCTTACAAAGCCAGCCTTCTCTTTTTATACAAAATATTATGCTTTAGGCAAAAATTCTTTACATTTCAGTTGACCATTCACATGTTTTCACTACAAAGAAAAAGCAGAGTCATGATGACAAGCCCATATTTCAGTTTGTTCAGCCCACAATAAATTATCCGGCAAGGCCCAGTTTTCTCATCAGATATGGACGGACCCCCAATAAAATCGGGCACCTCCTCCTCGTAAAGCAAGTCATAAAGTAGGAAACAGGGACAGGTGTGTGCAAGATTAGGCGTGGGTTGTGTGCGATGAAAGGTTTATGGCATGTTGTGCCTTGATACTATCTCGTTCGGCCACTGGGAGAGGAACTGACCGAACAAGTTTGGCCTTGGGCAGTGGAGTCAGCTTTCCCAGGTCGCAGAGAAGTCAGGAAAGGTGTACGTGTCCTTCAGGATAGTGTTTGGCCTTAATCATTGGCCTATGTGAGGGCAACTCACAAAATGGCTGCCGTACACAAAATGGAACCTGAGGGTTCAGGACGAAAACTGCGATTTCAAGGTGAAATCGTCACTCGAATATGGCGAAAATGCTTGTGCATAGAGTACTAGCCATTCTCGGTCTTCTGTTATCAAAATAATCATGATCCGATGATGTTTATAACATGGGTCCAGAATTTCAAGTACTACAGACCCTCCTTTTGCCCTTAGATAGGCAATAACCTATACTCATGCTAATCTGAGTCCAGGTCTATATTCATAAAGTCATTGAGATGTTGCTGTAGCATCATCCTATTACTTAGCTCGTCCCTCGATACAGGCTTCCTTACACACGATGTAGCACAGAGGCAACATATGGCAGGAGCACACTGTACGCACAGACAGAACAGGAAAAGGATGGCTAAGACCATCCCAATGACCATCAGAATCTTCCATCCCCAGCCGGATACCAGTTCCCAGAACCATCCCATTAACGACCAATCTCCTTTGTCCACATGAATAGATTCGGAAATCTTATGCAGTTTGGAGATGACCTGGTACACTGTTGGAGCGCTATCTGGAATGAAAACACAGCAACTCGATTGGATCACTCTACATACCCCACCTCGGTCTGCAAGGATGACGTCTAACGCGACCCTGTTCTGAAGGGTCATAAGACGATCCGACTGGAGCTCAGCAGTCAAGTTACTAAGGGCACCGGCAGTTTCAACTACGGTGGACTCAACCACCCTTGTCAATTGCCTTATATTCCTGCTGTTAACCATGGGTCCCCAGAACGGCAGAAAACCCTTTACGAAGTCTCCAAATTATTGTTCTGCAGTATCCTCTTTACTGAAGACACCTCTAACTATTCTTGTCCTATGGTAATCTGCCGCAGCTGTGTAGGTGGGAGGCAACAGGAACGAAACAAAGCATGTGCCCGAAAAGTCAGGGGACAACCATGTATAGGCTCTATCATGGCAGATGAAATAGGTACCCCTAGCTGCTAGGAACGAAGGGGAAGTCTGAGACGCAAAAACATATGTCTCAGTACAGATACTCTTCCCTAACTGAGCTCTGGGATTCTTGCCAGTACCTTTCAGACATAAGTGGCCCTGATGGGGTACAATCCAAATCGGGGAAGATCTCTTAGCTTGCTGTTTCTCACTCAGAGTAACACCATATCCGGACACTTTCCATCCTATATATACTAGCGTCTCATCTCTCGGGATAGTCTCATAGGAGATATCTACCTTAATCATATCTACTATACCCTTGACTAGAGCACTATTCTTAGGATTGTCTGTCACAGAACGTAGGGGGTAGGTCTCATGTGCGTAAATGAACATTGTTCTGTATGCCCACACAGAACCATTATGGCTGAATGGCAGGACCAGATAAGGGATACCTTTATCCGTTGTGTGAGGCATAAGACCACACATCCAACAGTTAGTCGTGTTCATTACTAGTTGGTGTTGGTGCAAAAGCTGAACGAAGGAGTTATTAACAAACTCTAATCTCCTAGCCGATTCATGTTCAGGAAGAAGTTGAAAAGAATGTGAGGAAACAGTAGAAGGAGGAGGTATGGGCCATGTAGTGGGTGCAAATGTCACTTGAAAAGAGAATAAAACATATCCTATTAAAAACATCATTACACTGAATAACATAAAAATGCATAGTATCAAAAAGCGTTTCTTGGTCATCATTTTACATATTCTGGCTTTAAAGTTCGTTGTTTTGGCAGGTCTCTTCATCTCAAAAAACTCCATCCTCTCTAAAATGCTGCTCGCGATGGTAGGGTGTTCTATGCTAAGGAATGCTTCTGTCAGTCCAGGGCAACTCCCTTAGACCAACCAGAACTGTCGACCTAACGTCTTCAGCTGCACCCCAAAGACTTGGGCAACCGCGACCCTACAGCTGAACCTGGATGGTGGTTTGAAAAACAAAAATAAAAAAGTTTCTCAGATGAGAGAGCTGCACTTTCAAATTTTTAGCAAAGAAAATAAATAATTTATTTGTCCATAGTTCTCGGCCTCAGATTATAACGTTTCTTCCCAGGTACTGTCTGGTCTTGAAACAGGAGTTCAGGCTTTGTAGTGTCCAATCGGATTGACGGCGGCACAGCTTCTTGCAAGAGATTGTCACTTTCTTTTTCAGTAATTGTTCCTTTTACATCACTGAAAGGCAGAAATCGAGGCACAGTTTCAGTCTCTGAGTCAGCGACACCCTCCTGGACCCACCGGTCGTACGGTAGAGGCAAAGGCACCCTCTTGCAGTGTACACCGTGGATCCAGTGCTTCTTTCCTTCCACTCGAACGGCTGATCTCGTTGACAGAAGAACCAGGTGAGGGCCTGTCCAACGGGGCTGATCGTTTTTCGGCCGCTGGAAATTCTTCACCAAGACCCACGAGCCAGGATTGAGAGTGTGTCCTGGAGCTTCAGAGACCCGAGGCAGAGTATCGTGAACCTGTTGGTGTAAAACACGCAATTTAGCCGTCAATTCATACAAATAGTCAAGCAGTACAGGGTGTTCGATTTCACTGAATTTTGTCGGCCTTGGCGCTCCCCATATGTTGGCCGGACGGCCAAACACTATTTCGTATGGACTAAGTCCCACTCGCGAATGCACAATCATTCTTGTTGATAGGAGTGCTAAAGGCAGAGCGTCAGGCCATTTAAGACCAGAGCTTGCTTGAATTTTGGCCAGTTTTAGCTTTAGCGTGCCATTATAGCATTCTACTAGTCCAGCTGATTGGGGGTGATTTGCAGCGTGGAATTTCTGTTGGATGCCTAGCCCTTCGCATACTTTCTTCATCACTCGACCCACAAATTCCCTCCCATTGTCACTCCAGACCATTCTCGGCATTCCAAATCTAGGGAAAAACTCTTTCACAAGGGCTTTAGCTGTGGATAAGGCAGTGTTGTCTTTTAGGGGATATGCTTCTACCCATCTTGAAAAGGCACAAACAATAACGAGTACGTATTTCAGATTGTTGCACCTTTCCATGTGGATGAAATCTAGCTGCAAAACCTCGAACGGATACGTTGGAGGCGCAAAATGACCAGCTGCAGTTGGGGTTCCCCTACCAGGATTGTATTTCAGACACACAATGCAATTCTTGACCACATTCTCTGCACACTTAGGAATTCCAGCATTTTGCCATACTGGAGCCAACAACTTACAAATCCCTTTCACACTGATATGAGCCATTCCATGGGCCATCGTAACCACTGCAAGCACGTACGCATCGGGTAACAACCATCTCTGATGCTCTGACAATTCAACCCAACAACCATTGGCATCCATTTTACCTGTACTTTCTCTCCACACACTCAATTCTTTCTCTGTAGCTTCAGCTTGAATAGACTTCACACTCTCTATCGTGTCTTCACACATTCCAACGTCACCAATCCATCTTGCTGGGCCTGCAACATACATTCGACTCATCACATCCCTTGCTGTTTCTTTAGCGACTTCGTCAGCAAATGCATTTCCACGACCAACATCATCCGTCACCTTTTTGTGTGCACTGCATTTTACAATTGCAACTTGCAACGGCAAGGTAAGTGACTCGAGAAGCTCATTCACCAACTGACCATGCTGTATCTTAGCTCCATGCAAAGTCAGAAACCCACGTTCTTTCCACAATCGTCCAAAACTGTGAGCCACACCAATTGCATACCCGCTGTCGGTATATATGTTCACTTTCATTCCTTTCGACAACACACACGCTCTCGTAAGTGCAATCAACTCTGCTGCTTGAGCTGAATTGTGTGGGATACGTGCAGCTTCAACAATCGTATGCAAAGTCGTGACAGCATATGCTGCAGTCGTATCTCCATTCGGAAGCTTGAAGCATGAACCATCCACCCATAAGGTACCATCACACTTCACAAGAGGAGTGTCCTGCAAATCTATTCTTCCTTTCATTTCTTCTTCTGTTCTGAGAAAACAATCATGCTGTTCAGAAGCATCTAACTCTGCTACAATAGGCAACAACGTAGCTGGATTAAGCGTGCTGCATCTCTTTATGTGCACATGACTCGCTAATAGTGTCAACTCGTAACCTGACAACCGAGCACTGGTTAAGTGCTGTGTCTTGGTTCTGTTTAACAACGTGTCCACCGCATGTGGAACCATCACAACCAATGTGTTATTCATCACTGAACCAGCAGACTGTCGAATAGAGACAGCTGCTGCGGCTCTCAAGCAACTCGGCAATGCTTTAGCTACCGGGTCTAAAGTCGACGAAAAATATGCACATGGACGCTGCTTGTCTCCGAACAACTGTGTCAAAACCGACAATGCACAACCTTCTTTCTCATGGACATACAATGTAAAGGGCTTACTGTAGTCGGGGGTACCCAACACAGGACCCGAACATAATGCATTGCGCAATTCAGAAAAACTTTTCTGACACTCTTCAGACCATGGAAGGGGATTCGGTGTATCTTTACAGGTTAATGCTACCAAAGGTTTGGCCAGCAAAGAAAAATTTGGTATCCATTGTCTGCAGTATGATGTAATACCTAGGAAAGCACGCACTTCTCTCTGTGTCCTTGGCACACTCAATTTCGCTATTGCCTGAATTCTTTCTGGGGTCAGTTTCCTTCCCTCCTTCGATAAGAGATGACCTAAGTAGGTCACTTCTTGTCGACAATATTGCAACTTGGAAAGAGACACCTTGTGGTGCAAATCAGACAAATGACGCAACAACGACAACGTGGCTTCTTTACAGATTTTCTCAGTATCTGCAGCAATTAGCAAATCGTCGACGTACTGAATAAGTGAGCGCCGTCAGGTAAAACAATCGTATCAAGCTGTGTCTTTAGAGCTTGACTATTTATTGATGGGCTTTCACAGTAGCCCTGGGGAGCGCGTTTGAAGCGGAAGCTTCGGCCTCCTAAACTGAAGCCCAAAATATCCCTGCTCTCCTCGGCAATCGGGATACTGAAGAAAGCATTCTTCAAGTCAATCACCGAGAACCAAGTGGCGGAAACTGGAATCATAGTCAATAAGGCAGTGATATCAGGAACAACTGGAAATTGTGGCACAACTATTTTATTGACCTCTCTAAGATCAATCACGAATCTGTACACAGGTGGCTGAGTAGGGTCAGTACGTTTCAAAACAGGCAGAACAGGACTATTGCAAACGTTGCCTCTTGTCTCTTCAATTACATCTTTATCAATCTGGTCATAAATGATCGCTAGCAACGCTTTTTCACCTTCACTAGAAATGTTGTATTGGGGAATGCGTGGCATTTTAACATTGGCTTTCAATGTCACAACATATGGCGGTATTTCTAAAAGACCCACATCATTAGGACCAGTAGCCCAAAGAATATCGGGAAGAAATGACAATTCTGTCGGAAGTTTATCCTTTGATAAATACATTGGAGAGATCACTTTCTTACCCAGTGTAAGTTGTACTCCCGAGGAAGAGCAATACAACGTTGCCTATAATCTTTTCAACAAATCCATTCCTAACAAGTTTTCACCACAACCTGTCGTCAGAATAAGGGGTGCTTCGAATTCGCAAGGTCCAACAGAAAGGGACATAGGACTAGAAACTGGGTTCCTAACCCGGGCGCCAGAAAAACCTACTGAAACATTCATTCGCCAGACAAAGGTGCACCAGGGAGTTTAGAGTGCATAATAGAACTCTTTGTAGCACCAGTATCCAACAGAAAAGGCTCTGACACACCTGATGTAATAACCTCAACATAAGGTCCACTCTGATCTACTGGAACTGAAACAACTCCCTCTCTTTGTCTACGGCTGTCCTAGCAATCATTACCTTCCATATGCTCATCTTCTTCATAATAGTCATCAGCATAGTACTGAGCTGTCCTACCAGACGCGTTATTCTGCTGATCAAACCTATACATTGAATTTTGAGGCGGAAGGGAACGCGCGTTCTGGGGGAAATTTCCACGTCCTCTACCTCTAGGTGCTTGTGGAATACCTCGACCTCTTGCGCTAGAAACACCATTCATACGCTGCAACAAAGCAGGGCAGCTACTTTTAAAATGACCCTCTTCTTTGCAATATGTACACTGATTAGGGCCTACAGGAAAACGTGGTTGAGAAAACTCGACCCTTTGCGAGTTTCTCGGATACTGTTGATGTTGCAAATAGTTATTCTGGCCATCACGTGGCGGATATGCTTGCTGCAACAGAACCTTCGTCTTTAACTCCTTAGTCTTCTTGTCTGCTCTATCCTTCTCATCTTTATCTCGATTTTCATAATACTGTGCAGTAGCCAATATTTGTGCTGAAGAGGAAACGGCCCAAGAACTTTCTGAATCTTTTAATTTCTTACACAACTCGGGAAGCAAATTGTGCACAAATTTGTCAACGAACAACCGTTGACCACCTTCTGTACTCATATCTTGACCACTGTGGTCGATGAACGTTTCTTCAAACCTGGTGAAGAAATCAGACACCGTTTCATCTTTCTTCTACTTACACGCGGACAATTTGTCCCAATTCACACACATCGCAGGCATTAAAGTTTTCATCTAATTAATGATCCTACCAGGGAGGTCTGCTACTAAAGGCTCGGGTTTAACACCACCAACTTGTCTGCCATCTGCAGCAGCAATATTAGCCCATGATTCACCTAACTCTTGATCATGATCCGCATGACAAATCTTTCCCCACAAAGGCTGTGGAACAACATTTCCAAACAACATGTCTATATCGGCTAAATTCATAATGCAAGAGCCTGCAGTCTGTGACAATTCCTTGTAATATCCTGCAGGATTTTTATGTGGATCAGGCAATGTCTGTTTAAGGGCCAAGACTTCAGCTTGCTTCCATGGGACATGTACCCAGACACGCTGAAAATGTGCTGGTACAGCATCGATATTACGAACCACATCAGCCTGCACTGCTTCCTTCCATACCGGAGGAACTTCTCTCATTGGGTACTGTCTTACCTTCTTTTTAACAGAGGAATCAGACTCAAACAATGACTGAGAAATACCTTCACTCCTGAGTGATAACAGTGTCACAACTGCTTTCTCAACATCGGAACCCACAATTGTTCCCTTTGCAAACTCGAACTGTACACGGCACAACTCAGGTGGATTAGGCTCTGAATCATTCTCCTCTAAATCTTCACACAGGAAAGTACACATTTTCTCAAAAACGTACCTCTGTTTTGGTTCTTCCCACTGATGGAAGCCATCCATAACAGACTCTAGCTCATATCTTGTCGGGTCGGTAACCCATTTATGTGCCAAATAATTCAATGTTTCCTTTTCCCTAGAATCAGTCAGTTGGCTACGTAACTGTTTACGCTCTGAGACAGGAGTTGCACTTGTTGCTCCGAAGAGAGGATACAGAAGGCTAGCAACAGTGCTAGTCATTCGCTGGCGAACAGAGGGAGAACTCGATGAAAGGACAGGCGGAAAAGCAGAATGAGGCAAGGCAGACGCAGAGGCAGCGTCAGGAGGAATACCAGGAGTGGTAGACGATATAGTTGTCAAAGTTGTAGGAAGCAAAGGCAGAGCAGATGTCAAAGTCGGTGGCCCTAGAGGAGGCTGTACCGGAGGAATAGAAACCAACTGAAGAGGAGCTGGTGGCTGTGGAAGAAGTTGAGGCACAACAATCGGGGGTTGCACACATAAAGGTTGCGGAGGTGCTGTTGCATTCTGCTCATAAGGGGGTGTCAAACTCAATAAGTGCGACATTAGGGGGTCTTTTTCAAGATACTTTGCTGCATCTTGCTGAAGCGGCGGCAAAACGGGATAACATTTATCGATTACCATTTGACGTTGCCTGTGCAACTGTTCGCTCATCTGTTCCTCTTCGTTATCTTTAAACTGCATAGCAGCTTGCATTATCGAGATACCCCTTTCTCTCTTATTTTTATTCTCTAATTTAATTTCTTTCTGTTTGGCTTCCTTACGCCATAGGCGGAAAGAGTCAAACATCGCCGGCCGGACTTTCTTCTTGAAAAGTTTAACCTCGAGATTATCTAGGATTTCTGTGTCAAAGCTACCGTATTGGGGCCATTTTAAAACACCATCCTTTCTGGTGTATTGGATCCACACTTCATTATATGTGATGGGGCCTACGCCATGCTTTACATACAGTTCATATGTTGGAGTTCCAATCGGAGGAACCGGACACGAATCCTCCAATCGGGAATCCCTATTACAACCAAGACAAAACAAATTTCCAAGTCTGCTAAGACCAGGCATCTTCGCTCACTAGTCTAGCTTCAAACTTCAAAGGATTATCGAATACGATATTCTCGTGAATACACGAGTCCCTAGGCTTTGGTACTTGCAAGTTCCAAATCAAAGATCCCAAGGGATACCCAAACTAAGAACCAAACTAAGGACTGGGAGACGCTCCACTTATACTTAACTGAGGTATCGATGACGTCACCAGAAGACTCCTCTATCGTTTCGCTCTACCAACATCAAGGGTCCAAATCAGGGCGATAGTCAGGGCAGCAGTTCTTCGTAGCCGTCGGGAAGCGGGTAACCTCGCAGCAAAGACTTTCGGACCACGTCGGCATGCAGGGGTCGATGAAGTGGCGGCCTTCCTCCAGAATTTTCACACGAAGCTCCTCACGAACCTCTGGCTTGGACCGGTACCGCTGATATCGAGCCCCCCCCTTGGGCGCCAAATGAAGTACTGGGTTTTTCGGAACCGGTAACCCAGCGGTGCCAGGGACAACACCCTAAGACTTCGGGTTCTTCCTGTTTAGACTACAGAAACTCAGAGTCTTCTAGGTGAAGTCAAAGATCGAATTTATTGGCTGCAACCAAGTAACAGGTATCCTAGTAGTACAACACGGTGTATATTCTCAGGAGACTGCTCAATCTTACAAAGTCAGCCTTCTCTTTTTATACAAAATATTATGCTTTAGGCAAACATTCTTTACATTTCAGTTGACCATTCACATGTTTTCACTACAAAGAAAAAGCAGAGTCATGATGACAAGCCCATATTTCAGTTTGTTCAGCCCACAATAAATTATCCGGCAAGGCCCAGTTTTCTCATCAGATATGGACGGACCCCCAATAAAATCTGGCACCCCCTCCTCGTAAAGCAAGTCATAAAGTAGGAAACAGGGACAGGTCTGTGCAAGATTAGGCGTGGGTTGTGTGTGATGAAAGGTTTATGGCATGTTGTGCCTTGATACTATCTCGTTCGGCCACTGGGAGAGGAACTGACCGAACAAGTTTGGCCTTGGGCAGTGGAGTCCGCTTGCCAAGGTCGCAGAGAAGTCAGGAAAGGTGTACGTGTCCTTCAGGATAGTGTTTGGCCTTAATCATTGGCCTATGTGAGGGCAACTCACAAAAAGGCTGCCGTATACAAAATGGAACCTGAGGGTTCAGGAAGAAAACTGCGATTTCAAGGTGAAATTGTCACTCGAATATGGCGAAAATGCTTGTGCATAGAGTACTAGCCATTCTCGGTCTTCTGATATCAAAATCGTCATGATTCGATGATGTTCATAACATGGGTCCAGAATTTCAAGTACTACACCCGCCCTGCGTGTTTGTCCACGAAGATGCCACCTTTTTTGTGCAATACCTCTACTCAACTGGAGTACTTTCTACTGTCTAATCAGTAAGTGCTCCCTCGTTGGCTAAATGTATAGGGACAGACTTACAATAACTGGCGCATCCCCAGGGATGCGCCAGTTATTGTGCGCCGCAGCTCCGCCACCCATGGGGCGCCGCATTTACAATGCGGCGCACCATGTGGCGAAAACGGCACAGATGCCTCACGCATCTGTGCCGTAAAAGCAGCGCATTGCTGGAGCTGCGTCGCGCTTGTGAAGCAGCTCCAGCAATGCTCTGGGGGGCCCTATCTCCCCAATGCTGCATCAAGCCTTGCGCCTGCTTCAAGCAGGCGCAGGGTTTTGACGCAGCATTGGCCTAAAGATGACTGAGTGAAATCTTGTAGATTTCACTCAGCCACTTTTAGGAGGCGTTCCTGCGCAGGAACAACCTCCCCTGCGCCAGAACGCCTCCTGATGGCGCAGGGCTTTACAACGTGACGCATCTCTCAGATGCGTCACGTTGTTAATACCCAGCACCATGGCGCATCTTTTGTGCTGCGGCAGCGTCACAAAAGGTCTCGGTAGAGGGTGGCAGTTGTGCAGTACCTTCGGCAAGCCCCATCTGTTGAGTTTTTTCCATAGGTGACTCCTGCTCACTCTGTCGAAAGCGGATTTATTGTCCACAAAACAGGCAAACAGGCGGCGTTTCCTTCTGTGCTTGTTCCGTCAAAAGTGCTAGAGTTGCGAGGTTGGATAGAGTACCCATACCTTGCCTATATCCTGTCTGGAATCTGGGAATTATGTTTTTTTCCTCCATCCAACCTCGCAACTGAATTAGCAGGCACGAAGCGTACAGTTTTGCTTCGACATCAATCGGTGAGATTAGTCTGTAGTTTCCCGGCTTACAGTGATCTCCCTTTTTGAACAGGGGCGGTGGGTGACATTTGAAAGTGGTGGGGCGCAAAGCGATTCGCATACAGCACCGTAGCGAGTGAGCGTAGCGAGCGAGCCCGAACCCCAAAAGGGGGGTTTGGGGGGATAATCCCCCCCACGAAAATTTTGAAAAAAAAGAAAAAAAATCGTGCATTTTCAAGCAAATTTGAGAAAGCAGGAAGGTTAATAAAGCAATTGTGAAAGTGCAGTTATTACATTAATAGATGGCATAACATAGGTAGCTGCTTATTCAGTATAACCACAGAGCTTCATACATTCACACTTGTAAAAGCCTCTAATGTGAGCCATGATGTCTTGCCTAAGGCGCAAACTGGACTGATTAGGGTAATGCATTTTAAATATAAAATGGAAATGTGAAAGGAGTGTGTAGGAAGACTTCATGGACATTGTTGGTAATTTAAACACCATTATTCAGCTCATGGATATCTTCTAATAGTTATGCGCGGCAGCTTGCCTCTCTAAAGGCATAGAAAATCCTCTGAAACATCACACATGATGCATTCTAAAATGTTACAAGTCATGCACTAGGCTGCCTTTTTAAGTACATTAAGCACGTACAGGGATAATATTACAGAGTAAAAATATTTGATGTAAACAAGGGAGTAGCCAGAAAAAGAAAATATGCCCCAGACAGGTTTAGAGGGAGAGCTCCCCCTGAGGGAGTTCTAAAACATATTTCCTGCCCCATCACCCTTTGCATAACTTCAACACTCTGAAACACGTCGCTTCATAAACATGGGCAAGAAACTTGATGGAGCTGTGAGGTCCTGCGACAAAGGCAGCGTTACTCTTCCTATAAGCCGGGAAGCTTAGTGTTCCTGAATGACATGCATACATGTGTACCAAAGTTGTGATGTACCCGTCAATAAAACAAGGTGTATAACGCATGCTTAGGTAAAACATACTTTCACCGATGGCTATCTTAACGCGGAAAAGCGGATGCTATTGTTATCCAACTCAACGGTATTTATTTTATCGACCTTAGAAAAATGAAAGGCTAAGTGGGCAAGCTAGGATTGGAACATGTGATCATGGAGTCCAACAGAGAGCTATGACATAAATGCTTTAGACCACAGACCATCGCTGTTTTGGAGATGTGTTGGTGGGAGGGGCAGAGAGGGCATGGCCACAGACTACTACTGGATAGTTTTGCATGTCTTAAATCTAAGTAAATCTAAGTAATACTGCAACACCTAGAGACAAGGCCACTGGAATTATACGGCAGGGAAGGACCAAAGTATGTGGCAGGGTTGGCTAGAATATGCATCAAGAAAAGTCAAATTGTGCAGTGTAATGTATTACTTCATAGCTTTGACAGTTTTACACATGGTAACGGCGTTAAGGCAAATATTTAACCTTACTAATCCCCGATTATGCAGAAAATGCTGCGGCAACAGAATCGCATAATTCTGGTGGTCTTGCCTATAGGTGTGAAACAAACTAGTGATGCAGAGACCTTGTCTGAATGTTGCAAGTGACCTCTAACCTTCAGAGCTCGCAGTGTCACTTGAACTTTGCCAGAGACGTCCAGCGCATTAAGCCTCTGACAGTGACGCATAGGCTTGGCAGTGGCAGAAATCAAGCAACGTTCTTTAAAACTGGAAGATCTGGCTACAAAGGTGGACTAGAAATAAGTTAGTTGAAAAGTTGCAGAACCGCCATGATCCTAATATTCAAGTGATCTACATTTGGAGAAACCTGTAAAAAATGCAAAATTGATCCCTCTGCTACCATCGGCGCAGCTATCAAACTCAGCTTTCATGTGAACTACACTGGACGCCTTCTCTCAAAGTCAACACATACATGATAATAATAACAAATAACAATTCATGCCTTTTTGCAAACGCGTCACATAACCCACACAGCAATAACTCCTCCAACAACGTTATGAGTGCTATCAGCAGAAGCAGCCTATCCAGATGAACGTGATTATCGACAGTTAATCAAAGAAAGCAGTTACACAGAATGCATAGTTTATATCTGAATCACCTTAGAGGGATGATCATCTTATAAAAACAGATATTCAGTAATGTTCACATTGTAAAAATCAGCATTTGCATTTCACCAATTCATGCACTCTTGCATTTCAGAGGTTGCTGAAAGGCTGTGCATAGGAGAAGTTTTCATCACAACACTGTAGCTCTGCAAGAAACGCCAGACACAGACGGCTGCTCAGAGCCAATGTCTGAATCAATCTAGCAAGTTTAGAACTTTACACTGGCAATGGGATTGTGCGGGGTCTGCCAGTGTTTGGTTGAGCAAGTGATCAATAAAGTAAATTCCTGGTTCAATTGTTAGCACCATGCCTTCCTGAAGAATCCGTCCAGTACGCAAGCTTTTGAGACCAGGCTCCGTACTCCGTTCAACTCCCTCTGGGTAGCCTCCAACATCATGCATGTCAATGCCAAGAAAATGTCCCAGACCATGTTGCATAAATATTGCACCCAGATGAACTTTCACCATGTCATCCACGTTGCCTTTCAAAATGCCAATTTTGGTCAGTTCTTCCAGATGAACTCTGTCTGCTAGACGATGCATATCTGGCCAGGCAACACCTGGTTTTACTGCCTTCATGACAGCACGTATGTTAACAGTTGTCATGTCTCCAAGCGTAACATAAAACAGCAATTTGTAATTATTTCTGCTACATCTGCTGTGGGACTCAAAACCGTTCCAAAACGGTCACTGCTCAGGGTTCAAAGAACTCACGTGGGCTCTCTTCCTCCGTAGGGTTGATGAAGGACGTTGCCATTTTTGCCTGCTTATGCCGGCTGTAAAGCCCATCTGTTTCCTGTTACTAATTTTTACAATTAACATGCACTCATCACCAGCTCGAAGAACACACTCATGAACCTCCTGCGTAGGAGTTTCGGACCTCGAGAGTGCCCCGATCACAGGTTAAGAACCACTGCCCTAAATCATTCACAAGGCCTACGGCGCTAAATGTCTGGCTACATCCAGTAATTAGGACATTTTGACCAGAAACCTGCACTTTGCCTCTTATCGCCGGTCCCCACCACAAGCCTCAAAAAGAAAAAGCATAGAAGAAGATCCATCAGGGTTCAGGGACTGAAAGTCTGGAACAACCTGGAAGCACAACTCACAGAACCGTGGCGGCGTGGCTGAATAAAGCTTCCTTTAGTTAAGTAAATCACTGCTAAATGACCTCTTCACATTGGTATTTAATTGAGCACCTTCAAACTCCTGGGGTCGGTGTCAGCCATACCGCTACCGGTGTCTGGTGATCACACCATTCCATCACCCTATTTTCACTTTTACTGCAGAACATTTCGTACTTTTGTTGGAGGTGCTAAGGTATATGGCAAAATGAAGACATTCTTAACACTTGAAGTCCTCTTTATAATGGGTAAGTCTGTGAAAAGAAAGGCAGAACAACTGTGCCATGCAAATGTCACTGTGAAATATTGGAGCTCAGTGAATGCAGACATCGCCAGCAGAAAAGGGTTTTCGGCTTGCTACCACTGTTAATTCATTGCTCTTATTGAAAGATTGTCCCTTCTCCTTATTTTTTTGGGCGGTGCTGAAGACAGTGATGAAGGACAAGCATTTTTTTTTGCGATCGTAATTTCCCACTGCGATCACAGGGGATTGAAACAAGAGATTCCACGGCTCGGAACACCTCATACATCCTGGGGGGATGGTAAAAAACATTTTCAGTTTCTAATGGCTACTCATATATCTGGACCACAGCATTTGCAGATTTCCTCGGCAGAAAGAAAATAAATCCTTGCACTTTTGCCAAGCTGCGTTTTATGTGCTCAGAATTAAATCACTACTTGCTGCAGGCCAGTAACACACCTCACACAGACTCCCATCAACTCAGCAGCTGTGGACAAAGTGAGAGAAGGCTGCATTACATATGGATTGGTAACCCAGAGGCAAAGGTTTCTACATGCCTGCACTGAACCACTGAACCACCGATTCTAAAGCGGGCCAACGGGAGAGCTGCCGCGTGTACGAAACAGCAAAACAGTTAAGGTGATGTAAAGGCAATCGTGAGGGGGGAAAAGTAACATGAACATTTACAAAAGACGAACTGTGATCGACTTGCACGAATAAATTCCATCAGGAAGTGAGGGTGAACCACTCCCTTGGGTGTCACGATGATTTCAGAGTTGTTCTCGAGTTGTTGCCAGAGTAAACGCAGACAGTTCCCATGCACGCCCTTGGTTTGCAAGACTGCATTAAAACTGGTTTACAGCAGCAGGCCTAGTTTATACCAGGCTACATAGCGCCATTACGTATTCCACACTAGGCGTCATCACCACGTGCTCACAGCTAGTCAAACAGCGCCTTTCTGCACGTTCACTGTATAGTGTGACGCTAATACGAGCTTGTGTGTCATACATCACCTGTATGCGCTGGTACAGCACTTCACAGTACATGTGTGAGCTTATACCACGGTGGGAAGCATGCCCACCGTGCCCTGCTGCACCAGTCCACACTATACCGTGCCCTGCATCATCAGGGTGCACTATACCGTGCCATGCTGCACCATGATGCACTATTATACCGTTCCCTTCAGCACCAGTCCACACTATACCGTGCCATGCTGCACCAGGGTGCACTATACCGTGCCATGCTGCACCAGGGTGCACTATTATACTGTTCCCTTCAGCACCAGTCCACACTATACCGTGCCCTGCAGCACCAGTCCACACTATACCGTGCCATGCTGCACCAGGGTGCACTATACCGTGCCATGCTGCACCAGGGTGCACTATACCGTGCCCTGCTGCACCAGGGTGCACTATACCGTGCCCTGCTGAACCAGGGTGCACTGTGACCTTCAGCGCCAGTCTGCATTGTACTATGCCCTGCAGCACCAGGCCGCCTTACAACGTGCTGGACAGCACCAGCCTGCACTTCCATGATACGACGCTGCACCAATCTGCACTTCCACATCACAGTCTCTCTTCCCACTTATTTAAGCGCCAAGAGTCGTTGCGCTTGTGATAAGCACTATGCCTTTGGCTTCACGCGGCGCTGTCCTGTTGATAGGAAGTTCTACTTTGGAGTTTCTTGGAAAGTGACATTGAAGATGGGGCGAGAACCGTGTCCTGTGCGCACCGTTTTATGTAGTTTCACCAACATTTGTTTTCTTGCTCAGTCACCAAGCGAGCCATTTCTATTTAGTACTTGGTTAGACAACAAGGGTTCGGATGTTACCTATATTTGCCCTGAGCGTGTAATTGATTCAACAGTTGCTCCAACGAACCGGTGCAGAAACATAATTTGCTTCGACTCTCATGTTTCTGCACCTGCGTGTTGTGCAAATGTCCGTTTCTTTTTTGTCAGTTCATCCGTGCAAGAGTCAGCTTTGTATATGTCAGTTGGTGCAATGTCGGTGCAAAGGCAGTGCACTGTAGCTAGTTAGACTATATAATCCCAAAGGGACGCATTTTATCATACACCTCTGGAACCTTCAAACCTACACCTATAAATTATTCTGTGCCGCTAGCGCTCATCAACCCAACGAGCTGTCTTTTTTTTCTTGGCCTCGGTCTCCTGGCGCGAAATGTAGTGGAAAGGGTGTGATATGAACATTTCAGCCCAGACTCAGAATGCCTTCTGCGGTCGCCCAGCTGTGCCCTCGCCCTCACCCAAGATGCGAAGTAATACATTTGCTTCTATTGCGCTTAGCGCGAAGGCGCCCAGGCACTTTGTTAACCGTCTGTAGTGTATTGCTTCTAGAGGCATGTCTCGGGGTTCCATACGGTTCGTTCACTTCTGCACCTACCTGCCGGTGTCTGCGCTGTCTGAGGAGTCGGACTGCCTTCCTTTCTCGACCCCGAACACCTCGGGCTTACCCCTTCCTTGGACTTCCCGCCTCTATGACTCAGCAACGAATGCCGGGCCACCCCCACGCGCGGCATCCAATGGGATGCTGCGCCGGTGGACCAGCCAATCCTGGCGCAGGGGGGGCACATTTCGCCCTCGCCCTGTCGCCCTTTGGAAACCCGGGCTGTGGCACTGTGGCACTGGCAGGCTAACAAGCACCCCTGGGTCCCGCTGGGGAACTTACAGTGCGCATGCTTGAGAAAGTTTTCAACTTTCTCAAGCATGCGCACTGTAAGTTCCCCAGACTGCGCACTACGTCTGCTGCAGCCTGAGTGTGTGGACTGTCACTCAAGCTGCAGCAGGCCACCCCCCCTGGCAATTCCCGGCGGCAGATTGTTCAGAGTGTACTTTATTTAGATACGGCCGGCAGCCGCGATGCGTCCATGGTGGCTGGTGGGGCTACGCCCCTACGCCCCAATGGACGCACCGCTGCTGTTTTTGAATATGGGGTGGATGATGGTCCACCTCCAGGAAGCCGGGATATTGGACTGCGAATAAATCTCATTGAAGACTGGGGTGAGGATAGAAGACCACATCTCTGGGTTATTCCTAAAAATCCCGTTCGGTATACCGTTTGGCCCAGCTGCTCCCTGAGACTTCAGTTTCATTATGAGACCACTCAACTCTTTCACGTTTGTCAGGGAGTTTGGCTCATTGATGAGTGAATTTGATTGAGATGTGATGTCTTCTGCAGAGACCGGAGTGGATGAGGTTTGGACTTCCTTCTGTTCGTGGTCTAGCCCGTGAGGTGATTGTTCGGGACCCGTCGTAGATTTGTTAAACAGAGTTTTCACGTTGGCAATCCATATATCAGCACCAATTCCTGCCTCTTGCTGGAGTATTGGACCAGATGTTAATGTGTTTACTATGCCCCAGAAGTCGCTGCTGTTGGATTTTTTACTGGCAGATAATAGTTGCCGCCAGATGGACACTTTGTGCTCTGTTTTTTCTCTTTCCAGGTTCCTCCTGTACGTGCGCCTTAGTGCGTGCAGCTTTGTTATTTCTTGTTTTGTACCTTTTTCTCCAACTTGAGATAGGCATCGCACTTCTCTCGCAATCTCTCTTTTTTGCATTTTGAGATCTAGATAGAACCACGGATTCCCTCTGGTGATTTTTGTTGAAATCCGTCCAGTGAAAACTGGGAAATTTAGGACCAAAAATTCGGCCAATCGCTCCCAGTGGATTACGTGAGCATGTTCTAGTACGGGGCCTTGGATTTCTATGAAAGCCTTGACTTTCTCTTGAATGGATTGTGGGGCCACTCCTCGCCATTTTAGTTTACGAAGATTGAACGTTTCTGGCAGCTGCATGATGGTATTGCACTTTTGAGCAATTTTTGCTTTGTTCTTCAAGTTCAGAGTCAACGGAAGGTAGTCACTTTCGGCTCATCGGATGATTCTAAAGTTGTTAATTTGTGGAAGCAAGTTATTGATGATTATTATGAAGTTTATTGTTGAGGCGACCTTTCCGCTCAGATATGTTGCCGCGGCTGGCGAATCCCCCGGAGCTTTACCGTTCATGATTGTCATATCGAGTGCTGCTAGTTTACAAACAAGCTCGGTCGCACCCTGGGAGGATTTACTGTTTCTTCCCCGTTCAGTCATTAGAAGATTGCTGTTAAAGTCACCTGAGATCACTATTTGGGTGTTCACGTGGCTTTCCTGCAATGACTTTAATAACTTTATTAGTGTTATATGTTTACCCTTCTGCTTTTTTCTCTCCGGGTGGATGTAGACGTTGATTAAAAGGAGTTGTCTGGTTGGTTCCTTGCTGCATACCTTGATCACTTGGATCCAGTTTGCCCCCGTGTCTAGTTTTTCCGTTGCCCAGTTCAATTTTTGAGTGATGAAAGTTGATAAGCCCCCTCTCGAATGACCATAATTTGAATGTCTTTCTGCCAGGCAGTGATGTTCAATAAATCCAGGTATTGAGCTTGCCCCCATCTCCATGTTTCTTGGAGCAGGATTATTTGTTGTTGCATAAGGAATGATACGGCTTCTTGGTCTTGTCCCATGTCTCTGAAGCCATGGACGTTCCATGAACAGAGCGAGATGTTGGTTATTTGGGCATCTTCCGGCGCCAATGTTATACTTTTTCTGTCTTGGTTAGGAACACTTATTATTCAGCGTTCTTGGGATCCAGGACCAATCCTTGAATTCCTGTAGGCTTCCCCCGGTATTACCAGGACGTTCGCTTTTGGGGTGCCTGTTCTTGCAAGAGGGAGCTGCCAGTGAATTTGAACACGCACCACGTACGCATGTGGGCTGATGTTTTCCTGGGCTTTTCCCTTCGTTTAGTTTTTTAAGAAAGGATTATGGATACCTTGGGCGTTGATATGCCTTAAGCCTGATGCCCCATGCCATAAATCTTCCACTCATAGCTACAATTTTGTCCACCATGTCCTTGGACGACCAAGTTGTCAGAGACTCCTTGTAAGAACTGGGACCACCAGTTCTCCGGGGGGTAGCTTGGCTCGAGCAGGAAGGCGGCCAGGGGCTTATGTGTAAAGCAGCTACTCAACACACGCATCCAATGAGACACGGAGTGGGACACAATAATGGAGACCACACCAGTAGTTGCGTTTATAAATCAAGATCTTTTATATAGATGTTAGATCAGAGCAGATAAGGTATTAGCAAATCATTAGCATTGCATCAAAGTACCTTACTAAAACATTTCATGAGCGTCCTTCAAAATGCATTTCCTGTAAAAGGGTAAACATTTCATTAAGAACTCTCAATGCAGCAGAAAACTCCAATGAACACAGCCTGTTGCGTTAAACTATTCAGCAGGCTAGAAGGCAGTATCATAAACAATGGATTAACCTATAGGAAGCAATCAAAAGCATTTCCTCTTGTAAATACCAACAGTCTTGCGACCAAAATCAGATCATCAGAATAGCATTAGACTGAATCAATAAGTATCACAGTTCGGCCCCATCAGCAACTGTAGATGCCCGCCCCTGCAAGAAATTCAGTACAGTGAAAAGGATCCCCATTCCATAAGCAGGCTTGTAAATATGGCATAAACATGAGCACTACAGGCCGGAAGCTGGCAATATGGCAATTCAATGCCGGGGGGCAAGTGTCTGTTCCCAAACCTCCTAATTCTCGAGGCACAATAAGGGGGCCAACGGGGCCCAGACTCAGTTCACCCCGGGGAGGGGCGACCTCGGGCCTCACCCGGCCTACCGCCCTCCTCCCCAGGGGTTACCTGGTGCTCTTCGGCCTGATCAGGGCCCTTGCGGAGGTATCAGCGGTGGAGGAGCAGTTCCGACCCTCCCGGGGCCTCACTCGGCCCGGCGCTGTGCAGGTGTGGCTTCTGGGCACCAGCGCCGGGGCCGGGGCGAGACCGACGTGTGGGACTGAAAGGAGGGGGCACTTAGGCTCCACGGCCCCCTCCGCGTTGTTTACAGACCGTCTCGAGGCCCACCGGCAAGGCTCCGAGGCCGCTGCAGATCGTGGCCGGGGCGGCTCCAACCAACCGCGTGGCCCGCCTCGAGGGCGCGCCTGCCTGGACCAATGGCAGCACGGCACCCGGGGCGGGGCGGAGGAGCTCCCCGGTCACGTGACAGGGGACAGCTTGGCTTCGGCCTACCGCGGTCCAGCCTGTGGAGAACGGCGGCCCTCTCCTCACATATGGGGGCCGCTGAGGGGGGCAATGGAAGCTGGTGACGGTCGTCACGCGCCGACAGGGCAGCCGTACTTCAGGGACGTCACGTGGGCGGCGCGAATGCCGCGATGGTCGCCAGGCCTCGTCGTGTGCCTCGGACGGTACAGCAGCTCTGGGCTGCGGCGGTGAGTGGGGGTCAATAGCACCTCGTGGCGACGGTGTCCAGGCACCGCAGCGCTCACTTGTGCGGGGTAAATCAGTCGGCTCAGGAGAGCGCTTGGGGGCAACTGCAGACAGGATGAGTTCTGAGGTGAACAGCACCTCAGGGTTACAGCGCTTCACTGGGGTCTATGGCGTTTGAACCACGGGAGCACAGTTAGCTCAGGGCAGGCAGTGCTGGCAGGGGAATTGGATATAGCTCTTTCCCCACAACTTGGCAAGGATTGCAGGCAGGATGGGTAGCAAAGCAGTTCAGTTCAGGGGGAGACAAGTGGGGCAAGGTGGGACCACTGCAGGCAGGGGGTGCGCAGGGCAGCACAGTCCAGTACCTGGTCGATCCCCCAGCAGTCTCTGGTCGCAGAAAAGCAAACTTCTTGGCGCTTGGATGGTTCTGCGCCCTTGGATGTTGGTTTCTTGAAGTTGGAGGGGGGGGTTGAGTTGAAGGCCTGAAGGAGTTTTCCTCAGTCACTGCAGATGGACCCTGGGGTTCCCTACCACTGGGCCCGATCAGGGGGCTAGTCTAGGACACCTCACCCAGCTTAAGAGGCAGCACCTTAATCCTGTCACTCCCAGTAACATAGGTTCCTAACTAGGCCCTCCCGCCTAAAACTCCTGCGTGGGTTCCCCAGGTCAGTGATGCCCCAACTGACTAGAAAAAGTTCCCTCCCTTGCTTAAGTATGCCCAGGTCCGGTGACCACTCTCTAAGGCGGCAAAAATCAGGTCCGCCTTTCTTCTGGAAGGTTCCAGGAGCTTCCCCACTCTACCTATGGACAGGGGAGGGGTGGCTGGCATTGCAACATTGTATGGGGATCCAGCCTGCTCCTGGCAGCTAGGGTGCTACACTAAAAAGACCATTCTGCAGTAGCAGGGGCCATTGGTAGCCATGTTTGAAGTAGAGAGCACCTGCACCCTAACACAGATCAGCCATGAAAAGGTGCCCGAAGACCTAAGGGCCAACAAAAAGAAGGTGGGAAAAATGAGGCAAGGGCAAAAAAAAAAACACAGGGAAAGACCACCCTAGGGCTGACAGGTCTAACATGCGTCCCCCCCTGCCGAAAGAGGGGAGAACTACCCAACCTCTAGGGAGTTCTCGTCGCTAAGGCGGAAAAACCGGAAGAGACCGTCAGCATTGGCGTGGTCTGCTCCGGGCCGATGTTCCACCCTAAAGTCCATCCCCTGTAGGGAAATGGACCACCTTAGCAACTTGGGATTTTCGCCTCTCATCTGCATGAGCCAGCAAAGGGGTCGGTGGTCGGTCTGAATTAGGAAGTGAGAGCCAAAAAGGTATGGCCTCAACTTCTTCAAAGCCCATACCACAGCGAAGGCTCCTCGCTCGATGGTACTCCATCACTGTTCCCGAGGGAGGAGTCTTCTGGAGATGAAGGCCACAGGTTGATCTTGGCCATCATCATTGATTTGCGACAGCACGGCGCCTACGCCATGCTCTGAGGCATCTGTCTGCACGATGAATTCTTTTTGGAAGTCCGGAGTGGCCAGCACCGGAGTGGTGCACATCGCGCGCTTCAGTGTTTCAAATGCCTCCTGGCAAGCAGCCATCCAGATCACCTTGCGTGGCTGCTTTTTGGACATCAACTCGGTCAAGGGGGCCACGATGGTGCCATATCCCTTGACGAACCTGCGGTAGTAGCCAGTGAGGCCGAGGAAAGCTCGGACCTCAGTCTCAGTTTTGGGGGGCTCCCAGGCCATGATGGTCTCCATTTTGGCCTGGAGGGGTTGCACCTAAACTCCGCCCACCAAGTGTCCCAGGTACACGACAGATCCCTGTCCAATCTGGCACTTGCTAGCCTTGATGGTCAAGCCAGCACGTTGTAACGCCCGCAGCATCTCCTGGAGATGCTGCAGATGGTCCTCCCAGGTGCTACTGAAGACAGCTATGTCGTCCAGGTAGGCAGCTGAGAAGGACTCCAGGCCAGATAACACCTGGTTCACCAACCGCTGGAAGGTGGCCGGAGCATTCTTGAGCCCGAAGGGCATCACTCGAAATTGGAAGTGGCCCTCGGGGGTGGAGAACGCTGTCTTCTCCTTCGCTCCATCGGGCATGGCAATCTGCCAGTACCATGATGTCAAGTCGATGGTGCTGAGGTACTTGGCGGCTCCCAGCCGGTCAATCAGCTTGTCTGCCCGTGGTATCGGGTGAGCATCTGTCTTGGTGACAGAGTTCAACCCCTGATAGTCCACACAGAACCGAAGTTCTGGTGTGGTGCCCGGGGAAGCCGCTTTCGGCACCAGCACAACCGGACTAGCCCACGGGCTGCTGGAGGGTTCGATTACTCCCAGCTCCAGTATCTTGGTCACCTCACCCTGGATGCTGTTCTTCACCTTATCGGACAGCCGGTAAGACTTGGTTTTCACTGCCGGACTGTCCCCTGTGTCCACATCATGGGTACACAGATGTGTGATTCCAGGCGTGAGGGAGAACAACGAGGCATGCTGCGCCAATACCTGGCGGCAGCCCCTCTGTTGTTCTGGGGTCAAGGATGGGGAGAGGACAACTCCCTCCACTGAACCATCCTTTTCCTGAGCCACTAGAAGGTCAGGAAGAGGCACACATTCCTCCTCCTCGCTCCCGTCCGTCACCATGAGGAGAGCAAGCTCCGATCGCTCATGATGAGGCTTCAGGCGGTTGACGTGGAGCACCCAGTGGGGCTGTCGGGGGGTCTTCAAGTCAACGACATAGGTGGTCTGGCCTCGACACTCCACAATCTCGTACGGACCAGTCCACCGGTCCTGGAGGGCACTAAGCTCCCCAGGCTCCATGACCCACACCTTCTGTCCAGCGTCCAACTCCACCGTCCGAGCGTTGCGGTCATACCACTTCTTCATGACGGCTTGGCTAGCCTCTAAGTTGCCTGAGGCTTCCTTCCACAGCGTGGCCATCTGGCTGCGGAATGCCAGCATATAGCTGACAACATCACGGGAAGCTTCTTCGAAGTCTTCTCCCACCCCTCTTTGACCAGACTGAGGGGCCCCCTAACGGGATGGCCATAGAGCAATTCGAAGGGGCTGAACCCGACTCCCTTCTGTGGTACCTCGCGATACGAGAACAACAAGCAAAGGAGGAGGACGTCCCATTTCCGCCTCAAGTCTTCTGGCAGGCTCCGGATCATCCCCTTCAAGATCTTGTTGAAGCGCTGGAGGTATGAAATAATGAAAATAATGCGATGCGTTACTCAAATTCCACGCAGACTGAAGTACAAGGTTTAACATTTGATTAACCATCAAACTAAATTTCTTTAATGTAAGAAATAATTAACATTCAAAAAGTACTGACCATTCATTTAATGGCCCTTGTTCGCACTCTAACTGAAGTTGATTTGCACTGTCTCAATTGCAAGATACCTTTAGAGAAATATATCAAATCAATAAAAACTAAATCACCTTGAAATGAGTTAGTTTGTTAATTAGTATTAGTGAACTGAACTAAACTTTCATGCAAATGTCATACCTGAGACTTCTGCAAATCTTCAATTCCTTGGAAAATCTGCAGTAGGAAGATAACAGTAACAACAACCTACTCCAGTGAACATCTGCACATTTAGTACATTTCCCAAAAAGCCTTCAATTAAAGAACCTTACTTCTAATTTCCTTTTTACATCGTTTCTTGAAAGTAACTTTACAAAGAATTCACAAGTAGTAGTTGGTTTTACCAAGACTTGTTTTCTTCGCAGTCAATTTTACAATAGTCTCTATAAAATATACCTTAGACTATTGAATGACATCTCAAGTTGTTCTCTTGACTTGCCAAGGTTTGTTTCCAATGTTTTCAGTCAAGGTTTACAATCAACTACAATTAACGTTTTATCTAAAGGGTTTTTAAGTTCTAAATTGAAGAAGAAACCTTTTCTTTCTCACGGAGCTCTAAAGTCCACCAGTTCTTAATTACTAAAGTAATTTATCTTACTGTCCTTCAAGTTGATTTGCGACGAGTACAGGAGACTCGAACCGGCTTCCTGGTGATGTCCGTGTAACACGATATCACTGCTGTCAACACGGAAAGGAAACGTCGGGTGATTTACTTCAAGGTTTACCGCGTTTCCGCAGTCGGTCTAGGAAATAATAACAGGGCTTGACTCGGGGGCTCAATGGGGATTAGCTGACAGGGAATGAAGGTTTTAAAAATAAGGAAAAGATCTTCAAGCTTTTTCACGGAACAGTGGCTCAGGAAACA
This sequence comes from Lissotriton helveticus, assembly GCF_964261635.1. Classification (NCBI taxonomy): domain Eukaryota; kingdom Metazoa; phylum Chordata; class Amphibia; order Caudata; family Salamandridae; genus Lissotriton; species Lissotriton helveticus. The sequence continues at coordinate 39,626 of NW_027612053.1, read as the reverse complement.
GATGCGCTTGTAGGATCAGCAACGAGACGAAGCGCTGAGCCGTTGGGAGAGAAGCCCTTTTAAAAGCTTCTCACTGTCACGAGAGCCAGCGCGAGCTCAATAGACTTCTCACTGTCACAAGAGCCAGCGCAAGCTCAATTCCATGACGCCTCAAACCAGTTGAACAGTGTGAGCCTCTCTCATGACGAGCTCACAATCTGACCCAGCAACAAGCATTGACGAATGCAATTCTAAGGCTACTATTTACATAACTGAAATTAAAGGTTGCATACAATTCCAATGTTACCTTTAAAACAATAAATTGAACTTTCTGTTTTCATTGGTAATTTACAAAATCAAAATTCCTCTGAATTAAACAGGACGACCAGTAACACCCCTAACACTACGAGCCCGTTAGTCTGGGGGTGGTAAGGGGTGGAGAACCGATAGGTCACTCCGCACTCCTTCCACATGGCCAGCATGTAGGCCGACATGAAATTTGTGCCCCTGTCCGACACCACGACCTTGGGGAATCCCACTCGGGTGAATATCCCCATCAGGGCCCGCGCCACTACAGGTGCAGTAACGGTCCTCAGAGGGATGGCCTCCGGGTACCGAGTGGCGTGGTCCACCAACACCAGAATGAACCGATGTCCCGCAGAGGTCGGAGGGTCCAACGGCCCAACGATGTCAATACCGACCCGTTCGAAAGGGGTCCCGACCACCGGGAGTGGTTCCAATGGGGCCTTCAATTTGGTCCCAGTCTTGCCACTCGCCTGGCAAGTCTTGCAGGTCTTGCAATAGGTGTCAGAGGCAACTCTCATCCTGGGCCAATAAAAGTGTGGGACAAGCCTTGCAAAGGTCCTGTCCTGGCCCAAGTGTCCAGCTAAGGGTATCTCATGCGCCAGTTCCAACAAAAAGGCCCGGTAACACTGGGGGACCACTAAGGCCCTCGAGGATCCATGCACCGGAACCCTTGGCTCACTGTACAGGAGGCCATCCTCCCAATACACGTGATAGCTGCCGGTCTCCTTGTTCTCCGCTTGGGATTCGGCCTGTCGCCGCATGCCTTCAAGCGTGGGGCACTCCTTTTGCACCCGACAGAATTTCTCCTGGGTAGGCCCTCCTTCCACATGCCACTCGGCAAGGGTTGGCAAGTCCCCCACGGGAACGACATCCACCTCCACGGACTCCTGGGTTACCTCCGCGGGCTCCCCATCCATCACACGAGGTGTGTCCTCTACGACACTCTCCTCTGGACCGGCACTGGGTTGGGCCGTTGTTTCAGGTTCCAATTCGGGTTGAGTTTCTTGCCGGGCAGCCATGGGCTTCGGCCTGTCGCCGCATGCCTTCAAGCGTGGGGCACTCCTTTTGCACCCGACAGAATTTCTCCCGGGTAGGCCCTCCTTCCACATGCCACTCGGCAAGGGTTGGCAAGTCCCCCACGGGAACGACATCCACCTCCACCGACTCCTGGGTTACCTCCGCGGGCTCCCCATCCATCACACGGGGTGTGTCCTCTACGACACTCTCCTCTGGACCGGCACTGGGTTGGGCCGTTGTTTCAGGTTCCAATCCGGGTTGAGTTTCTTGCCGGGCAGCCATGGACCGCGTGACTACGCAAGTCCACCCTGGTAATCCCAGCATCTCAGTGTGGGCCTTAAACTCCACTTCCTTCCAGGCGGTATGTTCGAGGTCATTACCGAGCAGACAGTCCACAGGCAAGGCAGGGCTGATCGCAACTCTCAACGGGCCTGACACTCCTCCCCACTCAAAGGGAACTTGAGCCACCGGATAGTAGCTTATACTGCCGTCAGCCAACACGGCCGGATGGTACACATCAGGAACAACCTGCTCAGGGGACACCAGCCGCCTCACTACGGTGGTCATGCTGGCTCCTGTGTCCCTCAGAGCGTCCACCTCCTCCCCATTGACCTTCACCCTCTGCTGGTACTTAGCAGTATTCGATTGTAAGGGCGTCACTGGGACCATATTTCTATCCCCAAGTGAAACCAGGGTCAGGCCTGTCCACCCCCCTTCCCTATCTAGGGGCAGCTCCATCCCAAGCGCTACGCTAGCCACCCCGGGACTCTTGCCACCAATGGGGGCTGGGGGTCGTTTGCGACACTGGGCATCTCCCTTGTAGTCTCCAACCTCTCCGCACTCATAGCACTGGACCACTTTTGGCTGCTGACTCTTGTCAGGATAAGTGGGTTTTGGGGAACGGTTCTGAGATGGGGTACCTACTCCTTTCCCAAACTGTCTAGTTTGTGGGCCTCGTGAGAACTCTGTTCTTTTATCTCCACCCTCTTTCTTCTGAGGGGCGCCCTGTCCGCCTTTCGGGCCATCTCCCCGGGTCCCTTGTGTGACACCCGGGTGGTGACCCAAGTATCCGCCTCCTACGCAAGCTCACGGGGATCAGTAAGCTTGCGGTCCACCATATGTTGGCGCAGCTCCGGAAAACACTTATCCAAGAGGTGCTCTCTCAAAAAAAAGGTTATACAGACCCTCAAAATCATGCACCTCGCTGCCACGCACCCAACCACCCAGAGCCTTACGGGCATACTTAAAAAAATCCATCCAATTCTGCGTGGACAGCTTATGGCTGCCACGGAACCTCTGGCGATACCTTTCAGGGGTGAGGCCAAAATGTTTGATAGGCACCTCCTTCATTGGGGAATACCTAAACTGGTCTGCCTTGTCCAAATACAGGAGTGAGTCCCTGATGTCAGGAGGTATATACCGGTACAAACCACCTCCCCAGTGTTTCTCAGGCACCCCATGGGCAGTCAAGGCCTCTTCATATGCCTCCAACCACCTGGCAATGTCATCCCCCTTGGTGTAGCTCGCTATCACCTCCTTAGGTAACCAGAATCTAGGCTCCTGCTGAGCCTCTGGTATGCTGCCACCATTCGGACTCCCTGGCACACCCAACTGTAATGCTTTCAGCTCCATTTCCTTGAGCTGAAGCTCGTGCGCCAGCTTCCTTTCCTCCATAGCAAACTGCTTATCCTCCCTTTCTCTCTCCCTCTCGTGCTCTAACTTGGCAAGCTCCCACTTCAATGGCCTCTCCTCCCTCCTGTCCTCGTACTCCTGTGACGACACACTCCCCCTGGATACACTACTCCCTTCCCCGGAACATTTTCCTGGCAACACATTATCTGACATGTCAATGTTGAGTAGGCCTGGGTCTTCGTGAGTGTCCGCCTCCCCGTGTGTGACCTGTTCCTCATCCTCTCTCTCCCCTGGGTGGGCCCTTACCCATGCCCTCAAGGCGGTACCGAGCTCTTCATTTACAGCTCTCGTCCCCACAGGCACCCCCATCCCCTGACAAAACTCCCTTAGCTGCACTACCGTGTACCTATCAAGGTCAGCCAGCTGAAACTCCATTTTGCCAGGTGGGGACCTAGATATCCTGAAAGAAAAATTCTAGGACGTAGGCAACAATGCTGGGTCAACACCGGTCCCTACACACTTTGCAGACTTAGACAGTGGTGGGCAATTGGGTTTGCTTGTAGCACGACAGGTGTCCAATTAATTGCAGCGCACTCTGTCCCACTGGAGGGTGTTAGGTAGCTACAGGTCCTGGATCCCACCGCTCGCCAACAATGTAAGAACTGGGACCACCAGTTCTCCGGGGGGTAGCTTGGCTCGAGCAGGAAGGCGGCCCGGGGCTTATGTGTAAAGCAGCTACTCAACACACGCATCCAATGAGACACGGAGTGGGACGCAATAATGAAGACCACACCAGTAGTTGTGTTTATAAATCAAGATCTTTTATATAGATTTTAGATCAGAGCAGATAAGGTATTAGCAAATCATTAGCATTGCATCAAAGTACCTTACTAAAACATTTCATGAGCGCCCTTCAAAATGCATTTCCTGTAAAAGGGTAAACATTTCATTAAGTACTCTCAATGCAGCAGAAAACTCCAATGAACACAGCCTATCGCGTTAAACTATTCAGCAGGCTAGAAGGCAGTTTCATAAACCATGGATTAACCTGTAGGAAGCAATCAAAAGCATTTCCTCTTGTAAATACCAACAGTCTTGCGACCAAAATCAGATCATCAGAATAGCATTAGACTGAATCAATAAGTATCACAGTTCGGCCCCATCAGCAACTGTAGATGCCCGCCCCTGCAAGAAATTCAGGACAGTGAAAAGGATCACCATTCCATAAGCAGGCTTGTAAATATGGCATTAACATGAGCACTACAGGCCGGAAACTGGCAATATGGCAGTTCAATGCCGGGGGGCAAGTGTCTGTTCTCAAACCTCCTAATTCTCGAGGCACATTAAGGGGGCCAACGGGGCACAGTCTCAGTTCACCCCGGGGGAGGGGCAACCTCAGGCCTCATCCGGCCTACCGCCCTCCTCCCCGGGGGTTACCTGGTGCTCTTCGGACTGATCAGGGCCCTTGCGGAGGTATCTGCGGTGGGGAGGGGTTCTGACCCTCCCGGGGCCTCACTCTGCCCGGCGCGGTGCAGGTGTGGCTTCTGGGCACCAGCGCCGGGGCCAGGGCAAGACCGACGTGTGGGACTGAAAGGAGGGGCACTTAGGCTCCACGGCCCCCTCCGCGTTGTTTACGGGCCGTCTCGAGGCCCACCGGCAAGGCTCCGAGGCCGGGGCCACTGCAGATCGTGGCCGGGGCGGCTCCAACCAACTACGTGGCCCGCCTCGAGGGCGCGCCTGCCTGGACCAATGGCAGCGCGGCGCCCGGGGCGAGGCGGAGGAGCTCCCCGGTCACGTGACAGGGGACAGCTTGGCTTCGGCCTACCGCGTCCCAGCGTGTGGAGAACGGCGGCCCTCTCCTCACGCACCGACAGGGCAGCCGTAATTCAGGGGCGTCGCGTGGGCAGCGCGAACGCCGCGATGGTCGCCAGGCCTTGTCGTGTGCCTCGGACGGCACAGCAGCGCTGGGCTGCGGCGGTGAGTGGGGGTCAATAGCGCCTCGTGGCGACGGTGTCCAGGCACCGCAGCGCTCACTTGTGAGGGGTAAATCAATCGGCTCAGGAGAGCGCTTGGCGGCAACTGTAGACAGGATGAGTTCTGAGGTGAAAAGTGCCTCAGGGTTACAGCGCTTCACTGGGGTCTATGGCGCTTGAACCACGGGAGCACAGTTAGCTCAGGGCAGGCAGTGCTGGCAGGGGAATTGGATATAGCGCTTTCCCCACAACTTGGCAAGGATTGCAGGCAGGATGAGAAGCAAAGCAGTTCAGTCCAGGGGGGAGAAAAGTGGGACAAGGTGGGCCCACTGCAGGCAGGGGGTGCGCAGGGCAGCTCAGTCCAGTACCTGGTCGATTATCCAGCAGTCTCTGGTCACAGAAAAGCAAACTTCTTGGCGCTTGGATGGTTCTGCGCCCTTGGATGTTGGTTTCTTGAAGTTGGAGGGGGGGGGTTGAGTTGAAGGCCTGAAGGAGTTTTCCTCAGTCACTGCAGATAGACCCTGGGGTTCCCTACCACTGGGCCAGATCAGGGGGCTAGTCTAGGACACCTCATCCAGCTTAAGAGGCAGCACCTTAATCCTGTCACTCCCAGTAGCATAGGTTCCTAACTAGGCCCTCCCGCCTAAAACTCCTGCGTGGGTTCCCCAGGTCAGTGATGCCCCAACTGACTAGAAAAAGTTCCCTCCCTTGCTTAAGTATGCCCAGGTCAGGTGACCACTCTCTAAGGCGGCAAAAATCAGGTCCGCCTTTCTTCTGGAAGGCTCCAGGAGCTTCCCCACTCTACCTATGGACAGGGAAGGGGTGGCTGGCATTGCAACATTGTATTGGGATCCAGCCTGCTCCTGGCAGCTAGGGTGCTACACTAAAAAGACCACGCTGCAGTAGCAGGGGCCAGTGGCAGCCATGTTTGAAGTAGAGAGCATCTGCACCCTAACACAGATCAGCCATGAAAAGGTGCCCAAAGACCTAAGGGCCAACAAAAAGAAGGTGAGAAAAATGAGGCAAGGCCAAAAAAAAAATACAGGGAAAGACCACCCTAGGGCTGACAGGTCTAACACTCCTCCACTCCCCTCCCAGTTGTTTCCTTGAATTCCACCGAAGTTAGGTCACACGAACGGATTCCTTTTAATTTAGGGATTTGGAGGAAGAGTCTTAAAAGGTTTCCCCTATTTAGTGTATCTTGGGTGGTTTTTGACGAATATTCCGGAATGAAAGACAATTTCAGTTCACACTCATCTAATTCGACTTGCTTTTCGTATGAAGAGGGTGCGGGTTCCTTTCTTCCACCGGTTGGTGTTGAGATCAGCGTGGTGTTTTGACCTCTTTCTTGTTCATACTCTGCCGTGTATGTACCTCTAGCCTGGCGTTTGGTGTTCCTGATGATATCTGGGCCACGTTCCTTGTTCGTGGCTCCGCTTGATCCTGGTTAAGAAGCTTACAGTGGCCTTATTGTTACAGCGATAAGTTTGGGATCGTTTTGAGGGTTGAATAACGTTGGAACATCCAACATATTCGCCAAAGGTTGATTATGCTTTTCTACGTCAGGTCCCTTATTTGTTACTGCTTGTTGAAGTGCACATTGTTGAATACTTGCTACTTTGCTGCTCTTTGTGCTTCTTTTTCCCACTGATTGCCGATTGTTTCTATGTGATACTTCACCCTCTTCCTTGTCAGATGATGTTATTTTACTTTGTTGCTGCGTGGCCGGGGTTACATTTTCGATTGCTTCGTCCTCTAATGGAGGAATTCAGGTGCCTTGATTGGTTTAAGGGGAGGTTTGAGGTTTGGCAGTATGACTTAGGTCCTGGCTCTTTGAGAAGGAGATCTGGATACAGTGGGCTTGGTCTCTTTCAAGGGTTCCAGCCTCGGGCAAGGAGGTTTTTTTCCTTACCGTGGGTGTTTTTGCTGCAAAGAGGGGAAAAAAATTTGACCGGGGCAGGGCAAGATTGTTTGTTATATTTAAGCCTGGCCTACCTCGCACGTTTTCTTTCCCGTTTTGTAGGTTTGACTCCCACCATTGCTGTTGGCTGTTGGGCCACTAGTTGATCTTCGCTTTGATTTAGTTTTGTCTCAAATTCTAATTTTGTTGGTACTTCATTGGTATTTTTGGTCCCTCATTGTTGGCTTTGGGGAGATGATCAATTGGCTATTGAGCGACAGGTTTTTGAGAAATTCCATGGCAGTGGTTATTGTAAGATTGTTTTGCTGCCCCTAGAACGTCTTTTAAAAGTTCCGGAAGGGTTGCCAGTTTCTTAATTATTGGGCCGCAGTAGCATGAGGCTAGTTGATTATTTTTATCTCTTTGCTGATCCAAGGTTTCTCTTTTTGTTAATAACGATGTTATTAAATCAAATTTTATGTTTACTCCAGAAATGTGACTGTCAATGAGGTTGATAAGGTCGATTTGCACATCCATTTTATCTGACTGAAAGTTTAGTACTTTTATAGATTGTTCGAGGGTATGGATCAGTGTTTGAGCCCATTGCATGTTGTAGTTGTCTTCGGTGTGCTGCGCCGGTGCGACCAACCCAGAGCTTGACCCATTTCCGGAGGAGATGGTTATTGGTGACGAGAGAATTGGTTGCTTGATTGTTATAGGGCTATGACCAGCCTCTGGTAGCTCTTTATACTGAACGTCTTGTTTTCCACGAGAGCTTAGGGGAGTCGACGCAACCAATTTGGCTCTCCTTTGCGGGGTTCTTTTCCTTGGGCTAGGAGTTAGATGATCCTTTTCCTGACCCATACCTTCTAATGATTCAAGGATTTCAATCAGATTCTCCTCGCTTATATTGCAGAACGATTTGCTGGTCGGCAGTTCCTTTGAAGCAGCGCCTGCTGCTGATTTGATTAAGTTGATGTATTTTCTCCTTTGACCATCTTGTGTTTACTCTGCACTCTTCCTTGGCTCGGGGAGGAGATTTACCGGCGTTGAGCTTTGCGGCGGCTGTTAAGTCATTTAGGGCCAGATGTAGGAGCCCTAATACCGGTCGGTAACGGACGAATTCGGCCGTTACCGACCGGTATTTGGGAATTGGCATGTAGGGGGCATTTTATTTACAGAATCGGTATATTTACCGATTCGGTAAATTTACAGAATCGGTAAAATACCGAATCAGTAAACATACCGATTCTGTAAATCAAGATGTAGGTGGCACTGTAATCAGTGCCACAGGCCCTTACCGAATCATTATTTACCATGGAATACTATTCCATGGTAAATAACGAATTCTAGTGTACCTTAGGGCATGTCTGTGTGTCACATGGCACACAAGCCAGAAACAGGGGTGCAACAGGGTGTCAAAGTGACACCCTGCCCCCCTTGTAAATTCGGTAATTTTACCGATTCGGTAATTACCGAATCGGTATTTGCTATTGAATCCTATGGACTTTAAGGCCCATAGGAATCAATGGCAAATACCGATTCTGTAATTACAGAATCGGTAATTACAGAATCTTACAGATTCGGTATTTTTACCGAATTATTTACCTACATAGCAATTACCGAATAGTGAATACCGAATCAGTAAAATTCGGTATTTACCATTCAGTAATTGGCTATTACCTACATCTGGGCCTTAGTGCCGGTGTTGATCCTACTAGGCTGCAGTTGAGTTTTCCACACTCTCTGCTTGCCCCTGTGGGGGTCTCTGACTCCAAAGGTTCCGCGGGATCTCTGATGTTAATTGTTTTTGTTTTTGTTCTAGGTTCTTTTAAACCTTCTGTAGTCGCTTCAGGATTTGTTTTGAGGGTTGATACTGACAATTCTGGAGCGATCTGATGCACCTGAGCTATTACTGGCACTAGTTTCCTGACATCTGTCTGAGCCAACTTGTTCTCAAACAATGGTTCATTTGATGATGCAATGGCCAACCTTCCTGGGATGCCCAGGAGGGAAGCTTGTGGTTTAACTGGCTGCATTGGGCTTGGTAGCATGGCAGATTCCTTTAAGGGGGCGTACATTGTCCCCATAGGGTCTTTTAGGAAAAATAATTTTTGAATCCCCGATTGATTGTTCAGTATTGGCTTTGTCTTTGTTGTTGGGCTGGGAACTGAAACCAACCTCTCCTTTTGGCTCGCACCGTTTTCAGTGTTATTAGTTTGGGAATCCTCCTCTTCTAATGGTTTGAGTTTTGTTTTTTTGTTTTTGTTTTTGTTTTTAATTCCTTTTTTTCCTGGTGGTTTTTCTGTCATCCCCTGGCGGATGGTTCCTGATCGCATCTGTCCGGAGCCCTGGCGCTATATTCTTGAAGGCTTCTTGAAGGCTCGTTGAGCTCTGTAGAGGTTGTTGGTTTAGAGAGTTGGCGGATGACCGGGCGCGGGGCAGGGCGTGCTCAGTCGACCCCCCCGTCCTGCGCCGTCCACCGCCATTCTGGTTGCAAACCGCAATGCCCACACCACCTAAAGGGCTTCCCACTCCTCCAACGCCTCCAACACGCCTTGCTTTGCTGGGCTTGCTGACGTCGGGCCAGCACACTAACGGGCTGGCTCACAAGCAAGGAGTGAGCTGAGGCTGGCGACCTCTGAGATCCTGTCACTTCTGGGGGGGTTTCTGGGGGATTTTCTGGGATTCCTTTGGCAGTTCCTAGTGGCCTTTCCCCTGCCCCTGACCTCCTTGCTTTCCCAATTGCAAGAAGAGCACTGTGGCTGGACCAACACGGCGTAGACAGGATCCAACCACGCCCACTTTAAGTACTAGCAGTACAAGGCTCAGGTGGCTTTGATGTTTTAATGGCTCGGTGGGCCCCCAAGCGTCAAATGTCAGTGGGGGGACAGTACAGAACAGTACAGGAGAAAAAGGCTTCCTTGTTCCCCCTCCTACGGGGGGGGGCTTCCGTGGCTGATGAGAGCTTACTGCTTGTGACCCCATTACCCCCTTACCCCCCTCTACTCCGCTCCCGTGCTCTAATCCACTCCAGCGGTAGGGGGCAGAGGGGGGGGAGTGTGGACGGACAACCGACACTGTGTTGAGTCTCCCACTTGCAATCCCGGGGGCTTACCGCCACTTTCCTGGGCCAGGAGCAGGGAGCCGGGAGCCGCGGAGCGGTAACGATGCAGTAATGGTGATCTCAGTCCCCTCTCGCCAGTGCTGCTGTGCAGCTGGGGTCCATTACAGGACGCTTCGAGGATGGCCGTGGGCTCGGCGGCTCAATGAAGATATTGGTTTGTTGGCTTGTTGGCTGGTGCAGGCTTGTGCAGCAAGCAGGCAGCACTCCACACGCTTCCTCACAGCTCTCCTCGCACTCCTCGCGGCCCTTGCAGCTCCTCGCAAACACAGACTGGATTCCGACATGTCAAAAAGCTCTGGATCAATTCCTGTATGCGCTCGACCGGACTGCATAGACTCTTAGATCTGAGTAGTTCCAGAAATTCCAGTCCGCCATCATATTCTGTACTCCTGGGAAGTACTCTGTCATCACCAAAATCTGATTCTATTGGCAGTAGTTCCAGAAATCCTTTGTCAAATTTGATAGTGTCTTTGTGGGGGTGCCACCCCAGCTGATTGATGTACTGGATCACTGAGATGTTCTCCATCCATAACTGAATGCAACAGGACTCTGCCTCTGGTCAGGGATTTGACCGCAAAGGATCCAGCAAGGAGTTCCAAGCAGTTGATGTGTATCTGCAGCTCCTCCTCTGACCATTATCCCCCCTTTGACACATCTCCACATCTGGCTCCCCAGCCAGCTGGCGTCTGACTTCATGACTATGTCTGGTGTCGTCCCAAAGGTTGCTCTACTGTTCCAAGCAACCAGTGGCCGATTCACCACTGGAGTTCTGTTCTGGCTTCTTGTGTCAGGGATATTAGTTCCAAATAAGTTAATTCTCTTCATAGGTGTACCGTCTTTAGTCTCTGTAGAGCTCAGTATTGCAAGGGGCCGGGGATAATGATTGGCTTCTATGGATGACAATAGAAGTCCTACAATCTGGGCCAATTGCCGCAAGGAGGTCCTTTCCCATCTTAGGTCTTTTCTGAGTTCCTTCTGGATTATGGATACCTTTGTGGATGGTAGGCTCAGCGAAGCCAAAGTCAATTTAAAGAGAAACCCCAAGAAGATCATCTGTTGTGTGGGTATCAGATCGGACATCTGCTTGTTGATGACGAAGCATGGATCCTGAAGTGGCGCAATAGTCATGTTCAGATGGTGTCTGTGTTGCATCGGAGACTGGTCAATGAGTATGATGTTGCCCATGTAAATAATCATTTGTACTCCTTTTGTGCAGAGGGTTGCTGCCAAAGGCCGCATTAACTAGGTGTAGCACCAAGGGTCCGATGAGGGGCTGAATGGGCGAGCCCAAAACTCATAAATGTGTCCCTTCCATTTGAATTGGCAGAATCGCCGGTGTGGTGGTAATGGAAAGGTAGTCATCCTTGATATCCAGCCTGACTATCCAGTCACCTGTAAGGAGAATATCTCTGAGCAGATGGCTACCCTCCAATTTAAAGTGGTGATATACCAGCCACTTGTTAAACTCTTTCAAGTTAATGATGGTGATGGGCCTGAAGCCCTTTTCTGTTTTCTCCACGAGGAATACGTTGATCAGAAACTGGTTTGGGTGAAGTACTGACCTGCAAATGGCACCTTTTTGCAGAAGTTCTGCTACCTCAGAGTTTATTGGCTGCATGCCCTTGGTTGAGAAAACCAGTGATCCTGGACGTAGCTCTTGAACAGGGGGTTCATAAACTTCTATGTGGAATCCTCTTACTGTTTGTAGGACCCAATGGTCCTTTGCAATCTTCACCCAATTCTGTGCATACTGCAGAAGTCTCCCCCATAGATCTTGAGGGGATGAAGGCATTATGCTTACCAGAGTTTCCTTCTGAGATGTCATCGGCTGCTCTCCTGGCTCGGTTGCTCTTCGTCTTTTGGTGCCTCTGCTGGGGTAGAAGGTCCCCTGTCGGCCTTCATTCCAATCGTTGCTTCTCTTGAGCATAGTCAGCCGGAGGAGCGGCCTCTGTCTCTTTCTGGCCCCTGCAGAAACCTTCCCGGAAAAAATATTTTTTATGGAGGCTTGAACCTTGTCGAGGGCAGAAAAGGTTGTTACAAAAGTATTCAGCTCCTTGATGAAAGGGTCCCTGAATGGGTTACTGTGTGCTATGGCCACCGCCCCAGACTTAGCCAGTTTCCCCAGCTTAGGGTCGATCTTAATGAGAAGAGATCCCCTTTTTTCCACCGTCAGTGCGCAGTTTGCGTTACCGAGCAGGCAGATAGCCCTCAGTTCCCAGCCAGCCTCTATCTCTGTGGGCATAAGAACCCCATATTGCTAAGAAAGCTCTGCTATTTCAATGCTTTGGGTGATAGGTCCAATTACATTTAAGAGTTTGTCCTGGCAGGCCCTCCAAGATCGATCAATGCCCTTCTTAGGGTCTCTCATATATTTACTAAAAAAGGTGAATAGTTCATTGTCTTTCAGGGGTGGCGCTACCTTCCCTTTCAGTGATAGTCTTGGACACTCTCCTCCTGAGACTCGACTTGACATCCTTCTCCAAAAGATGGTGTATTTCGGTGGCAACATACTCTGCAACTTTTTGGTCTGGGGTCCACTCGGCTGACCTAGGATGATACATGTCAGAATGGTCAAACATGTCTGAATGCCCACTGTCCCCTTCTGGGGACTCAGAGGAATTGTATCCCGGGCGCCATGGTCTGCACCACTTGTTTTCAGGTGTTTATAAAACTTCGCCGAAGCAGTGTTTTGTGGAAAGGCAATATGCAAATGTGGGCTACATTTTTTTTATCATGCCCGGGCCGATTTCTAGTCCTAATCCAACCCTGCATTAGGTCTCGCATTACTGAAAGTTTGAACTATTGGCGTTGCATTATTATTTGCAATGCCAAAAGGTCAAACTTTCCCCAATGCAAGACCTATTGCACTGCAAATGCTTGTCTTTACTGGCACTGCTCCAGACCATTGAAAAGAACGCCCAAAAAGAATTATGCATTTCGAAATGAACACTCATCACTCCCACCAATTTTGTTGTCACATGTCAAGCTCATGCTTGCAGGGCAAGTATGCTCTTGTCTGTCCTCATGGGCCAGTCGTTCAGCCCGAACCCCTCCAGCCCCTCAGAAAAACGAAGGGGGATATTCTCAAGAATGTATGATGATTATCGCATATTTAGCTTAACGCAACTTTTCACATCGCAGTCTATCGTGGGAAAATATCACTGTGTTAACGTTGATTACTCAACACGGCAGTACCATGCGATAGTCTCACGACAACGTGTCAAATATCCGCGATAAGGTCATCGGGATGGCAATAAAAAAGTAAACCCCAATGCAAAAAAAGTTGCGATGGTCCCAACCGCGATAAAAAAATCTGTGATAATCTTCCCCAGGCCTGCAACTCACACACGTTAGGTGGGAAAAATCACTATAAAAGTTGAAAAAAAACATACAAACAAAAGCCAAACAACAGCGAAGCACAATGGAGGGAGCCGGAGCAACAGGACAACAAGAACCCCACAAGCCCCCCGGAGGGCCAGCCTAGGACGTCGGGGTCAGGGAAGGGCAAGGACAAGAAGAGTAGGAAGAAGCGGTTCAGTCCGCAGGAAAACAGGATCCTGATAATGGAGGTGGTAGAACACCATCAACTACTGTTCGTCACCTCCACTGTATCATTGGCAATAAAAAATGGAATATGGCAATCCATCGTGGACAAGGTGAATGCAGTCGGAGTGCTGAATAGGACAATGGAAGAGGTCAAGAGGTGCTGGAATGATGTGAAGGGCAAAACCAAGCAGAAACTCGCCAACAACCGGAAGGCAGCAATGCAGACTGGAGGTGGGAGTCCAGCGCCACAGGAGGAGCTGGACGAGAGGGAGGAAATAGTGTCCATAGTCATCAGTGGGGAGACGGTGGCAGGAGTTGGGGGACCAGACACTACTCAACATGACCAGACACAACAGCACCAGGGTGAGTAATCGCCAAGAACTAGGGGTACGGGGGAGATGGGCACAATGGCACACATGCACAATTAAGTAGAGCACATCTTTGAACAAACCATGCCTCAGACCCCCAACTCCCACAAACAGACCGATGTACCCAAGTATGCAACATCTCAGCACTGTATAAGCAAAGAAGTCAAAGGCACACCACATGAAAGGGAGAAAGGGCAGTAAAATCAGAGTTGCAGAGGCGACTCCCCCAAAATGCAGGACACAGACATTACATGCAGAGCACATCAACATCAACAACAAAGTGGTAATAACAGCAACACGTCCACAACAGAAAAGAGGACACAACTGGTGCTGCTTCTGTGTAGAAACTGTCAAATCACATTTGGCATTGTAGGGAAATGTGAGTTGCGAATGTACAAATAAAAACACACATCCATGATGTTGTCGAAATGTCCACTGTCCCGCATTACACAGATAGCTGTTCCCAAACAGTCACAATGTACACTGTCATGCAGTCTGAATGTAAACGTGTACAATGTGTCACCAAACATGTGAACACAATGTTAAAATGCATCTCCCCATCACATTGCAGAGGGAAATCCAACACCTCCTCCAGAGCAGCCCGAACCTCTCTACAGCTCGTGGAGAGCCTCCGCACCCCACCTCCAGGAGCAGGGCAGCCCTGCTGCTACGAGGTGACCCCACCCCATGCACAGACCACACAGCAGGCAGCACCCACCACCACGGCTGCCTCACTGTACCCCCACGAAGAACATATGGCCTTCCAACGCCGTGAGAAGGTGAAGGAAGAAGGTGGCTGAACATGTACGGGTGGGGTTCGACCGCATGGCAGCCAAACTAGATGCCATACGTGGGTGTCTAAGTCCCATCTGGGACCACTCACAGTCCCTAACGGACACCCACAGTCCACTCCATGCTCTCCAACGAACCATGGCTGACATTGCTGGAGTCCTGACTCAGAGACAAGATCAACTGTCTAGTCAGAGTGGCTCTAGCGATCTCACCCGGGAGTTGGGACACATGCCGAGGATCATGGAGAACATGGAGCGGATGCAGGTGGAAAGAGCGGCTGCCATGGCTGCACACCAGCGAGAGGTAGCTGGGTTCCTCAACACCCTAAAGACCCTCCTCATGGCATTGCTGCCACAAGGCCTGGCGCTGATGCATGCTGCTGCTACCACCCCATTCACATCTTAGCCCCCTGAAGTGTCAGTGCGACACAGTGCAACAAACATTCCATCTTCCGGCCCCTGAGGTATCACTGCCACACAGTGCTGGAGACAGAACACCACCTCCCACATGTGAGGCACATGCAACAGCAGAGGACGAAGATGCGGATGAATCTGCCTTCATGGTGAGAAGGACGCAATAGTATACATCTCCTCCATATTGCCGGTTTCTGCTTGGTTCTACCCTCTGCATCATCACCTTCCACTGTCCCTTGATACACTCCTCGACACTCACCATGGACCTCGACATGGACGGCCATATTCTGTTTGGTCACCAATGAAACCGCAATCAGACTGCGGACTGAGCTCTTCCCCTTCCATTGCACTTGTCATTCCCTGAAGGACTCTGGCTGGCCCTCCAGGCCAACAATGTAAAGTGGGGTTTGCATGGCCCTGTACTGTTCCAGCTACAACACTGAATGTGCATTAAACATTCATATTCACACAGATGTGTCATGTCTATGATCTTTCAAGTGTGAAAGTATGGATGAATATAGGCTCAGTGATTCCCCTCTTACACCCATGTTGCTCATGTTGTGGGACTTGGGTCACAGGGTGACACTTTGCGGATTGCAGTCCGGGTGGCGCTGGCACTACAACAGGGACACACGCATTAGTTACTTCATTGTCCAGCACAGGACGGAACCACGCCCAGAGCTCCAGGGTCATTGTTCACACCCATATGCCAGGCCAGCCCACTCCGCTTACGCTCACAGGGGGTGGGGGACAACGCTGCATGTCCCAGGTCTTCCCTGTGGTGATCTGCTGATCACAGGTCTAGTTGTCATCATGCAACAGCCACTCCCTCACAGCTGGTTAACACCCACACCACACCCATCCAGCATACGCATCACAAGACATGTTACCCTGCCCATAAAACGGGACGGGCCCAAGTTCTGCACGCCATTTCCACTCTCTATCTGGGTGTATCTGTGTGGGTATTATTTATGCATGAGGGCCTAGGGCCCTGCCACTTCACATTCCCCAGTGCCGGGGGTGACATGATGGCGTCCGCACCACGGGACTCAATCATAAAGGGCCCATGAATTGCAGGGCACAGACTTGGTGGCACTGGATACACTGTGGCCGGCACAGGCACACCCCCACGGGACGGTGACTTTCGGTGTACTGAGGTAGGGGCATGTAGTAGGGTGAATGTTCCTCTTCTTACCCTGCTCTCTCTTTCCCCTTGTTGTTCAGCCTGAGTATGTATGGAATGTTGAGTATGCCATGGAATGTTGACTGTCTGATGTGAGTCAGTTGGTGTCAGAAGGCTGAGCAGCTAGGAGGCTGCTCCTGGTGGGGCGTACTTACAGGCCTACTTACCATCTTAGCTATACTTATTGCTTCGGTAACTTGTACCTGAATAAAGTTCCGTCTTGGAAACACAACCTGGCCTCCTGTGGACTTTCACACTATGACATATTGGCAACGATCTTGTCTTCAAATTTGAATGCGTGAATTCAAATTCTATGGACTTACATTCAAGAAATCTTCCTACAGCAACTAAGAAACCTACAAAATACTGTAACTACATCAAAGAACCCAAGCTTGTTACATCCACCTGTTACTACTTGGCAGCCCCAGCCCCACCAGTGACCATTTGACACCGGTCAGCCTCAACTCGAGTGTGCCAGTTTTCACTTCTCTCAAGCTTGGAGAGTCCTGCTATCTCTACAGCCTGCTTGGAGTGTTTTCCTTCATTATGTACTTACATCTTTTCAGCTTTAACCTATACCTGCCAGATTCTACTTTACTTCAACTGGTATCCTTCAGTCATTTACAGAAACCTGGCATCTTTCATGGCTGTGTTTGTGTTATGAACAAGCATTTTGTGAGCAGCAGCATTTAATTTAACTGGGCTGGCACCATTTATTCATTTCAAAATTCAACGTGGGATACCCATACTCGCATCTTGAGGTGTGCAAGATTTTATCTCACTCAAGCTTGGTGAGTTTGCCATTTTCATTTCTCTGGCTTTCCTGCGTTGCATTTATGTGAGGCTTTCATACTACGACAGAGCACCTTAAGTGCTGAGCGGGTGTGCAGCCTGCGATGATGCCCCGTCCTGGCGGTCCAGACTGGAGATGATTTATGTGAGGCCTTCTGGACCGCAATGTATACCGGAACGTGGTTGGAGACACACAGGTGGCAGCAGGTGAGCAGTGAGGCCTGGGTCCGCAGTGTCAGCACTCTCTCTCCCTTTCTTCTTTTCACTGTCTCTCTCTCTCCCTCTCTTTCTCTCTATCTCTCTCCCTCTCTTTCCCTCTTTCTTTCTCTCTCCCTCTTTCTCTCTCTGTCTCTCCCTCTTTCTCTCTCTCCCTCTCTTTCCCTCTTTCTCTCGCTCTCTCTCTCTCCCTCTCTTTCTCTCTCCCTCTCTTTCTCACTCTCTCTGTTCTTTGATGAGTACAGGACACACATTCTTATCTAGAATTTTGTCTTGCAGGTTGTGACCTATAAATTGGCCTGAGAAGACCCGCCATGACTCTTTATAATAGTTGTTTTGAGTTTTTTTGAATGAAATGTTTTGTCTCATGATTCAAATATGAATGAGTGATTCTCCTTTTTCTGAACACACATGCATGCTGATTGTTGTAATTGTGCGACGTCAGGCGAATTGTTTTGTGCATGAATTTGTGGAGGTGATGTAACATATCTTTGTCCATGGGAAGGGTTGGGGTGCCCGGGGGAGGACGGGGTCAATGGGGGTGGTGGCGGTGGGTGTTGTGGCCCTCTCGGGGCTCCGGGCTACATGTTCAGTATTTCCATGGCATCTGTTGTTCTTCAGGTGTGGCTCTGGTCTGGGCTCCCTTTTCTGGTGCAGGTTGTCGTGCGACTTTACACCAGGTCAGAGCAGGTGTTAAATCCCTGCTGCTAACGCGCCTTATGACCTGTTTTGGGATCTTATCCCCGAACTGGCTGGTCGTTGGGAATGTTGCGGAGTGGTGTTGTCGCGGCTTTTTGCACGGGAACGCCTACACTGCATCTCATTAGCAATAGTTGCCTGGGTCCTCTGTGGCAATGTTTTTTGCTGTTGCTATCTCAGGTAAACTGGTGATTTCGGCCAGCTTGTGAATGGGGCGATAAAATTATGGCCACTTTGGCTGCGACAAAGTGCAGATAACTCGGCGATAAATCCTTGAGAATACACCCCAAAGAATCAAACATTTTTCCAAGGTAAATTTTATTTTCAGCTGCCCAGTGTTATTTCTTATCTTCCTCTTTTTACTCACAAAAGGTGGGAGGGCAACGCACATTTTGACCATTAATGCAGCCTGCCCCCTTTCCTGGCAACCTGTGCATGGATGGGGCAGGGGATCTTAGCAGCTGGCTCCCTAGGCTGGAGGTTCAGCCTCCCCTAGAGTGGGCGGGGCTCCAGAGGTGACGTCACAGCTCTATAATAAGGCTAAGTTCGAGGATAGCCTGGGAGCAGGGATGACATTGTAAACCCGAGCGTGGCCCTCTGTCGGCGGTCAGTAGATTTGCAGTCTTTAATCTGATCAAAATCTCCTATGAGGTCATGGTATAGGAGAGATGGCAAATCTGGTATACCCATAATGCATCTGTGTAAATATAGTGCTGTCGCAGCAGCGAAAGACCATTATCGATAATTATTGGACTTTGACTTTAAAACTATTTGGTAACATAGGAGCTGGTTCTTTTGGTGATACTGAAGGGCTTAGGGTGATGCTGCCCTAATTGTTTGATGTAAAAAATATGTAACATTTGTGGAAGAAAATATGCCCGTTAATACCTCTATTTTTGACATGGTCTGAATTCAGTTGCACTTCGTGTGGCGCTGATAACAGACTCAGAATCTAATTTATGAAAGGTCTGTGTTTCATTGGGACCTGATAATCAGTACAAAGGAAATTTGCAGGCTTTCTACGTAAGATGTGATTTACCCATATTCGCGTACTTCACATGTCTTGAAACACCATTTATTGTTATTAAGGCTCTGATGGTTTATCGCCTGCTTAGAGCCCCTGCATTTTTCTTGAAGAATAGCCTCCCCCCACCCCCCCCCCCATCTCTCTTAAATTTGACACTAGTTGCGCTTTTAAGTTTGGAGACCCTGGTATAGGAGAGATGTAAATCCGGCAGACCCATAATGCACCTGTATAAATTTAAAACTGTCGCAGCAGTCTTTAGTCTGAAGGAAATCTCGAATGAGGCCGTAGTATAGGAGAGATGGAAAATCCGGCATACCCATAATGCATCTGTGTAAGCAAAGCACTGTCACAGCAGCGAAAGACCGTTATCAATAATTATTGGACATTGATTCTAAAACTGTTTTGTAACATATCAGCTTGTTGTTTTCGTTATACTGAAGGACTAGGGGTGATACCACCCTAATTGTATGATGTGAAAAAATATAAAGTATCCGTGTAATACAAAGTCAAATAATTGATGACAAATTTCAAACTCGTCTTCATTCAGTAGCATTTAGTGTGGAGCTGATTCTGGATTCCTGATCAAATTAACGAAAGATCTCCGATGATATATGCACCCTTTTTCCCAACGCCTCCCGTGGGCGTTACTGGGCGCACCCCAGATGGACAACCTTGCAAATATTGCGGATGTTTACATCGCAATATTTACAAGCAAGCCCACATGATTTTAGCATTCGTTAGATTTTGGCATAAACGGCCCAACTGCACGCTAACCTGCATAACGATAAGAAAAGTAGCGCTAACCACGCTTATTGTTACTTTCCTTACGCCTGCTTTCAATCTGACTTAGCCATTATATCTAAAGGAAGGTGGATATTATGGCTAAGTCTGCCCTTCCCTATCAACAAGCTATCGCCTGTGTTTGTGCGATTATCGCTGGATTTCCAGCGATAATCACACATTTGGCAGCTAGCGCTTGGATTTTTATCGCATTGGAGATAAGTGTTGCTGATAGCACGCTATCTCTGAGATAAATTCCAGCGATAGCTGGCGATAATTATCCTCGCGCTGTTGCTGATATGCCCCCAAGTTCTGTATCATGCTTGTTTTTCAGTCCTGCCAAGTATCATGCATCAGGGATTAGAGTAGACTAATGCATTTTGGTGTTGTGATCCGCATCACTGAACCACAATGAGAACTAACGCATTTATAGCACTACCTGAAGTTGCTGACTAAACGAGATGGGAGCGCCGCTATTGGCGCTCATTGAACACAGCATTGACCGGACCGCAGGTGCGTGCTGTTCTGGCAGCCCACAGTGTGTTACAGATTGCACGACTCTCTGCAGTGCAACTACTGCACTGTCCTGCTCTGGAGTTTCTTCATCTGCCAACGGAACCATTGTCTTATCTTTACTTATACATACCCAGGTTCTGAGGGACACAGAGTTGCCCCTTTTTTGTTTAACTGCTAGGAAGTGATTTTCGGTCACGCCGGCCAGGCTGGCTCAGCTGTGCTCTCAATGGCTGCAGCACCGCGCATTCTCAACTTTGGCAATTTCCTGCCTAAGTCAGAACTTAGGTTATTAAGGGGGCGAGCAGCATGATTGGGCAGAAGTTATGTTTGTAACTTTGGTTGTGGGGCCACAGTCACTCTCCAGACCCCGTGAAGACTTGTGTCCATCCTTCCAGGTCAGGTGAGGCTCAGTAAGATTTCAGACAACTGAAAGGGAAAGGCGCGCACGGGCAAATATGATCCCTGTAAACAGGCCCGCCTTAGAATAAGTGTAGATGCAGGAATCAGGGTCGAAGACATTCGCCTCAGTAGAAGCCGCTCCCACTAACATTAAATAATCACAGCAAACTGGACTTTTATCCTTCAGCAAGAGCGCCTGCCTCTAGTCAACTGTCTGTGTCCGGCCCTTTTGTACGAGACTAAACTTAAATATTATTGATTTGGGCTGCTTGATCCACCTTACTGTAAACCTGTGTTCGGGTACCAGCAAGGCCAACTCTGGTACTGTCCACCCTAGGCCGGTAATTCTTTTGCCATTAAATTGGGTAATAAAGCACATCTTTATAGAGCTTAGAAACATCTGAAGTGCAGTGTGAAGCGCTATACGAAAACACAGTTATTCTTACCATTCCCTGCCTTTCCTATGGGAAAAGCAAAAACCTTGTAATAAACCGTAGTCTACTTTCTGGTAATTTGCAATAGTACGGGAGTCTTAATACCAGCATAGCTAAGGGATGTCCTATTGGTTATAATGCAATCTTCTGCCCTTTCACCACCCGAGTAGGTCACACTGCTGTTAGCTTCCAGTGCTATACATCTGTTTCATAAGAATCTCAGCGCTTTACCTCTCTGTGGTCTTGTAAGGCCTGGAGTCCAATATCAATTATATAAAACAACCTCAATGAACATCCATGTGACTTTTCTTAAACGTCTGCTTTGGAGCTGTTACCCCCTCCCACCCCCATTGTGGCCTCTTACAGCGCTACTGTTAAAAAATGTGCTTCCAAGCACCTTAGAGGTTTTGCAGAGTAATGCCCGTCTGTTTACTTCACTCTGTCAGGAGCTCTAGTATACTGGGCCATCATGTTGGCCTTCGTAACATTGTCCATTTTCCGCCTGTGACAGAACATTAAGTCATCATTGGCTCCCCGTGGTGGATAGAGTTAAATATAAATCTTTGGTCCTGGCGCATTGTGCTCTCCACGGGCTCGGTCCTCGCTATCTGCAGAGTCGGTTCTCTTTTAATGTTCCTTCGCGAGCTCTCAGATCCTTGACCCTACACCTTGCCCTGGTCCCACGTTTTAAGTTTCAGGGGCAGTTCCTTGGCGGTGAAGGCTGCAGTGGCTTGGAATGCACTTCCTCTTGTCCTGCGATCCATTCAGGACCCTGTGGCTTTTAAGAGGAAATTAAAGTCTCACCTCTTCACCTGTTAGTTTCCCTCTTCTCCCCTCAGACGTCGTGCCAGGACACTCAAGAGTATCTGTGCACGTTATAAATATAGGTAACTGTAGTGACGGTCTAGTCTACGCACGTCACGTCGGCGACGTGACGTGCTGGCGGCACCATTGGCTGCGCGTGCAACGAGGGGAGAAGCGCGAAACGCGAGCGAGAGCCGGCAGGCAAGAGAGGCTCGGCGCTCTTGAGTACCATTGTAGTAATAAACGAGCTTACACTATAACTGGCTCCAGTGTCATAATTGGTGGCTTTTACTTCTCTACAATGGCGACGAGGGTGGGATGACGACCCCCCAGCAAGAAAGAACCACCAATACGACCACAAGACAACAAAGGGAGCACCAGTGGCACCAGGACCACCAAACAAAGAACCCAAAGAACGGAAAGTCAAGAATACCTCCGAGTACAACAACAGGTACCCTAAAGAGCGCGGCAGAGCCCAGGAGCACCCGAGGGGGTGGCACAGGGAAGCAAAAAAAGGGGGGACAGACCCCAGGGACAAGCAGAAAGTACGCCAATCCACGCCGCGGCCCGCAGGACAGGGGAACCTGCGCTGGATAACTCACCGAAGAGCGAGGGGGCTGACGCAGGTAGTCCCCACGTCCAAGCAAGCGAAGAAGAGCAGGACGACGCACCAGGGAGTCCCAGAAGCCAAGGGAGTGCGCAACCCAAGGTCAAGAGAGAGAAAATGAGCGCGCAAACTGGATATGCGATGGCGCCGGTACAGTTTTTGCCTCGCCCCGGAGAACCCCTCATGAAGTGGGAGGACTGGAGAGAATATATAGACAATTTTATAGGAGTCCTGGAAGATGAGAACGAGGAAGTGTTTAAACCCTCGAGAAAGAAACGTATCTTGCTACTGAACCTTGGCCCGGAAGGACTCAGGATTTACAAGAGCCTAGTTCCGAAACAGAGAACAGCCACAGACGATGATGTATATGCGCACGCACTCGACGACCTTAACGAACACTTCAGACCAGCAGTGTGTGTGTCGGTGGACAGGTTCAATTTCCAACAGAGGAAGCAGCGCCAAGGAGAAACGGTGGAGGAATACGTGGCGGCACTGAAGCGGTTAGCGTCCACGTGTAAGTACGACAACTGGGAAGAGGAGTTCATCAAAGACCAGGTGGTGATGCACACCACATGCACGACAGTGCAGGACAAACTATGGGCCAGCGGAGACACCACACTGAAAGAGGTGTTAGTCATCGTCAAAAGGGCCGAACTAGCACGACGATGTGCTGAAGTAACGAGGAAAGAAACAGCGTCCAACGCTATGGTGAACAAGGTAGACGACGAAGGACCTCGCAGAGAGTATCAGAACAAGAAGCCAATGGAGAGGGGACCCAACAAGTGGCAAAGCAACACAAGTACATCAGGGAAACAAGCAGTGAGCAACAAGAAGCCATGCTATAGGTGCGGGAGCTGGTCGCATGAAGCGCATGACAGGAAGTGCCCCGCATTTCGCGCCAAGTGCATGTACTGCGGAATAATTGGCCACTACGAGAAGGTCTGTCAGAAGAAGGCCTCCAAAGGCACAGTGAGATACGTGGGTCAAGGCAACGAAGATCAAGACGACGATACAGAGGAGGATGTCGTCACGGTGATCTACATCAAAGACCAGGTGCTGAGCGCGGACGGCCAAGTCCTGGGCAGAGACGGAAGGAGGACAATGAAACCTGTCCTAGACATGGCAATAGGAGGAGTAATGATCAGCGTGGTGGCAGACACAGGATCACCCTTCACAATCGTCCAGAGAGCAGTGTGGGAGGAGAAATTCGCACCGCGACTAGGCCCAGAGCTAGAAAAACTGGACATCCGCCCTGTCACGTACAACGGAGACCGCATACCAATGGCGGGATTCAGACCTTTGAACTTTGAATTTCGAGGCCGGTCAGCATACTGCAAGCTCTACGTATCGGAGAGAGGCCCGTCGGTCTTAGGATGGCTAGATCAAGGTGACCTGGGCATCAAGCTGGATCCGGGAGGCAAGGAACAGATACTACTAACAGACCAGGAGGCGTTGCCCGATCTTGACAAATGGAGGAGTGAATACCCCAAGGTGTTCGGGGGCACAGTAGGAAGGCTGGAAAAGTTCGCCCACAAGATCATCCTGAAGGAAGACGCCGTACCTGTGGCCCACAAAGCAAGAAATGTCCCGTTAGCAGTGAAGGAAGCAGTACGGGAGGAACTCCAAGACCTGGAAAGGAAGGGGATCATTGAGCCCATCACATGCGCCGAGTGGCTGGCGCCCTTGGTAGTAGTTAAGAAACCCAGTGGAAAGGTCTGGCTGTGCGTCGACTTGCGGGAACTGAATAAGAACATTGTGGTGGAAAGGTTCCCCTTACCCAGAATAGAGGAGATGCTGGCTAGCACCAGGGGAATTAAGTGGTACTCCACTATAGACTTGACCTCCGCTTACCATCAAAGAGCTCTGCACCCGGAGAGCCGCAAACTAACATCTTTCATCACCCCGTTTGGGTGCTATCAGTTCCGCCGGATGCCATTTGGACTGGCCTCAGCAGGGGCGGTGTTTCAGAAACTGATGCACCAATTATTCAAGGATATCACCGACGTTCAATACTTCCAGGACGACATCCTGGTGATGGGGAGAGACAGACCAGACCATGACGTAAAGCTTGGGAAAGTGTTGAAGATCTTAGAAAGAAAAGGACTCACGGCAGAATGGTCCAAGTGCCGGATAGGGATGAACTCGGTGACCTACCTAGGGCATGAGATAGGAGTGTAAGGAGTGACTCCTAAAGCGGAAAACGTAAGAGCGATCTGTGAAGCACCGACCCCACCAACAAGGAAGAGGTCAGATCATTCCTGGGAATGGCAGAGTACTACGGCAAGTTCGTGCAGCACTTTGCCTCCAAGACTCATTACATGAGACAGCTGACAAAAGAGAACACGGAAGTCTGCTGGTCAGAGGATACACAAAGGGATTTCGAAGTCATCAAAAAGGAAGTGGCTGGAGCAATACCTCTCCAAGGGTACAACCCTCAAGGAAAGACCGTACTAACCACTGACGCCAGCGATAAAGGATTGGGTGCCGTCCTCATGCAAGACCGAGGACAGGGAAGACTGGAAACATTAAGCTTCGCCTCACGCACACTGAGCGAAACAGAAAAAAAGTACAGCGTGATAGAGTAAGAGATGCTGGCAGTGGTGTGGGCTACCACGAGATTCAGACAATTCCTGTGGGGCACACGGTTCCAATTGCGGACGGATCACAAACCGTTACTGAAGGTGCTAACGTCGAGTGGGCACGCAGATGCCACGCCTCGTATATCCAAAATGACACTGAAACTACTTGAATTCAGGTATGATGTGGAACATATATCAGGCAGCAAGAACAAAGTCGCAGACTATTTGACCAGAGCGGTGGCTATGGAACCGAGTGAGGAAGACAAGGCGGGGACAGAAGAGTGGGTAGCACTCATGGAGGATCACGAAAAGGTCATCAGCCTTCAAGAGTGGAAACAGGCGTATGCGGAAGACCAGACCTTAGAAGAAGTGAAGGCATACATCACCCAAGGATGGCCTGATAAGAGACACACCCGTGGGGAACTCAACCCCTACTTCGAAGTCAGGGAAGAACTGTCCATGGACGACCAAGGAATATTCATGTATAGAGGTGAGAAGGTCGTTCCCCCAACAAGTATCATCCCCAGACTGCTGGACATGCTACACGAAGGACACCTGGGTATTGGTAAACTCAAGCTGAGGTCCAAGCAAGACTATTGGTGGCCAGGAATGGATATAAGAGCAGAACGGCATGTAAGAGATTGTGCAAGGTGCCAGGGTGCAGACAAGACACTCAAACCACTACGCCCAGCACTGGGTACATTCGAACCTCTGAAAAATCCGTGGGAGGAGCTGTCAGTAGACATCCTAGGCCCGATCCTAGACACACTAGGAGTCCAAAAGTATGTGTGTGTCCTAGTAGATAAATATTCGAAGTGGCCAGAAGTGAAGATAGAGGAAACAATGGACACAGAAACCATCGTAAAATTTTTGGCAGACACCTTTGTGAGGGAAGGCATCCCAAAGTCCATCCTTAGCGACAATGGGCCCCAGTTCAGATCGGAAAAATGGAACAACTTCATGCAAAGAAATGGCATCCTAGCGAAGCACACATCCATATACCACCCAGCGGGGAATGGCCAAGTAGAACGCTTCAACAGAGTAGTGATGGGGTCGATCCAAGCAGCCATCTCGGACAACAAAGATTGGGAGAAGGACATATGGCATATGTTGTGGGCATACAGGATCACTCCCACAGGCACCGGCTATAGCCCCTTCCAGGTATTGCGCGGCCGGGAACCATTCACCCATGACAATCGGGTGTGGAAAGAGAAGACAATAGTAAGCGAATGGTCCCCTGCAGTGGTGCGTGCTAACATAGAGAAAGCACAAGCAGTCTACACGAAACATTACAACGAGCGGAAGAATGTGAAAGACACTGAACTGAAAGAAGGGGAATGGGTGAGAGTAAAGTTGCCCATACTACAAAGGAAGGGAGAGAGCAAATACAGCAAGCCCATGCAGGTGAAGGAAATAAAGGGTAGAGCGGCCAGATTGAGTGATGGAAATGTATGGTCACAGGACCGCATGGCAAGATGCAATAAGATCCTAACTTGGACTATGGAGGAGTAGACGAAGAGGATGGAGAGAACGGACTCGGCCAACAAGAACATCAGGAGGCTGAACCTGAAACGAGAGGAGAAGAACAGCGACAGGTGAAGGCGAGAAACATCGAGCAAGATCAGAGGTTTGGAGAGAACCGGAGTGAGGTGAATGGACAAGTAGAGGCACGAGGAAGCAGATGGAGTGGCGAGGAAGAGAACCACACCACCCCGGTAAGACTGACCCAGAGCGGCAGGGCGGTGATCAAGCCCACAAGATTCAGAGACTATGATCTGAGCGACGGACTGTAAGTTACAAATGTTATGTGTTGGAAAAAGGGGAGATATGTAGTGACGGTCTAGTCTACGCACGTCACGTCGGCGACGTGACGTGCTGGCGGCACCATTGGCTGCGCGCGCAACGAGGGGAGAAGCGTGAAACGCGAGCGAGAGCCGGCAGGCAAGAGAGGCTCGGCGCTCTTGAGTACCATTGTAGTAATAAACGAGGTTACACTATAACTGGCTCCAGTGTCATAATTGGTGGCTTTTACTTCTCTACAGTAACAAAGTGGGAGGCGCGAGCGGGTGAAAGTTATGTTTGTAAGACCAGAGCCAAGGAGCACTTGCAAGAGCAGCGGGAGGCGCCGTGCCCAAAGCAGAGAGGAGGGGTTTGCTAAGCATTACCCTTGCTTCACCACAGTTGTTTCATTTCTACGTGCTCTGCAAATTGTTGCGATTATAATCGTCATGCTCAATTTGTGACTAATAAAGAAAAGACTGCAAAACTCATTTTCCGAACAGTGCCTTTCAGCTAAGAAATGTTTTAAAACAGTGTAACACAACTTCTTCCAAGTTTCCGAGTTATTCCTCGTTCACTTTCTACCATTGCAGTCCCTTGTCTCAATAAAATTACAACCAGGATGTCATACTTTTTTATAATATTAGTTTCTTGAAAGAATTATGACACCTTTGCAGTTTTCATTTGACCTAAATAAGTAATTTGTTGTAATGGTCACGATCAGTAAAACTGAGGTTTTTATTTGGCGTTCAGGGCTGCTTGTCTAAGGGTGGGTAGCAAGACCTCGAATGACAGAATCCCCAGGTTGACACAGATCCCAAATTTATATGGGGCATTACTCCACTGTCAGAAAACAAACCCTTCTAGCATTGTGGATGTTCTCACAATGCTGGATTGTGTGACAGGGAGGACACAATAATCACGGACTTGAACCCCTCGAATGGGCAGCGCCAAGAGACCCCAAATGGAGTTAGCACTTGTCGTGGGAGTAAGGGGGTTCCAAGACCCGCACCCCAGCTGCTACTGGAACTTCCTGCATGGGTGCTGGAAAAGTTCTGCCGGATAATGGATTTCCTGTCAGACAACAGCCTTTGCTCTGTGGTAAGAACTCCACCCTGTGTCCCTCATACCTGCTTATCCTCCTTACATGTTACCGGTGCTGCAACCCGCTCTGACGTCTTGAAGTGACCAGTAATTATCATGAATTATTAGCAGGCTGAGGCAGCAGAGATCTCTGGGAGGTCTCTCTCACATCCTGGATCTCTGCTTCCTCAGCCTGCTAATAAATTCAGAAAATTAGTAGCCACAACTGTTTGACTCAGTCTCGGGAAGTCAGATCCCATGTGGGAGCCTGGATAGACTCTTTGTGTGTCAAGTTGGTTAGCGCCTTCCCATTTCAGGTGATTTGCAGTAAGTGTGGGTGAATTTTGCAAATTCACGGTACGCCAATTCACGCAAAAGCGTACTCGCGGTTCGCAAAATACGCGAACTTTCGTGAGATTGCGGATTTTTTTTATTTTTGTGAGTTCGCAGGTTTATTTTGACCACAGCTACCGCGAAGTTACCATGCGGTCGTATACGGGCGCGGCCATGTTGTTCGCATTGCGTATTTCCATTTCTGGTCGCTAGTTGCATGCTCGCGTTGCTCATTTCCTGTTCCGGGTCACGGTTGCGTGTTCGCGTCCATTTTTGCGTGCTCGCGAGGAAAATATCGCGCAAACTTACCCATGTGGTTGCAATGGGCGCGGCCATCTCGTTTTTCATTCATTACTATGGTTCTGGGCATGCCTTTTCTATCCTGCTTCACTCTCTACAATCCTTTGTTTGTTTGAACTTTTTAAAAATATTTTTTACTCATTATCTATCTCTCCATTTTTGTACATCTATATTTTGTGTTTTTTACTACTTTTAGTTACTTTAATGACTACTTTTTTTTAACTCTCTTTTTTTTAAATTTATTTTTTCCCTATTCTTTCCTATTATATTTTTCCTTTACCCAGGACCATGGCAAAGGGAGCCGGCAAGCAGGCGTTTAAGGGGGGCATCTGTAAGTCCCAGGGAGATCTTCAGCGCAGTGGAGGAGGCCGCACTTGTCTTCTTTGTTCAGTGCCACCTCCTCAAGACCATCGCAGCAGGCGGCAGGCCCGGAACCGGGTACGGCCTCCGAGAGCATCGCCAGCTATGGGGTGAGGTGTGCCCGGCCATGTATCAGGAGTCAGGGGTCCGGCGCACCTACAACCAGGTGACGCACCGGTGGTCAAACATACTGGACCGGGAACAAGACCTGCTCAACCTGCTTGGCGTCGAGATCCCTGGGCTTGGTGAGTACTAGTAGCTATTTAATAACTACTTTGTTTTCTTCCGCTCTGTGTTATATTGCAAATATATGTTTTTTCCGAAGAGCAAGAATGTTGCCGATTACATTGCAGGTAAATTATTTTTCAAAAGCTTCTGTGATTGCAGGTGCTCGCCTGCTCAGTGGCGGTGCTACTATGCTTACTTGCTTTCAATTTTGTGCTCATTTGGCCTGAGTGATTATGTATGAGTGTACTTTACAGAACTGCGTAATGCTAGAGACTAGAGACTCAAGTCCAGTCCTTCGTATGTTATGACTTGTTATTTAATAGGACATTTTTTAGTGGTCTGCAATCATGACGGACTGTTTCTGTCACTTCATGTGCTGCTGAGTGCTGCCCGTCCTAGTAGAACCTTTTTGTAGCCGGTTTAGTGAGTTACATAACTTTCCAAGTAGACGGTCCACGAATCCAGCAATACTAATATCCTAGTAGACCACATCAGATAGGTCAATAAATTTAGTGCAATTGTTGTTTATTTCCCCGAAATAATTTGTTATTGTTTTTTTGAAATGTTTGATTTTCGTTGACAGCAATCATCCATGTTTGTGTCTTTTTTTCATGTACATCAGCACCTCCCAGGGGCAAGAGGACACAGGTAGAGGCGCCGGTGGAGCAGGAAGGCCAGGATCGGTCCACCGAGGGCTCTTCTGCTGGCCCCAGTACGTTTTCCTGTTAATATTTCTAATTATACTTCCCTAACTTTTACAGCTACAGCTGAACATTCGGACAATGAATTGTTGTTAAGTTTTGGCGCATCATGATTATTGAAAGTTCGAATTTCAACGCTTTTTATACTCGCTCACCCTGAAGTTTCGATATGATTTTATTGTACTTGTCGCACTTTTTATGAAATTAACGACCGCCGACTCCATTAAGATTTCCACTACTAAGTATCCCCACATGTACAGTTCCAGCCTGCTCCGTGGCCGGCCCACGAGGTTGTAGGCCTGTATGTGTGCACCGACATTCTTATTAAAGATTTTTGGAAAAAGCAAACGCAGTTGTCACGCGTAAATTGGTAAGTTTCGAATAAATGACTACTATTTCCGATGCAACTAAATTACAGGTGGAATGGCTCAGCTCCATTAGTTAAGGGTTGAAAAATATAGTACGCAGAAATGTTGCAAATTGAACGGTCCAGGTTTTTGGTTGTATGTGGTTTGCATTTTTGTACAGCCTAAAGCAACCGCTAAAAGATCCTGGTATTTAGCCTATACTTTATATGCTACCTGTATCTGGAAAATTGTTTTAAAAATACCCCTAAGTCACCCCGAAGGAGTGCCACTTGACCCCCCCCTTGCACACAATCCGTAATACCACACTTGGACGACCTATGCTATCCACCGGCTTCCGATAATCATCTCTCCCACACTAAAGGGTCCATCTGGGCTTAAATGCCGAGTCGGCAAGGACTGCGTTCCGTGGAGATGGGCCGAGTATGTAGTAAGTAAAAGCCTTTTCGGGTTTATGCGCGCTAATGTGTTGTTTACATACTGCCCCCTCCCCCTTCTTCCTCCCTCCTTCTGCAGGTCACATTGAAACACCGATTAAAATACGAAAAAGAAAATGGTGATCTAACGGACGAAGAGACGGGAAAAAGGCGTTCGATTATGGTGCCTACGTACGATGAGCGAACAATGCCCTGAACTTAGGGCTTGAAAGGACAGCCTGAAGCGAAAAATACAAAATACGACTACGCTTGGCACCCCGAATAATACAACCAAAAATGACGTGCACTAATGAATAAGCATCCTACACTTAACTAAATAGGGAAAGTTTAAAGAATATTCTGAGGTGAGGTTTACCCAAGTCCCCTCCGCTTGGAGGACTAGGAATGTTGCCAGTGTTTAAACTTTACTACATCCTTTCCGCACCCTCATAGATCGGAAACTCAAAGCTGCCCTATTGCCCCCCCCCCAACTGACACCCACTGTTGCCTCAGCCTGGAAACACATTAGCCCGACCAGGTTAGTTCTTGACCGATTGCTAAAGGCATAAGTGTGTACAACCACAAAGACCAGTAAAAGCAGCCGACAATAAAAAGAAAGGAAAAAGGGTAAAAAGAGATTAGATGCTAAGGATGCGCAGCATACAGGAAGAGATCATTATGGCCAATAACGGTTATATGTCTTGTCTCGGATTTTTGTATATAATACATGTACTGTCTCCCCCGCCTGAGTTTGTGTGTACATAATGTATGGATCTACGGCATCCCTCTGCCTGTGTTTCCGTATTACTTAACCCCTGCTGTTCTGTGTTGTGTGCGCACTGAATGCACTGAATGGCCCATTTTTGTACACGTCTCTCTCTCTCTCTCTCTCTCTCTCCATGTCATACGTGTACCAAATGGACCATTTAGAGTGCGGACTCTCTCTCTCTCTCTCTCTCTCTCTCTCTCTCTCTCTCTCTCTCTCTCTCTCTCTCTCTCTCTCTCTCTCTCTCTCTCTCTCTCTCTCTCTCTCTCTCTCTCTCTCTCTCTCTCTCTCTCTCTCTCTCACACATTCTCTCTCTCTCCCTCTCTCTCTCTCTCTCTCTCTCTCAGGGTTTCCCCTGTTCCATCCTTCCTTGTATGGTAACGATTGTGCCCCCCTCCGGCACAAACCTAATTGGTTCTCTTCGAACACAAAGGTGTTCGGCAAAATAGACAGGAACTAAAACAATTGTAACTTACCATATTACTACCTCTCCTTTCTGCAAAACGATAGAACCCGAGTTGGTAATAAAGGAAAGGACAGGTAGGACGACTGATGTCCCCTAATCTGGCCTTTTTATAGGGGGACTATAACGTCAATGGTCTTCTGCTTTTCCAGCTCGTCAGAAATGCAATTCCCAATGCCCAGATTGCCTCACCCCTCTGCACTTAAGTGCGGATGTCCAAAGTGTCCTCGCTTCTCCCGATCCACCCCAGCTTCATGTCAGCTACCCCGAGGCGTATATTGATGACCTTGATCAACGGTCACTCCCCAAGAAAAGCATGTTTAACCCCCCCCCCTCTCGTGATGATAACCCCCTGCTTCCAAGAGTTAGCCGACCCCGAAGGGAAATGTAAGATTGTCAGTACTTGGGTTAAAAAAGAAAAAGGGCGAGTCTCTACCTAAGGACTCGATTTCGAGTTTAAATAATGTGTCTGTTGATAGGAGTCTGATTTCTCTCCACGTACGTCACGAATGAACGCCAACTAGGCTTATGAATTCAGTGGAAATGCCCTCCTACATATTCCATAAGTGATGACTTCTGACTGTGATCGATGAACATATCCCCCACCTACTTAGGATTGGGGACGGAATTGAGATGTATAAATGTCTTCTCCTGCCAGTTTTTCTAAAACTTGTTTTGTACTCATTCAAAGATACAATCACCGGAGGAGAGGAGCTGGACGTGACACACAGCCTGGCCACAGATCATGAAGCACGTGTGACCTCGACCAAGGGTGGAGTCGCAGAGCAACGAGACACGGGACGAGGCACCACTCTCAAACTCGGCAGATGAAGGAATGAGGGGCTGCCTTGAAGCCCTCAATTTGCTGACCCACTCGTGCCTGAAGTCCCCGTCCCTTTTGAGCCCGACCGATGGGCCTACCTGCTCGTCATCCTTTGCTCCCTTGGTCCCTTGGTGTGCTCAAAGATCTGATCCCACTCCGCCCTCTCTTCCCTCGATTGTTCAACAACATCACCCTTTTCGCGTACCTTTTGACTATAAAATTAGGTTTTGCCACGAAAAAAGAAAGACACGCAGGTGCCCAGCTTGAGGCACCCCTAAGAAAATCAGTTAGGAAACAGGACTGTGATCTAACAGCAGAGGACTGATCGCACCCTGCAACGTGTAAGGATGAATCCGAGCTGGACCTATAGCTCCACCGCCGGTGCTCAACAGCGCCAACAAAAGAAGATGGACTCTGTTAAAAAGACATTGTGACAAAGACCCCCCCTTCCTGAACTTTCTACTCACCCCCTTGACTAAATTGCTTGTATCGAACTGAATCCCTCCCTCAACCATTTTGTATAGCTTTCTAAAATGTTTCATCGGTCACTCATGTATTTAGTTTCCCAAAAGTCTCTTGTAGCACTGACAAGACCCGAAGGTATCAGAGCACTTTCCACTGTATGTTGATGTCACCGGAGAGAAAGTCAGAACCTGATTCTATAATGTGTCTGAACCTTTTTTCTTTATTAACCCCGACTAAAGTATTATACCGATCTCTAGACTTGTATGAAGAACCCAACAAATGTAAATTCACATGTACCGCATTCTGTCTATCGTATCGACTGTATAGAACTGAACTAGCTTATGTAAAAAAGCGGCGACTGTTGAAAATGACAATGTATATGTACATAAGCGGCGTTCATTTGTGTTCACTGTACCCCTTGTTATAAGCAGAACGGATACCGCTAAAACCCTGGCTGTATTATCCCGCCAGCATAGACCCATGCACACGTATACGACAGCCATTTTAGGCACCATGGCCTCTCTGCCCATTTGTTCCCGGCACCCCTCCCCGCGCGCACTGCTCATGCATCGGCCACAAGACCCTCTCCCTCTGTGTGACCCTGCTCTAAAATTAGCCCTCCTGCTTGACCCACACCCCCCATTTCCTCCCAAGAACACCCTTCCCCTCAGCTGACAACCCCCCCGGCCGCACTTGGCCTCTCGACCCGGTCCCAAGTCCTAAGACCAAGCCTCGTGGATGTACAGCCCCCTTTTCCCTTCCCAGCATAACAAAACCGTAACACACCAGCCGAAGTGCCCAATCTTATCGCCTGCCTAACCTTTGACCTAATCACCCCCTCCTGTCCTCGTGTCCGGTAGGAATGTCCGGCTGAGAGATCACAATCTCTTGTTACATTCAGGAGGGGAGGATGACATCTGAGCGACTGGTATGGGAATAGGCCTGAAGCTGGGATTCCAAGCATGCCTTTTTCCTACTTCAAAGCGTCTTTATTGTAATAAGGAATGTTTGTACATCATAAACATGTGTATAAAAGACGAAGCCTCAGAGAAGGTGGTGTGTGGGGTAGGAAAGAGAGCACCTCCTGAAGACACTATGCGAGTGTCCGAAATGACAGGCTCTCCTCATGAGAAATAAAACCCTATTCTTGTTTTCCTGTTTGCAGCGCCCGTCTCTTTATTTTGTAATTGTTCAAGATGGGAACTAAGAGGCGTCCTGCGCCAGCAGCCTGGGCATCAGGTGCGTTATGGGCTGACTTTTCCACAACGGTGCCACCAGTGCCAGCAGGAACTGCTGTGGGGGATGCCTCGGTAGTGGCGGGCAGTGGTAAGCTATTATATTCCTTACTTATTGAGGTTGCAGAGTAGGCTCGCTGCAGGGGTGTATGTTCCACAGTACAAGTACACTTTACTGTTAAGAAGACTTACAAATTTAGAAGTAGGGGCCATATTATCAAGAAAGGGCGATACATTATCATACATAATGGGCTTGATAATAGGCCCTTGTGAATTCCCATAGAAGCCCATTTTCACACCAGAATCTGGGCTGCTATGGGTCTTCTCAAGGGCATATTATCAAGCCCATTATCGCCGCTTTAGCAGCAGTTTCGTGCCGATAAAAGCGGCGATAATGTATCGCCCTTTCTTGATAATATGGCCCTAAGTTTTTGTCAACCAGGTAGAAGACAGTCACCCTTGACTTCGCATTAGCAATAGCATTAGCGGCAGGAGTTGACGAGTAACCAATGGCCTCCTCTAAATTTGACTTCAACTCAGCTGTGAAAGTTTTATCGAGAAGCCAAGTCAGATCAGATGAACTTGATGGATGGGATGAACAAATAGGGAAAGAAGGGTGTAAGGAAGGAGGAAGGACGAGCGAGTTAAATTAATGAATGGCAAAGAATGATGCGTGTTTTTGAATGCAGGCAGAGGTGGCTGGTAGGAATCTGATGCATGGCCGGTTGAAGCAAGGATGGGTGGAAGGAGAAAGAAAAGAGGACTGCCTGGGTGGGTGAACCAGAAACTGTATGTGTGCGCAATATATCCTTTGGGTCAAATTCTAATGCAAGTCAAGAATGGATGCATGGGTGGTGGTTTACAAAATAAAATAAAAAGGGTGTTTGTCGGTGAGAAAAAGTAAGGTTTGTCCAGTTGAGACATTAAGAAGAATGATTGACATGTACTTTGAATGGATGGATGCCTGGATGGTATCTTCCTCATAGATAGCATAGGTGTATGTAGAGTAGACAGAGTAGACGGTCACTGGATGAAGAGTGTTAGTTTGAAGAGCATGTAACACTGCACGTCCGTGCCAGAGTAGCAAAGCAGAGGAAAGTAGAAGTTGTAATTTTTCAGAATAATCCCTTGACTAACAGTAGTTTGCAAGCACAGCATATATTGTGTATCTATTGTATAGTTCACATTATGAAGTCAAGTCACAAGTGCCTTCCTCCGGCGATTACGGGGACCACTCACTACCTATGTTAATCATTTTTTTTCAACTCTGTCATACATGTGTGGCCTATCGGTGACAACAATTAAAACTATTGGTAAGAACTAGCTAGCGTTTGGAGATAGAATTATCTAGTGAGGATTACATTAATATTTGCTTGTCTAATAGCATGTTTCTTTACTCCAGATATATTGAGTTACCTTTAACTGGCAATCCGGCTGCACTCCAGTATTGGAAATTTCATATGAATCCTTTTAAATCAGGATTTTTGTATGCAAAATTTATTTTGTAAGTGGAATTATATATGTTGAGGGTGTATACACTTTTTCCTCTATTTCCTCCTTCTCTGGCCATTTCTCTAAAATGAGAACTTACTCTTCTCTTTCTAAGAAATAATTCTTTTTAGCACACAAATGGTGTTTTTCTGTGATGCTATGGTGGAAGCAACTTTTCTATTTTTTTACTAACACTATCAGCCTGATTCATCAAGCCGAAATCGGCTCGCAAAGGGCCAGATTCTGAGAATCTGGCCCTTTGCGAGCGCTATTTTTGCATTTGGGATTCATCATCCCAAATGCAAAAATCGGTAATAGCGATTTCGCTATTTTGCGAGGAATTACATTTAAGGAATCTCTAATTGAGATTACTTAAATGCAATTCATCATCCATTTAAAAATTGCGAATTCGCAATTGCGGCCCGCTATTTACCGCGAGGTCAAACCTCGTGGTAAATAGCGAAAACTTAGAAAAATGCTTTTAAAAGCATTTTTCTAAGTTGCATGTTGCGCACACACATGTCCTTTGGACGTGTGTGTGCGCAACACCTGTTTCAATATGCATTTAGGGGTGTTACAGGGTGTCCGTTGGACACCCCTGGCACCCTTTAAATCGCTATCCAATTTAATCGCAAATAAGGAATACTCGCCATTCATTCCTATGGGCCTTTTGGCCCATAGGAATGAATGGGGAGTTATTCCTTATTTGCCATTAGCAATTTGCTAATCGCAAATAAGGAATGTGTAGGAATCGCATTTCTTTATGCAATTTCTACATGAATCCCGTTTTGCAAGTACTTAATAGCGATTCGTTATGAAACGCTATTAGGGGCTCGCAAAACGGGAGAATGATGAATCAGGCTGTATGACTTGAACCTGTATAGGGGTAATGTAAACGCAACTTTGAAACAGTTTACATTTGATGAATAAATCCCAGTTATGAGCAGATTTCTTTCCTCCCAGTAGCGACATGTGTAGGTTCATATTGGTTCCAATGACACTAAAATTATGGAAAGTTAACAAGTTTGTATATTTAAGAATTGTGTAGTTTAGTTTAGATACAACAGTGTCCCTTTTATGTATTTATAGATTCCCTGGTCAAATAAACGTTTGGAGCAGTTATCTGGATAGGTCCTGAGGAAGGTGGTATTGTTGTAAATAAAACAGCGGTAGTATTAAGCATGTGCTGAAGACACTATAAATCCTAACTTCACTATGTCAAGTCTCTACATATATCGCCCACCTGGACCTGCCTCCAGGTTCATAGAGGCTCTTCTTGAGACAGCGAACTCGTTACTAACTAAAACTGCAAACTTTACCATATTAGGTGACCTCAATCTCCATTTTGACCTACCTAATGATTCCACGATCAAAAATCTTCTCGCCGATCTTGCCGCCCTTCAATTGAACTCCCTCATACAAACCCCAACGCACTTAGCTGGTCACATCTTAGACCCAGTATTTACTAACATCGAGGAGGCCACAACTGAGATGCCCCTACCTATGGGATGGACAGATCACTACCTCATTAAACTGACTATTTTAGTCAATAAAACAACGCATAAAAACACATCAGCCCATCGTCTAAAAAGACCATGGCATAAACTATCTATTAGTGATCTTCATGCCACTCTTGGGGAATTCCATCATGAGACTAACATAGACATTAACTCAATCTATAGCACGTTCCATGACTGGATTACGGGAGGTTTAGACACTCTTATTCCAGCGTATTGGACGAAAGGACGCAATACACCGTCCAATCCATGGTATAATGACACCCTGAAAGCCATGCGCAAAGATTGTAAAAGAGCTGAGCGTCTATGGAGAAAGGACTACAACAACGAGGACAAAAATAATTATCTATTAAAACAAAAAAAGTACCACAAGGCCATCCGTGGTGCACGAACCGCCTTCTATACAGATAAAATCAACTCCAGTCCCACTCCTGCCAAAGAAATCTTTAAACTTGTCCAAGAACTACAGAGTTGTAAATCTCCCTCCCCAAATATTTCCTCTGCGCAACAATGTGAAGAGCTCGCCATGTACTTTGTAGACAAGGTACAACAAATCTACCGCTCTTTCCCCCAGCACTCCCCAAACCCTGCCCAATGCACGAATCCCCTCCCCAACCAGACTATCATGAACTTTATTCCAGCTATCTCCCTCGACAACCTCACTAAACTGTGTCACAAAGTTAAAACGGGTTCTCCGTCAGACCCCATGCGTCCGGCTCAATTCTTGGAGTCACTTGACTTCTTTCTACCTTCCTTGGCCTCTGTCCTGAATCTCTCTTTCGCTTCAGCTAGTGTACCATCTG
Organism: Lissotriton helveticus; assembly: GCF_964261635.1. Taxonomy (NCBI): domain Eukaryota; kingdom Metazoa; phylum Chordata; class Amphibia; order Caudata; family Salamandridae; genus Lissotriton; species Lissotriton helveticus. The sequence continues at coordinate 1,409 of NW_027612053.1, read as the reverse complement.
CCTGGAAACAAGCGTGGGTTTCACCTATCATCAAGAAACCCTTACTAGATCCTTCTAAACCGGAAAATTTCCGACCGATCTCGCTGCTTCCATGGCTGTCTAAACTTGCTGAAGCCCATGTTAACAATACCCTGTCCCAACATATGGTCCAGAACAACATCCTGGACCCATCTCAAAATGGGTTCAGACCGGGCCATAGCACAGAGTCTGCTCTCTTGGCCACTACCGAGTATCTCCGGACGATCTTAGATGCCGGTCAAAGTGCTGCGCTGATTCTCCTCGACCTCAGTGCGGCCTTTGATACGGTGTCCCATGACATCCTTCTTGACCGTCTCGAGACTTTCGGAGTATCTGGCCATGCTTTAAGGTGGTTCCAATCATTTCTTAAGGGCAGATCCTTCCAGGTCTCAGCACCCCCTTTTTTATCTAAAACTCATCCCATTGCACAAGGAGTTCCGCAGGGCTCTGCGTTGAGCCCATCTCTTTTTAATCTATACGTGCAACCTTTAGCGACAGTGGCCAATGAGTGGGGCCTGACACTGGTGTCGTACGCCGACGACACACAGTTGGCCATCACCCTTACGGAAGGCCCATCCATCGCGGCCTCCAGATTTAAAAACGGTCTCTCCGCAGTTGCCCAATGGATGACGGACAACTGTTTACAGCTCAATGCTGGAAAAACAGAAGTGCTACTCCTTGGTAAAAACATCAGCCATTGGAATGAGCACTGGTGGCCGTCTTCCCTAGGCACCATCCCACCTCCCAAATCCTTAGTAAAAAACCTGGGAGTGTGGATGGATGCCTCACTCAACTATCAGACTCATACCAAAAAAGTCGCTGGAACCTGTGTCGGCTTGCTGAGGAATCTCAGCCATATACTGGGCTTCTTTGATGCTAAAACTCGTCAACTTATCATTCAAGCTACCATCCTCTCGCATCTGGACTACGCCAATGTACTCCTCCTAGGTGCCAACAAAGGAGAGATAGCACGACTACAACGTGTGCAAAATTCTGCGGCTAGAACTCTGGTCGGCCTCCCTCGTAGATGCTCGGCCAGAGCTACAATTCGCAAACTACACTGGTTACCGGTTGATTCCAGAATTAAATTTAAAACCCTCATCATGACTTTTAAAATTCTCAAACATGAGAATCCTACTCTGCTACGACCTCTTCTCACCCCATATACCCCATCACGCAACCTGCGATCTTCTAGCCAACACCTTCTGTGCGTCCCCCGCATAAAACTCTCCCGCATGGGCGGACGCTCCTTTAAGGTTCTGGGAGCTAAGCTATGGAACGATCTCCCACTAAATATTCGCTCCATAGAAAGCTTACCTGCTTTCCGGAAAGCAATTAAAACTTACCTATTCCCCTCCCCTTAAACCTCCCTTCACTTCTCTCTCTCAGGT